>NC_046333.1:94122023-94431467 GCF_000738735.6 Corvus cornix cornix | reverse complement strand
GCTTCAGAAGTAAAGAATGAATTACCTATGTAGACATTGACCAAATCAGATCTCAGCCCCTAATAATTTGTTTTCAGACACATTTTCAACCTTGAAGTGATTTGATTTTTATCACACATTGGTCCAACTAAGCTCTTTACTCACAGGTTTTGTTTTTCAGGTGTGTACTTTTAATTATTCCAAGTACAGGGAAAGGAAAGGTTTTCTCCTCTCCGAAATTCTCTTTTTGAGGATATTTTACAGACCCTTACGTGCTTTCTTTGCTATACTAGTGGAAACTTTCTCTCCAACTGGGGATATTAAAAGTTGTTATATTTACCATGAACCCACGGTTTGTTTTTCATATATGGGTCTGGTTTAAATTGGCAGTGACAGAAAAGTTACCTAATATGAAGTACAGGGGAATTCAAACTTGCTGCACCAGTTACTCTCAGCATTGACCTGATGCAATTTAAGGTGCAAGGTGAATACCCATCAGTAGGAAAATGTCATTACTCACCACAAATAAACAGAATTACCTGTTCTTAAACAGTAAGGTCATCTGTTTCACATTCTATCCACCTTGGGCTGATTGAAGCAAATTAGGTCCTGTGCTAATCAGCTCAAGACCCGTGCTGAAAATGTAGAAATCCGCTATCTGATTTTCTTCCAGTAATTATCAGAGAGTTTGTATGCCCAGTGAAGAATGCAGAAGTATTTAACCTTGGTAGGGCCTGATCCCACAAGGTTTTGGGACTTAGGCTGAGTGGTCTCAACAGGTTAAACAGGACCCCTCACACAAGTGAACACTGCATAATGGGCATGGTGGGAAGGTGGTTTTACAGCCTGCCAACAGCATCTTTTTAGCTCCTTCTACCAGTACCTTACTTACTTCTTAACAGTGCTTACTGTAACTTATCTACCCTAATTTTGCAGAATCTAAAAATTAGTAGGTTTAGCTGCATCTTTCCACTCCCATCAGGAATGAAGTGACAAGACCAACACTGGACAATTATCACTTCATATTAGAATGAGACTTCATTTAGACATGAAAGGTCAGGGGACAGTTAAGTCACTCCTTTTTTAATTTAAATTTCATTAGTTTTGCACATTACATTTGTCATGACTATACTAAAATAAGTCCTAATTCAGGTCATCAATGAAGAATGTAGGAATGAGAGTCTAAGTAGATTGTTTCTATTCTTTGCTTTACTGTTTCTTCCCATATGAGCTTGGGCAAATCATATAAACTTCTTCTTTTCCAGCTGCTAAATGAAAAAAAAGGTAAAATGTCCTCTGTGAGTTTTACTTTACTCATAGAATTAAAATGCATTCAGAGTCTCACATATACTCAATAAATATATATATACCCCAAATAAATGTATTTATTAACAGTATTTTTTCATTTGTTATATCATCATTTCAATATATTTCTATGTTGCACTACCTCAGGACTTTAATGATTAATCCTCCAAGAGATGTACATCTCTGCTTCATAGGTGACTGCCTTAAAATCAATTCACATTCTAAAAAATCATATTCCTACAATCTGCTTTTTATCCAAAGTTTGTGGATATTGTAATAAGGTCCATTCGGGCCTGAAAGGCAAAGTGACAAAGCAAAGATTGAACAAGTTTGGAGGTCAGAAGTAAAAATTCTTCATGGACACAGACATTTTAGTTTGTGTCTAGCACCATATTGGTAACATTATCCTTATTTAAAATTTCAAATTAGCAATGTCATTCTATTACCTCTGCTTCATCTGAGGTGTGGGGAGTTCCCCCCATTACATTTATTTGCACAGTTCTGAATACAACATCTGTTGGCTGATTTGTGCAACGGTGTCTGGTCGATAGCCTGGAAATAGTAAGAGACTTTTTAGTTTAAGGTAAAGATGCTGTAGGTTTGTGCAACTGAGGATTTCCTTCATTACAGGTGAATTCAGGGCCACGCTGAGGGTCAGCGCCAGGAGACCAGACACTACGTAAATTCCCAAAATGGGAATGAAAAAGAATTAGTGGCTCTATGACTTGTTACTGGATGAATTTCCCTGTAAACGGGAACTGCTTCATTAGCACATACCCTCTCCTTATCGCAGGACTAAAACCAAATAAATCAAACCCTGGCTAGACTTAACCAATATTTTTTGTCATCATAATGTCTCCTTTTCAAAAGAGTTACATGATTCAAGTTCATTTTAATAGCAAGCAATGAAGAAATTACAGTTGTTTCCATTCACACATAGCTCTAATGGGAAAAGCTTGACAGTAACTGCCGTTTCAAGAAATTCTTAACTTTTTCAGGAAAGGCACTAGTGTTCCTACATAGGTAATTACATCATGATTCTGAGGTTTTCCAGAAAAAAAATGAGACAATACCTTTTGTCCCCTAAATTGGAGAGGACTAACTGGGGAAAAAAATATCTCTTCAGGTTAAAACGTAAGTGATTGTGATGGAAAGACTCAATTGCATCATTCATTTCCATAGAAACAAAACTTGTAAAAGAAAAATTATGTTAGCAGAAGTTATTTGAAACAGCTTCCTTGTGAGTTGATACAAAACTCCAGTGAAAAGATGAGATAGATAAACAGAAAGATTTGCTCCTTCTGTTGAGGGCCAATCTGCTATTTGTACTCCTTCTAGATCTTTTCCTTTTAATATTTTGAACTTCTTTGGAACAAAGAGATACTCCTTTGACTCTTAGATAGCATAAAAGCAATTTTCTATTTTTAATTCATTCTTCCTTGGCCTCTCTACTTCCCCCCTGCTTTTCTGCTTTCCTATTTTGTTTGTTTTCAGCTACCTTAATCATTTTCCCTATCCAAAAATTATTCTTAACAGACTCAACAAAAAAAATATGTAACATTGGAATGAAAACAAGAGGGTAAATCCCAGAATAAAAATCACAAAACACCAAAACTCTGATGGCTGAGGAAATGTCACTGACAACCTGTATCAGCAAGGATTCCTTCACTTTTGCTTTTCCTCTGAAATATTACCATATTCTTCTCTAACAAAAGCTCAGTTTAAATGTTTAGGAAGACCGAGAGGAAAATGCTTATCTATTGAAATCAGAGGTTTCTTGAATCTTCTGCTGTGCCAAAGCCTCTCTTTACCCACGATAAATAGAAATATGTTCTGTAAGTAAATTCTGTAGGTTTTGCTGTGACTACTTTCCAAGTAAATTGCTAGGCAATAGTAAAAAGGCTACTAGGTTAAAACTAGTTGGGAAGTGCTGCACTGAAATAACTCCTAGAAATGTTAAGAACTTTCCTTTACAGCCAATGACTTTTTTTGCAAGAAATGTGGAAAACATTAGCTAAAATTGTGTTGGTCTGTACAATTTTATTCTGTTAAAGACAGGTTTTATGATACATTTAGCCTTTTAAATGACACTAATAGTCTCTGGAGACACACGGTCTTTCCTGCAGTTCAACAATTAAGTCTATTTCAATGTTATTTGGATAAGTTGAAACAATTCAGTTACTGTATGTCTGCTCAGTGGCATGTACGGTAAGGCTAATGGAAACCACCTAGAGTTAACTTAATAATAAGGCTTTAGCCAGCCTTAGACATCCACCTAACTTTTGGAGGGAAAGCTGAAAAGTGAGAGGGTGGAAGGGTCATTTTATTGGCAGAGAAACTAGTGTATTTTTCATCTCTCATTCCACACATATGCACCCCTCCTCCCATCCACCACCACACACACACTTCAAAAAAAGTGCCCTAAAATTCACACAGGTCATAAGTCTGAGTTGATAATGAGCATGATTAATCACAATTGTGTTTCTGTTTCTCCTCTCTCTCCTTTTGAAATGTGTTACTTGCTAAATTGTACTAGCAAGGTTTCTAGATGTGTATGTAAATATACACACATCATGCACTCCTTGCACATATATATATTTACACACACACACTCTCTCATATATATATACATATATATATATATATATGGCATGTTCTGAATTGCTCACACTTTTGTGTAGTAAGTGTATGTTTATATAAATTGTCTTATGTTGCTATGGCTAGACTGCTTCCGCTACCAAACTAGCTCTTTTAGACCTATCTTAAATATCTCTACAGTGAGTTACCAAGTAGAAATTTATATAATCAGATTTTTACCACATTATAAAAAAAAAAAAAAAAGTGAGGGGAAGTAATTAAGAGGGCTCCAGATATAAAATCCTGGCTTTATTTCAAATCTCAAGCCTTGAACTAATCAGACATCAGAAGGATAAAATGTACAGAGGGAGCTAAATTAATCACTGGTTGGTTAAACTGGCTAATAGGTCTCTATCAACCTGTACTGGGACTGGGAAGAAGTGGAAAGGTGCTGATAGAAGGCAACTTCCTACAAACCTCAATTTTCCCAAAAATTTTGGGTCTTCAGAATCAAACTGAAAATCTTCTGTTAGGGTTGATTTAATGTCCAGTATGTCTTTGGGCTCAGTTAAATCTGTGTTAAAACTGTGAGGCTGCTGAAGCACATAATGAACATTGGTGTGACACAGGATAAACCACAGGCCTGACCTGTACATGAACTATGTGAGGAGGCTTCTTCTGATCATGACATACCACTGGAGATACAGATGAGAGAATAATAGCAATCCCATGGATGAAAATTACACACAACATGTGGCCATTCAGGACCAGAAAACCTAAGAAAAGTTTAAAAAAAAAAACCAACGTAGGAAACAAATGTGTTTTTCAAAATTTTTTGTGCTGCCAAAAGCTTGACTTTACACGCATATGCAAAACCAAGATGCTGGTGAAGACTATTCCAATATTACTGAAATTACTCAGTCAAAATACTCAACAGCTATGGGTGCAAGGTGAGGCAATCTACCCTCCAAAACTGAAGTTTGCCTAGGAAACCATCTTATTCATCAGGAACAATGGGTGGAGAATTTTTGGGGTAGCAATTTTGTCAAAGGACAGCTCCAGCAGATTCTTCAATATTAATTGTCAAGGATGGACTTAAAAGTCATTTTCTTCCAAACAAGAATCCATGCAGGTGTTTGAGTGGCTGTACTTACTGATGTCCCCACATTAATGTCAGATCCATGGCGACATCCAGATCCACCAACAGAAACAATTGCAAATGCACCAGGCTCCAGAAGTGATGTGTCTCATACATCCAGAAAGCCAGCAGAGCCTGCCCAAAGCAGCGAAGTAGTAGCACACAGATAAAAGGGATGATTGTCATAGGTTAGCAAGCATAGTCTCGGAAGGGATGTCCTCGCTAAGGGGTGCTTACAGCTTCCTCTGGGTAGAACCTATCAGTGGCCAGTTTGAATATGGACAATTCTCTAAGTCACTTAAAGTTGTGACCGCCTCTGTGATCCACACTTAAGAACAGACAAACTCCCCCCAGCTCTCTCTCTCTCGTTTCCGGCGCTGGCACAGGTGGCTGCGGGCCCCGTGTGGGGGCCAGTGGGCCCAGCCAGGCCCTCCTTGGGCCAGGCCGGGCCGGGCCACGGCCATCCTGGAGTCGATGGACCTGTTCCAGCCATGGAACCCCCCCCACTGCCTTGCCGTGGGCAGCCGGAGCGGCTCGGCTCCCCCCCCTCTCCACTGCGATAAGAAAAATTCCAGCCGCAAGGCCGAGGTGAGATTAACCCTTTTATTGCTGTGAAGAGCTGAAAACCTGAGGGAAGAGAAAGAGGAGATGCTTAAAGCTGAAATTCTGTTGTGAAGCTATGATATATCAGAGTATCCCGTTGTAATTTCATGAAGATATGGGGGGTGGAGTGTTCAACTCGTAAGCAAAAGCACCTGCGCTGAGATAGGCAGATGCTGACGCAGCTGTAATTTCATGAGAAGTTTGGACAGGGAGAGATGGACCAGATGAGGACTTTTGCTCCACACAGGAAAGGAGAAAACCTCAGTTCCTAGAGATGCTCCCAGAGATAGTCCTAGAGATGAAGATGAGGAGGACCCTTTGCTCCCAGGGAAGGCGGAGGGCCTCTGTTCTTAGACATGAAATGCTCCCAGAGATGGGTGAAGAGAACTCTTGTTTCTGAACAGCTCAACCTTAAAGGAAACAGCACAAACTTCAAGAGTGGACCCTCGAAAGCAGTTGTGGGAAAAGCTGCAAGTCGGGGGAAGGGACTCACATCGTGAGCAGAGACCCCTCTTCCTAAATGGACTGAACAATATTTGGAAGTGGGCGGCTGTCTCGTTGTGATACTGTTTTCATAGCACGAGCAAGAAGAGACTTCTCTTTCTAAATGGACTGAACAAGGTTATTATGGCAGTGGTAAACAGACTGAACATCTTAAGGGTTGTCTTTTTACATTGTCAGTGGGAGAAGGGAGGAAGGTGGGGGGAGGAGGAGAGTTCTGAAGGTGGTATAATTTTTTTTCTTCTTTTAGGTCTGTTAATAAACTTCTTTATATTCATTCAAGTTTGGTGCCTGTTTTGCGTTTCTCCTAATTCTTATCTCACAGAAGATAAACAGTAATGAGTATTTTGGGCCAAATCACTACAATGATCTAACTCCAAATCCAGTAGGACCAGAAGGTCTACAGTGCCCTTCTCAAGGGGTTTCCTTTTCTGTAGTGATGACCCTCCGGTGAATTGTTGCAGCAGGAAGGCTTCCTCAGAAATCTTCTGACAAAGTATTTACAGGCAAAGCCATTAACTGTACTCACTGCTGAATTTTGGTGGTATTCAACACTGAATTTGACCTGGAAATTATTAGAATACAGCATTGCAAACAATTAGCTCCTTTGTCCGAAAGGTGTCTTTTTGCTAAAGCATGGTAGGTTTTGAAGGCTGGGCTCATCCTTCTGCATTTATTTAAGAATTTTCAAGGGACAACAGGAATACAAAATAAGGTCTGTGGAAGAGCTTTTCTTTGATCTATTACAAACAGACTACTATTCTGCAAGCTGCAAAAGTACATTTTAATTACCACAGTGAAAGCAGATGTAAAATCAATAAGGTGTTTTATTTCTCTCATTGATGTGTATAAATACTTACTTTACAGCAAGGTTAAGCTGAGTTTTCTGTCATTAAATGTAAGGATTGATGCAGACCATTCAAACCAGGTTAGAGCACCAGAGAACAGAGTACCCCCCTATGTCACACCATAATCTGAAAATATTCATCCAGTGCTTTAAAAACTATTTTCTGGGATATTCAGAAATTTCTCACTTCACCCATTTGGGATTGAAGGCTATAATGGACAAAACTTTATTCCAAATAACTGGGTCAGTGATTCCAGTGTTTATACAACTGTGCTTGCTTGTCTTAATTTATGAAGTAGTTCAATTACTATAGAATTTCTTGGGGATGTCTCATTTAATCGAATCATTAATTCTATGCTCAGAGGATGTATAGAAATTGATGGTCAGTTCCTGTTCTTCATTTTAAGCAGAGATGGATTCAATTCAGAGCCTCCCACTGAAACTGTCTTAAACTTTGAGGAAAATTCAGGCTGTATTCACAGGTACCAAAGGCCTAGCTTTTTTTTTTCTTTTTCTCTTTTTTGTTTTCTCTTTTTTTTTCTTTTGCTTATTTATTAGGTGAAAGAATCAAAGTCTCCTACTACCCTTGACTGACTTCAAGCACATTGTCTCTCACCTCGTGGTTCTCATTTATCTAGGAGAAATCAGAGGACCACTTTAATCCCTAAAGTCTCTCTGTCAAAAATACCAATGATCATTGCTACAAACCATCTTTTACTTCACTTTGAATGGAACTAAGCTTTGAAAAACTCCATGGAGGAAAGGCTGGCCCAGCCAGAGCAGGACCAAAATGGTCTATGCCTCTACTACAAATGCATCTGAGACACTAGACAGAACAACAAACTCAAAATATCAGAAGGCTTAAAATATTTAAGCATGGACTACCAAAGCACTGAAATTGAATGCAAAGTTTTGCATTTTAAATCTTCATAGATTTTATACCTCAGTTTTCTTTTTTAGAAGTCATTTCCCTTCCTGACAGTGGTGCTGGGAATATGCCTTCAATTCAAGAAGCACACAAGTATGTTGCTAGTAGGTACTATAGAAGCACTACTGATTCAAAGCCAATTCCACATTATTCATATAATTTTAGGTCTTCATTTAGAAGTTGGTTTAAATGAATATACCACTATTTACAAGGCTTTTCAACCACACCATTATGCACATAGTGCCCAGATGACAGTCCAATCTGCTCTACCAAAATCTGTAATTTTTCATCTGCTTTTTAAGAAGTACTTCCTGTATTTTTAAATTTCATTTTAGCTTAGTTTATGACTTGTTTTCACACATTCCTCATGTATTCCATTGTGAGGCTTCTTGGAGAAATCTACAGGAAAGAGGTACTTGCAGTGTCTGTTCAATGATGTGCAGAGGGACCCAAACTACAAAACATCTGGTTATACTGTACAGACAGGGGAACCATGGAGGCAAGTTTGCCAGTAGCAGAATTTTAGTCTTGAATAAATTAGAAGGAAGAGATCATTCACAGGCTCTTTTCTAGCAACATTATATGAATATCAGATTAACATGGGACAAGAGCCCAGTGAGAATAGAGCCCTTATGATACAAAATGCAGAAATATCAGAGGAAATATGTCACAGAAATAAGAAACAGCAAGCATAAGGATGTTATGAATCTGGGTTTTTCCCCTTTTTTACTGCAGTCACATAAGACAAAATGCCTTATCAAGGCATGTGCTTTAAGGGGCCAATTTTGCATCTAATGAAGTAAATGGAAAAAAACATTGAGTTGAATGATGCAACTTAATGTCCTTAATGAAAAAAGTAATCTCATGTTAAGACCCACTTTTGAACCCATTTAGCTTGATGGAAATCTTTCTTTTGATTTCAAAAGCATCAGATTTAAATACCAACTATTCAAGAAGGAAGACATCTAAAAGCTCTCTTTACATGGAGTGCACCTCATCTATTCAAAGTTTGAATTAAGTCATGGAGAGACCAGTTCATGATCCTACAGATATGGTCAACTACCCATGTGTTTAAAATGACCCTGGGCTCATACACTTCAGGACAATAATACCTGAATATCTTTATGTTTAACTCTTTCTGCCAATAAAATTCTCTCTGACATTTATGGACCCTGCCATTTTGACTTACTGTGTGCTTATGCTAAAATTCCAAGGAAAAGGCATAATTTTTTTTCTCTCCCCATATAGTCTACCTTAATAAGGAACAATTCATTTTACTTAGACTTTTTTAATATCACTGTAGCCCTGAGACCAGGCAGAGAAAATATCAACTGGAATGTTTAAGGCAGGAGATGCTGGTGGTGGGGGGAGGACACAGAGGGAAGAATATTATGAAAGGAAACTGCTGTGGCTGGTCCATTTTTAAGAAAGAGCAATGGCCTGGAACATGACTCTCCTCAGTCTGAATTTGGAAAGCCCAAATTTGGGGAATAAAGGGATCAGTACTTCAGCTGCTGGGGTAAAGTTTACCTCAGAACAAAAAAAAATTTAAAACCCCGGAAGTTCTGGTGGATCCAAGAGTTAGGCAAAGCTTGTTTTGCTCCTGAGATAAACAAACCTTTAAATTATAAAAGGCAAAATCTCACTGTCAGGCATGAATTTTTTCCAAACAAATAAGAATAACACAGCACAGGAGAGAAAGCAAATAAACTCAACTTTTTTTTCTGTATTGGTCTGGCACGGCCTGGTTTTAGGTAGCAGGGGGCCACAGAGATGGCTCCTGTGAGGAAGCTGCTGGAAGCTTCCCACCATGTCCAGCAGAGCCAATGGCCGATGGCTCTGAAGATGGACATGCTGCTGGCCAAAACTGGCCAATGAGAGAGGTTGGTAACGCTTCTGTGATGACATATTTAAGAAGAAAATCAAAACAAAGTAACAAGATTTTGGGATTCTGGTCAGAGAAGAGGAGGAGGTGAGAACATGTGAGGGAAAACAACATGGTGACACCGAGGTCAGTGAAGGAGGGGGAGGAGGTGCTCCAGGGGCTGGAGCCGAGGTTCCTCTGCAAGCCGTGGTACAGACCATGGTGAAGCAGCTGTGCCCCTGCAGCCCATGGGGTTCCACGGGGGATGCAGAGGTCCACCCACAGCCCGTGGGGGACGTGCCCGTGCTGGAGCGGGTGGATGCCTGGAGGGGGCTGTGATCCAGTGGAAGACCTGGTGGAGAAAGAGGGCCTTGCTTCCAGGCTGGAGCAGCCTGTCCTTGGAGGTCTGCACCCTGTGGAGAGAGAGACCCACGGTGCAGCAGTTTTGGGAGGGCTGTGTGCCCGTGGCAGGGGCTCACGCTGCAGCAGGGGCGGTGGGGCTGCTGCTTGTGGGAGTGGACCCACGCCGGGGAAGTTCTGTCTCCCCGGAGGGAGGGACCCCATGGGAGGGACCCCACGGTCTCACAGGGGAAGACTCCTCTCCCAGAACAGCAGGAGGAAATCTCGGTGATGAACTGACCAAACCCCCATGCCCTGTCCCCTGCACTGTTGGTGGAAAGGAAGGAGGAGCTGGGGGGTGGAAGGTGTTCTAAGGGCTTATTTTACTTCTCATTATCCTCCTCTGATTCTGTTAGCAAAAAATTCACTTCACAACTTAAGTTGAGCCTGTTTCACCCTTGAAGTGTTTCTCCCAGTCCTTACCTCACTCATGAAGCCTTCGTTAATTTTTTTTCCCTTTTCCCTCCTCTGCCCAGCTGTGGCAGGGGAGGGTGAGTGAGAGGCTCTCGTGGGTGCCTGGCATTGGGCCAGTGTCAAACCATGACATTTTCATATTGATAAGACCTTCTACTCAGTGTGCAATAGGAAGGTCATCTCTGCAGGGCCACCAAGGCTGGACCTCCACAATGATACGGTACTGGTGCACATTCATCCCAACATTGGTAGGGAACATGATGGCATTGGCATTTATTAGGGCAAACCTGTAACTTAGAGGGGTTTCAGTACTTCCTCCTCCCTGGTACTAACCATAACGTAATTCTCTTTTAATCATCTAACTACTAAGAAGACTCAGATTATTTAATAACACGCCCAAAGCTTAGAAGAAATGAGGTTTCTTTCATTGCTAGAAAGGAGAGCAACAGAAATTCTGTTGAAGAAGACAGCAGAAAGAGGAAGAGAAGCACTACTTCCATACAGCCCAAGCTGCTGACACTGAAATCAGAACAAGGAACCTGAATTTTAATTGCAAGACTTGGTTTCCTAGATTAATAAGGAGCAGAGACCTCCTAGTGGCAATCAGGTCCTTCAGCAGGAAAAGCACAGCATCCATGGGTATGACTTAACCTGGCCTGCTCCACTTAAAGCCTTGAGCTACCTGAAACACATGTACAGTCATCTGTGCTTTTCATTTTAAATAGGAAATTTGGGGGCAGGGACTATCTTCTTCCATGTATTTGTACAGCTAGACAGCACTAAAGAGACCTATTTAACATTAGGGCAGAGTATTCATCCTTTGATGCATATTTAATGTCAGTTATACATCACTGTTAGATCAGTGTATAAACACACATATGCTCTTGGACAAAAGCATCCATGCATCAAAACTCTGCATCCATACTTTAATGTATTTAATTGAGTAAGCCATTATCACTAATTATGGTTTATATTTTCATAATACTGTTTTATGGTTATTACCTATTCCTTTCTATCTATCCATCTATAAGCCTTACATGCTATGTAAGAGCTATCTGACGAGCTCTTTGTTTCACACAAAGACAGAAATCATCACCCAGGCTGATCTCAAAGCTTTGACACCACCCATTCTGTGATATCTAGGCTGCACACTGACTTATTCAATTTCACATACAAATTTCACAGTTTGTGAAATGTTCACACGTGCATGAGCACACTCCCCAGGGAGCTTTCCCAGTGCTATGGTGCCCTCCAAAACAGCAAACGCTACAGGGAGAGGAAAGGTGGTGCAAAGATGGAACCAACATTTCAAGCATTTTATTAATTCCTTCTAAGAACATGAAAACAATGCACCAATATAGGCAGAACAGCTCAAAAGAGAGAAGTCATACAAACTGGATACTTACAGAGAAAAATATCAAAAAAAGGACGTTTTGAAATGAAAGCTAAATTTTGAAGAACATTGATTTGAGAACTTTTTGTATCCTCTGAAATCTTTTCGTTCTAAGGACTGTCACTGGGTCTTTTTAAATGGAGCAAAAAGACTTCGCCTCCAGTGGTGTCATCATGCTACTGACTGGCACAGCCTTCCTTCTTCTGAGGGGTTACTCCAAAGGCGCAGCTCATTTGGCAGTGTGAGGATACAACAGCTCATGGTTTCCCATCACAGAGCAGTAACAGGACACACCACAGGCAGTGGTAAGAGAGCTACCAGTGTGCAAGCATGTGATAGGAGAAGTAAGTACCATGTCAGCCCAGCAATTAAGAGTTTCTTTGAGAGAGTACTTTATTTAATTGTAAATATTTGTATTAATTTAAAAGTCTGATTCTTCTGAGCACTGCTGGTGATGCAGAGGCTACAGCCATGGCTTGGAGCAGCACAGGTTCCTTGGGCGTGTAAGAAGCGAAGCTGCCTCCACGAAGATCTGTGAGGTCTCCTGGATTTTTGACATATGATACACAACTTTACCTGGGGTGGTCACTCCACAAAATACATTGTTTTTCCCAGTCCATACCGCTGCCTTTCGTTTTTCACTGCTTGCATCTGACATCAGGCACAGAAGAAACAGGGTAGTGTGTCTCAGTTGTCAGTACAGTGCTGCAGAAACATCACAGCAAAAAAAACCCAGAAAGTAGGACTATAAAATTGGTTTTGGTTTACTAGGATTTGAAGCCCCGACTTTTTATAAAAAATTCTCAGCAGGAATCACTGGAAGTTTTTTAAGCACTCCAACCAATCCATGCAGACTACAGCAACAATGGGAAAAATAATTTAGAAATATTAAAACAGGTCAAATAAAACTCAGTTCTCAGAAATAATAATGGCAATTTTTGAGCCACAAATAAAGTAATGCATGTTAACATATGTAAGAAAGTAGGCAGCAAAAGATCCACATGTAATTCAAGTCATCCTATTCTAACGTTGTAATGAGCACAGAGGTAAATTTAACTTGTTACACTGCAGCTCAGTCTGACCCATGCTCAGCCTGACCCACTCATCTTATCGCTGATTAAATAAATATTATATGAAAAAATTCAAGGGAATAAAAAAGAAAATTAAGGGAAAAAAAAAAGAAAAGGGTAGACAAAGAGACTAAGAAAGAAAAGAAGAACTATTGAAAGCCTGTGCAGACAAGTATGAATCAACTATTCTAAAAAGCAGATGCAAAATGAAGCTGCTTAAACATATAAGGCACTTCTACATTGTATTCAAATAATGCTGAAATTATAGAGCTGTCATTTGCAGACCTGTCGAGGGTGCCTTTCTTACCACATTATGATTTAGCATTTCTCTTAGCAGGTTGTAGCAATTTTGACATTAGAGTCATTGGACAGAAAAACCACAAAATGTACGCAGAGCATCACCTCTCTTTTTTGTAGTCTTAAAAAGAGCTCTGAGATTTTTGCTACTAAAAAAAATTTTAGAAAACCCTGAAATTATTTTTAAAAGTGCAGAAATGCTAATCTCAAGAGAGAGAGTACACACATCTGTAGAACAAATGTAACTGTGAAGATTTAAATCATTTGATGGCATGTAACCTAATCTGACATGGCAGGAGGTTATTTTACAAACTGTGAAGGGCTCTGCCCACTGGTGTCATTAAAGCTTCCTTGAGAGGCAACTCAAAGATATGGATTTTTCCGGAGGCAAACACCCAGGTGGTAAAAATGGAGGTTGAGGGAGCAAAGTAACTGAACTGGCTCTGGACATGAACAAATATATGGATATATACATACTACCAAAAGATATGAACTGCAAATACTGATGAACTGTGCAATATATTTAAGGGGTATTTTTAATCACTTTCTCAGATTGTTATAATTTGATGAGATAATCCTGACCATTTAGCTCTAATAAACTCACAGATCATGAACAATGGCTGCATTAAATCTATTGTCACTAGCCGTAACATGAGGAGCAAAGGCTCAATGGCTCTTCTCACAGCATTTGATTTTATTCACTCAGTCTCTGATTCCACATCAGCTGCCATCTGGACAAAATTCAGAAACCATGACACCTGCTTGAAGAATAAGATGCTGATCAGATGGAATGGGCTGGGACTTTATCTTGAGAACAGAAATGTGAATTGTTGGTAACACAATCGCTTAAAAGGTTTGTAAATTATGTGCCTTCAGCTCAACATATGGCTCATGTGAAATATGCACTTGTGAACTTTTCTCAAAACTTGAGCTTGGATGATATAGTGTGGTTGTTTCATAAACACAAGGTATAAGTAAGTAAAATTTTACATGTAGACAAACAAGAGTGAGTCAAAGGAAACCTGCAGCCTTCTGGTTATCCTGTCCTGGTGTGGAAACCAGCCCCTGCTGCCATTCTGCCCAGGCAAGGAGTAGACGTGTATGTCCTCCTTCGGCTGGGTGGAGTATGGCCCTTCAACATCTCTACCCCAGCAGAACTGTAATTTCTGCAAGGAGAGGTAAGACCAGCACAAAGAATAATCTACCTGGGAGAGGTGATTCTGTCTCTGGAGGCTCTGGAGTCACCAGAGAAACCCACACGAGCAACCCCAACTTCTGCAGACAAGTGACCAGAGAAACTCCTGATATCTACTCACTAATGAGTTTGTAGAAGCATAAATACCAGTTTGCACACACAAGTGTGGTAAATGCAAGTGTTTCAAGGCCTGTTTTGTTGATTTCCTGGGATATATATCTGTGTGGGTTTTTCATATGTCGTGAGGGGATTTCTGGGTACTGATAGTCAAGAAGGGAATCTGAAGAAACATGGCTTCTTATTACCCTTAGTGGCATCAGCCAGTGCTGCTGAGACATTAACGAATTTCTTTCCATTTCTTTCTCAATTTTGCAGAAAAAAAAAACCCTAACTGTTCAGAACTTTTTCAGGAGGATGATACAGATTTTAAAAAATTAGTCCCCCACTCTAATGCCAAGTTATGGTGCTTTATAGCAGCCAGCTTTGCAGCGCTAAATGGTCTTCTGTAGCCTCATCTTTCTGCCTGCCTACAAGAAATAGTGACAAATTATGGTGGGGGGGGGGGAGACTGAAGAAAGAAATATTCCATTTTTAATTGCCTTTTCATTTTCTTTTTATAGCCATGCTTAAACTGTGAGTTATCAGAAGCTGTTCGAAGTCTTTCTTTTACCATTTTAAAATATATTCCTCCTAAAGCCAGATGAAAAATACGGTTAATGGGGTTTTGTGACTCCCACAAAGTCCTCTACAAATTAAGGGACTTAGAAAAAATGTCAGCTGCCCAGTTCCCAAGAAAGAAAAATTAAACAATAAAGGCTTATCGACTTGTTCCTGAGAAGATAAAGCACTTATGAATGAGACCCTCTCATACTCTCTGGTTTGTGATCAGAGCAATTTCCAAGATTCACAGAAAATATTCTGATTAGCCAAGAAAATGCTCTGATGAAATGAGGTTTAAGATTTTATAACTGAATCTCATCCTCTCTTCAACCTGTTTTCATACAATGTGCTATCTCGTTCAGTCATGCTGCTATCACTACCAATTATAACCAGTGCCATAAAAACATCACATTCATGCAGATCAGCTGATTGTGCCAAGTTCAAGAAAGGACAGCAGGATAGAGATGACAGCAGCTTCTGCTGGCTCTGCCCCAAAGTCCCTTCAGGCCTGTTGTTTTTCTCTTTTGCAGACCCCCAGGATTTCACTGTCTCGGAAAAATTAATGCCAGGCCTCTCTCTAAGAGGACCTGACTCCCAGTCTACTGACACCATTGAGGGTATTTCTATTGACTTCCACTTGTCATCTACAGAGCTCTTCATCTTTCATGTCTTCCTCTTTCACACTATTTTTGATCTCCCTACCACGTGTCAGCCTGAGCAAAAGCCTTAAACTGCAAACTCCAGTCCCTCATCACATACTCAATACATACACACCACATACAGATAAAAGTAGGATTACGGATGCCACCTTTGCTCTTCATATGGCTTCTAGATGGTCTAAAAGACCTTAGAGCAGAGAGGGGGGGGAAAAACAACCTGTGGAAGGCTTCCAATTTTAAATGTTCTCCCTTGTGGAGTCCTGTCCTATGCCAACTAGTGAAAGGGCAATAACACAAAAGGAAAAGGAGTGCTCATAATATGTTTTTATTGTCCAAGCACAGCAAACCAGGCATCCTTCTAGTATTTTGCTAGACTACTATTGAAAGCCCACATGGATTTCGAAATTAATTTCTGTGGAAAGTGAAAACTGCTTCACCTGGAAAACTATAACCGTAGCTAGCTAGCTATATTAGTGAGAATTGAAAATTGGTCTAAAATGTTCTACTTTAGCTAATGCCATTAGCAAGAGAAAGCTAAAGAAGCCACGTCTTCTTACAATGCAAAAAGGAAAATGAGATTTTAAAAACATCTTTCTTACTCTCTTTTTCTCTGTTACTTCATTTTCCTGACATCAGAAATGTGAGGGCAGTTTCATCAGCAACAAGACAGTGGTCACCTGCAAAAAGGAAGATCATTCACATAAGCAGCAGCAAAACCTGGCCTATAATGTTCACTGCAGATTTTTTTTTTTAAATCCCACATAATAATTAAAGATAAATAAGTCATTTCTATCTTATTCTAATCTTTAAAAATAAAAAAATCTATCAAGACAGTTGAGCACAATGATGAACTATGCTTTGGGCTCCCAACCTGCCCAGAGTTGCATATTTTTAGCATTCAGCTGATTTGACTAAGTAAGCAGGGACAGCATTAATTGCTGCAGGAGGCTGATGTGGAAGAAGAGTCACATTCTTCCCTTAACAAGGCATAGTCTGCCATGACTCTGCAGAGTGACACAGTGAACTCAGAATAGCAACTGAACCAAGTGAGTCTTCCTAATGCCAGACAGGAATAATAGAAAATGATGGAGTGTCTCTGAATTAAAAACAAGAAGCAGAAACTATGCAAAGTCAGTAAAAGTAGCTCATGCCAAAGGAATATTTGCTTTGATTTAATTGATGATAAAAGAAAACCACGGAGAAAGGTGAGTTTGGATGACATTCAAGTGTGTGTCCTGTGTTAGGAGGAGGGTAGAGATACCATCTGCTTACATTATCCTTCATTGCTAGAACCACAATGGTACATTGTACATATGTACAACTATGAAAAGAGCCTTTGCTACATAAGAAGAGGCCATGGCCAACAAAGTCAAAGATTTGCTGTTTAATCAACTGCTGGCCTCTGCTAAGGCATCTCCTCTGGAACGGCTGGTGGAAGGCAGAACTAACAGCTGTGAGGTGCAGCAGGAAGGAGCTACCTGGTCCTTTTGGAGTGAATTTTCCCTGTACTCATTCTCTTCCACATAAGAGAGAAATACTGAAGCGATGCAGTTATGTTTCACTTGCTCCAACTAAAGTGACTCTGGACTCTTTGCTCTCTTAGTTATGTGTTGAAATTGACGCATCCAAATTCCAAAAATGAAGGCATGTGTTTGACAAAGGTGATAGAAATAAATGAGGAAGCAGAGAAGACATTTTCTAACCTCCAGGAACAGCAAATCCTTTGTCTCTTCAAACAAAACCAGATTCAAAAAAGAGTCAGGCTTTCTGTATCTCGTAAGCCACCTGATGACCACATCTCTTTCTCACCAGTAAGAGATGCAGGAGGTATACAATCACTTTTCTGGTCAAATGCTGAAGAGGCATTGTATATAAAATGCACAGACAAGCAGAATAGGTTTACATAATGTTAATACAGACAAATGACATGTACAACATATCTAGCTGCAATTTAATTAGATTAATTAGATCAATATAATTAGCAGTGGTATATTATGCTTTCAAGACTTAGCCTTGCAAAGAACGCCTCTAAAAATGGTTTACAGTCTTAAAGCATTGTAACAGCGTATGCAGTATCCATGCTATCACGCATCAGTATCACCACTAACACACTATTAATACTGGGAGTTTATAGGACACTCAGGAGACACATAAAACACTACCCTTGCAAGAGGAAAATTCTGATAATGGAGCCTGTAAAATTATTTCAACAGTTGAAAAGAGCTCATGGAACTTAATTCCAAACAACAGCGTGGTCGTGATTATATAGCAAGTTAATTTAACCCATCGAGGCAGGAAAAGACATAATGAACAAAACAGATTGAGGTAGTATGACTTACCAATGAACACTTTGCTGAGAGTTCTCCCAAAGTTTTGTACACATAATAAATCACAAGTGGCTGCTTAACTATTGCATCATCTACTTGGACGTAGACTAGATGTCACACTTGGTGAAATCTTATACAATTCTTACTGTTATCAATAGTGATTTTGCACTAAACAGGTCTGTGGGATTGGGCTTGGACATCTAAACCTCCATAGTGGTAAAAAAATGTTAATTTACATCTGCTAGCACTGTCAGTACACTTGGGCTCAAAACTTACCAGAAAAACTATGTATGTGTAGTGTCTCAAACCAACTACTGTGACTTTCTATATGCAAAAATCACAGCCCTTGCAAGGAGGAAAGAACAAAAACCCAGCACTTCCAGCTTGTTGAAAATAGCAATAGCCAATAAAATTCAGCTACACAAAGTGATAAATTCATAAATTTATGTTTATTGTTTCTCCAACTAAGAAGAGAAGTTCATCATAACAAGGCAATCTGCATTTTTAATCTGAAGTTTGTGCAAAAGTCTGCTAAGAAATAAAATCTGGCACACAGACTACTCAGCTAGAAAACGTTTTTTTTCTCTCTGCATTTGGACACATGTAAGAATACACCTGTTCATGGAAGAGATAAAGTAAGTGCCTTGAAGCTGCATTGCAGAAGATACACAGACAAGGTAAAAATACCCAAATGCATATTTCCATTTTTTTTGCCTTTACCAGTGATAAATGGCTCAAACTGTATTTCCATTTGACCATGGAGTACTGAGGAAATAAAATCAACCCATTTCATGAAGACCACCTCACAGTTCAGCTGCTACCACATTCACCTCCCTAAAAGACTGAAGAATCTAAGGCAAAATGGCCATATTTCAGTGCATGTATCTTGACTGCCCACAAGAATTAGGTTCCAGCCATCCTCAAGTATATTAAAAGCACAAAGACAGAAAGTTTAGATGTGGTTCAGATTTTCTTTAGAACAGATACGATTAACATGTTTATATCTCCCTACAACTGTCAAAGGAACTCATCCCCTTCTCCACAGTTTTTCAGGGTTATACTGCTCATTATTATTGATACATTAAGGTTTACACTAGTGCTACTCCAGGTCATCTGTCCTTGGTCATACATTTTATGGATTTTACTTTTTATTACTTTCAAGAAAAAGTTATATGCACAGCGAATAGTTCCCCTGCCTGTTTGTTGGGAATATACATCAATGCTTTACTGAAAAAAACCATCATCATTTTGGCCTTATCTGTCCTCAGTATTGTGTTGCATATGCACTACCTAACTCTGACTTTGGTTAGTTCTGCATCCTTATTACCTAAAATCTACAATCTGGTCTTCACTAGATTTACACTACCAGATAAATAGAATAAAACACAAAGGACTGAAATAGAGTGCCTTGTGTCTGGAAATAATCACCTATATTATGGAATTTGTGAAAGCTGAAAACAAACACTATAGCTTTCCAGGTTTTTTTAATGTGCTGATTATCTTAGTTTCTCTGATAGAAAACTTTGCTGGCTAACTTTCTGTGTGATATATTCAGAAGAATGTAGTACTATTTTCATGTGTGTGTGCAATTAGTAAAAAAGGGGTAGGTAGTCCAGCTGATATTAAATTAAAACTTGGGAGCAGAAGCCATTTGTGTCAATTTTCCATTTTGTCACTCTCCTTTCAAATAGCTAATTTAGGGTACTCTGTCACACACTAGTGTTTTAAGGTATGTATATTTTATGACAGCTAAATGACAAATTTGTCTGAAACAAAGCTATTCTTTGATGAGTTAATTATAACCTGTGTAATATATCAAAGAAAATCAATATATATTTGGAATGAGTCACTATTGAGCCTTATTCCAAACAGAGCAAACCTATTCTAAAAATTAAAGCTCCATTTTTAACTCAGATTTTGCTAAAATAATCTAATTTCAGAGTTAAGTAGTAGAAAAGAAATAATTTGGCAATATATCTGTGCAACAATCCCTTTCTAATATAACATTATGTAGTCTGCTTGTATGATATACAGCTGAAAAATTCACATTTAATGTTGTTTGACAGCAAAACAATGGGCCAGACTGATCTAATTGCTGAACACCTTGACATATGTGGTATTTGGACTTTGGAAAGCATCACCAAATTTTGGGTATCTGTTCCAATCTTTCAAGCTCTTTTAGACAGAGATCTAAGAATTCACTCTGAGAGTTTCTCAAGGAGTAAATTAAAAAAAAAAACCACATTACAATTTTTCAGTCATCTTCACAACTAGGGTTTTTGTTCTCAGGTAACTACCAGTAATTTCAGCATATAGGTTTTTTCATTACAATTTCTTTCTATGTGTAACACTTCCTACAGCAATAATACCTCAGTTCTGCAGCTACAGCCATCCAAAGCATAATGAACCAAAATTTTAATATGAAAAACCTCAAAATGTTTTGAAGTTGACTCACCTTTTTCTAACAGTGATTACCACACTTAAGAAACTGCCTTCAAATATATCATTTGTACAAACTATAAGTACAGTAGTAACAGAGAAAGATCCTGAAACAGAGAAACAAAAACCCAAGATTTATCATATTAATTGGTTTTATAGTTCCAAAGGAGGTTGAAGAAAATGAAGAGCATATGTAGAGCCGTTCCCACTCCTCTCAAGGAAGAGAGGTCATTAGTTATATGTTGATGGTAGCTTCACATATAATTATCTCTAGGTATCTAGCATTATCCTGTCTCACCTGGTCAGACTTTGGTCAGGTAGATTCTGCAACTGCACATTCGTTTTAAGGAAGCAGTTTTTATCACTGCAGCTGCAAAGAAGGCAGTGGTAATGGAAAACCAATCCACTGTTTGCAAGATTATGGGCAGATTATGACCAGGATTACAGGAGCAAATCAATATGCCATCTGCATACAATGAACCAAAATTTATGGAGTTTCCAATTTTCATTCCTTGAAGCAATTCCTCGTTGCTGAAAAATCAGGCTAAATGTTCCATTACAATTGCAAAAAGAAAAGAGGATAATGGACAGCCTTGTCTAGCTCCCTGGTGTCATTTTAAAAAGGGCGAGTTTAAATTGCTAGTATGTACAGACCTGGTCAGGATATTACAGAATATTTTTAATCCAATTTTTATGAAGGTCTTTCTACAGTGAGGAGTGTGAGGGTTTGGAGGGTTTTTTTGTTTCATTTTCGTGTATTATTTTTAAGAACAGCTACCAAGTATTTTCATTTTAATGAGTCCAAAGACTTACCCAGTCAGTCGAGTGGACAAATCTATATTATCCAAGCTCTTGTTTGGTATGCAAACACAAAACACCCGAATCAGCTCCAGTGAAGAACAATGGAAATAAACCAGACTGACCTATGTGGAAATCATTTGCAATGAGCTGAAGAAGTATCTCAAATATTTGAGTACCTGTATGTGCCCTTTGCATGCAGGTGTGTATTTCAGGAATCATAAACAAATTTTGTCCAGCATTTAAGACCAATATTCAGTGATGCAGCTAGGTAGGCAAACCAGTTCACTGGGATTGTCTAGTTGTGTAATAACAGCCTTTTTGATTCAAATGTTCAGTTAAACACTTCCAGTAACAGTTGTGTATCTACGATTTCTCACTGTGTGTTTACTGGCAGTTCATCTAAGCATGCATCTTTCCCCACTGTTAGACTTTAACAGCATTTATTATTTCTTATTAAGTCTAAGGTTACACTTTGATCTGTTGAAAGTTTCAGTGAAGTGCTTTTGTTTACAAACTTTATCTCCTGTTTAAAGCAACTTGGAAGATTAGAGTGTCTGACATTGCTCTTTGAAAGTGCTATTTATGATTTCTAGATCATATGTCAAAGTTTGAGCCTTTAGTTTTAATAATTGACACGGTTTGGGATACTTCATCTTATGCTTTACACAAAACATGTGCCAGCAGTTTCTCATTTGTATTCTTGCTGGTTTACTTTATACAAAAGCTTTTCTGCAGCCATGGCGTGATGCCGTTTGTTCACTTTTTGTCAGCTAATTCAGTTGAGGTTTTTTTACTACACATATTAGTATTCATTGATTTTTGTCATTTTAAAACTATTATTCAAAATTACTATTGTTGTATCTCTCCTTTTTGAGGTCTGCATCATTGTTAATTGTGGTTTTTAATGATTCACATCTTGGATTTTATAGCATATTATTACCATCACAGAATCAAGTTTCAAATTAATATTTTGGTCTGAAGAAAAGCACTCCTTTTTTCAATAAATGCTTGATGCTGTTCATGCCATTTTTTGCTTGTGACAATTGTAAATTTATTTTTTTTCTGCTACTTCTAGAGTGGAAAAATTACCCCAAATATATTACTTTAGTCTTAAAGTCTGTGAGACAGGGATGAAACAGATTTCCTCAGTCTTTGGGAATGAAAATTTTCTGTGGAAAAGAATCCAAGTCCATCTCCAAGATACATACTCTTAAGGTCAATCATCCACAGAATCCTCAGCACAGTGGGCACAGGACTATCTTTCAAATGCTGCAAATGCCAGATTGGTTTGGAAGAATGAAGTCCCATATGAAAAGCCAAAAATGTGTGTGCAACACTTTTGTGATATTTTTACCTGGGCCTCCTTTTTCTACAAGATAGATCACAACATATTAATTGATTTTGCATGTGCTGTTCATACATGGCACAAGACAAAATGAACAGAACTGCTGTAAGATGAAGACAGTTTACAAGCAGATCACAGAAATTAGTCATCCACTGAAGGCAAATGAGCATACCCTTCTTGCTAACCCCAAAAGAAGACCTTCCTCAACATTGCCACCTATGTACTCATGACTGATGGCACTCCCAGCCGAAACTTGGGTCTGTGCATCACACTGAAAGTCCATGGGGAAGAGCCCTCAACAGAAGTTGAAGTCTTGGAAGTATTGCCTTTCCCTGCCAACCTCACATGGTCTTACTGACAAAAAGCTGGATCCTGATTCTTTTCAACCATGTAATTATTTCTCTCAGGCACTGGGACATCTGGGCAATAATGCTGACTTGCCTCTGCAAAAGCAGACAGATAGCTGTGCATGTGTGCTCCCGATGACAGATCCCACAATGTTGCAAAATATAGAGGTTTGCAAACTCCATAGCCCACAAGGGAGGGTCTTTGTCATTTGTTTAAGAGTAGCAGGCAGAGCCATCTCAGAGCTGCACATCCAGCCCAGCCAGGTCCTGTGAGTGAATCAGCTGTACCCAGGAGACTGGTGGTGTCAAAGGCTGTTGATTGATCAAGCAACAGTAACATACACACCTTCCCATATGGAGTTCACCCATCAGGACCACTGAGCTGTGCTCCAGACTGATGCCTGATTGTAAAGAGCACTGGATTTTGGCAGCTGGCGTTCTAGACGCTCTTTTCCCAGTATTTTTGCTTAGACATAAGAGTTAAGAAATCTTAGGTACTCATATTTCATAAACTTGTTAAGGTGAAGATACATGGCAGACAGAGGTCTAAGAAGCTTTAAGCACCCTAACTTTCAATCATTTCTCAGCTTAGCTTTAATATAAAAATCTATTATTTCTAACTCTAAATCTTCTGTTAGAATTTTAACTTTAAAATTAAAGGCTCCTTTCTCCTAAGAGATTTCATTTCTTTATGGATTTTTGGATTCAAATACAATCTTCTGGTTGGACTTCTCCTTTTTTTTATGATCCTTACTTAAATACAAGGTTCTTGGTCCTGTACAAGAAACAAAGAGGGAGAAAAAAGAACAAACTGTACTTGTTTGATGGTCTCACATAGAAAATATTTTCCAGTAATACAGAAAAGAAAGGAAAACAAGACAGCAGCTATATTATGCATAATAGTTACTGCTAATTGAGAGAAATGGTGATGAATTTTTTGCTACAGTGGTGACACATACACCACAGTACTATAGGAGTGATCCAAAACCCTTGTACTAAATTTCAACATATCTCATGTATTAACTGCCTACAAAACTTATATTACAACTACGCACCGAGAATGGGCAAGTAAATTTACAAACTTGAGATAGCTCATTCTGCCTGTAAAATATGAGAGAAATTGGTAGGATCATGAACACCCTTAAGGTGGTCATCATATATTGATGTCCTAAATTCACATTTTAAATCAACAGAAGTTCCCCAAAAATCTCTAATTAAATGCAAAGAAATGCTGGAGGACTGTAATTTATTTAATCCGTGCCAAGACACCACATACAGCTGATACAGCTGCAGATGCAGTGCTAAGAAAAGTACTGATATGTTGGTTACAAGTATTAGCAGGCAACCACAAGAGCACTAGGAAGAAGGTAGATATTCAATTTGCATAGGACAGAGTCTATACTTTTATTCACGTTAATATAACAAATTAAACCAGAGAGATCTTGCTAACAAATAGCTCCTGTTTGGGCAGGATATTAACTGAAGGGAAAATTATATGAAGGCTTAGGGTTAGGTTTTGATTGAAGATTTTAGGCTACTGAATCTATTTAGTAATTAGATGAGGACTAAAGGGAACATTTTATCTCAGAATGAATACGAGTTATTTGTTGGGTCAAAGAGCCAAAGTCCCAGGTGCCATGCTTTCATCTACTTACGGCAAATGGAGGAAACTTGGCTTCTCAGCAGTGGTCAGTAATCAAATGTGAAAATTCAGTCAACTTAGTATTCTCTCAATTACAAAGCTTTTTAGTGTATTGTTTTAAAATAATTGAAAATAAGCATCAGTGGGAATAAAATTCTCATTTAAAAAATGTTTCTGCAGCAGGAATGTCTAAAGAAAATACAGCAAATAGGTCCATTCTTAACAGTTTCACTCTGCCTATTGTAAGTGCTAATGCAAATTACACCAGGGTTCAGAGCTACATCATTTTCTCTACTGTATTCTTCTGTTTTCAGTCCAAGGGCAATTTCACATAGGAAGGGCAAAAAGAACCACCAGGAGGGGCCAGGATTGCACATTCATTTTCACATTACTTTTTTTCTCAGATATATCCTTAGAAACTGTTTTAAAATTTTCTATGTAAGGAGATGATTTCTCAAGGTGTAATTCTTCTAGATCAATTATAAATGTATAATTACAAAAATGTGGACATGGAAACTTTGCAGTCAGTTCTTCTTTGGTCAGTATTATTATGTTCACTATTGCAATACAACAAAAAAATAAAAAGAATGGCAGGAAGTGATACCACAAACACTATCTAAAAATGACACAGAAGCAAAAGACAATTCAGCTTTACATCTTCAGAACATGTGCATGATGGCAAAATCTACAGAAAAGGAGATGCTCTGTTCAACTGAGGGATAGCTGTGCTTTCTTAAATAACCGTAGTCTCCATTAAATTTTTTTCCAGGGTTCATGTGCTTTGATAATTTTTTTTTTCCTTTGCATTTCACTCTAAGAGAATACAGAATCTATGCAAAATTTAATTATGAATTTGAGTTCAGAATTCAAGATGTATTGATTTGCATTTTTTTATAGTAGAGCCAAATTCTGAAGGATCAAAAAGAACTGGATTTGGGGACTGTTCATAAACAAACAATGTAATTCATTTATCTTCTGTCTCTAGTTTCTTGGGATCAGTCTTTCTAGTGAAATATTGAAGAATATGATCCTTTACATTCCTTTATCTTCTGTTGATAAAAGAGGAGATATGAAGTGACATGATTTGCATATTTGCTACTAAAGCATCCATTCTACTCTTGAGGTGTGCAAGCACCAGTGCCATGGTAAAGCACAGCTTTGCCTAGGAACGTTTGGACAAAGAAGACATCCAAGATCCTTCACAGACAAGCCTCATGGGGTATAGATTAGGGATACTAAGAAGAGATTGTTCGTAATATTTCCATCTGAAATCTGGGAAGCATCAAATGGTGCTATGCAAACTCAGCCAAAATTCCTGAGACAATCATGAAAGTAAGATCAGTTCTGCCATCTGATTTTTGTCTCAAGAACCCATAATTTGAACTGAAAGTTTCCAGAACCTAGCTATGCTGAAAAATTTGGAACAAGTGGACTGCAGTTGGGCATTTAAAATGCATGCACTCAAGAAGGGGATAAGTTTTTTAAACTCTTAGGAAGGAAAAAAAAATTCCAGCCATGATATTTCTGTATGAAGGCACCCTTAGGCCAAAAAAAGAAACAAGAAAATCAAAGACAAAATTACTTCTCTCTGCATAGGAAAGAACTTTTCAGAAGGGCATGCAGAGCTTTCAGATTTTATTTTAAACATTTTAGAAATCTGTTTATTAAGAAAGTAAGATATATGTCCATGATGCACATATGCACCAAAACAGAATTATAAAATTATTTTCTACTCTTCTCTGTTTTGGATACTGAGGGATGTGACCATTAAAAACCTTCAACAAACATACAGCTAAATCAATCAATTAAAACTGTGATTAGAGAAAAACAAGCTGTTAGTGAAGTAGACAGAACAGCTAATATCAGGCAGCTGAGACAGAGAGTAGCATAAAAGATTGATCAATTTAATGACTGGCTAAAACTCAGTTCTAAAATTAGATGCAGGACAAATAGGGGTAAAAATCCTTCCTGACTACACAGTGGTTCCTTTATGATCAATTCCTTCATCTGCATTGCATAGTGTTGCACAAACTGGTTGAGATTAAAATCTCGAGGCTTGTTTTTTGGATTTGTCTCAACTGGCAGCTTATTCAAGGTTGTTAGTCAGATCTGATTTATAATTCTCAAAATGTCATGAAGAGGGCTCACATTAAAAAAAACCCCATGTATATCATGCAAACATCGTTCTGGAGATGACTCAGTCAGCTGTAGGTTGTGCCACTGCTCTGTTCCAATGTGTAGTGCTGTTTGAGTCATTGATTCTAACCAGACTTCTTCAAACCTGATTGTTCCTGGAAATCCTACAGATTCTTTTTTTCCTTTCTTCCCCTACTCAGAAGACCAAGAAGACACAAATTAATAGATTTCCCGTACTTAACTGTGACCCTGCCATAGCTTCAACACACCCCAGAAATGGAAAGGAGTAATTAATGTGGGGGGAAAAAGTCAGTGTGGAGATGCCATCTACGCTGAAGGCTTTTCCGTAATCCTGTGGGTTTGCTTCCGTACATTAAACTCGGTTCTCAGACTAAATAGGGAAGGTAGGCATGTTATGTTGAATCACTTCACTTGGAACCTCAGGACATTAAGAAACTGAGCTGTAAACTCTAGAGACTGACCTGGATAGCTGAAATATTCTACAAAGTAGAACATTATTTAAAGACCTTTTCTTGAGTTAACTACAAAAGGCTTAAATCCTGAATACAACTCATTAAAAAGTGTTTCTCCAATTAGCATTTTCCAGGAAAATTTGTTACCCTTTAGTAGTAATTCAAACAATAAAAATTTTCTTCCAAAATTCAAAACATGCTGTTATGGAAATACTCTTACGTTGCCAAAAGAAAAAGGAAATATATATATATATTTATATGTATAATTCAGACATTGTCTGCTCTCATTCTCTTCTGTTGGTCCATTTTGCAGGCAGCTTTCACCCCCAGAAAGTCATTTCAGCCCTTCCTCTAGGACAATGCAAAGGCAATGTGCTGGAAAGCATCACACAGTGTATGTCTTTGGCTTCAGCGCCCGGGTGATAAACACTGTGTATCTGGAAAGCCTGTCCCTGAAAGAGAACGGAGACAAGAAACAATATCCCCAGAACTCTCACAAAGTCTGATCTGCAAATCAAAATACTTTGTTCTTTGCCAAAACTGTTTATAAATTCCCATAGGCTTTAAAGAAAATGCTTGGTTTTTTTAATCTCCTTTGATGAAATCTGAAATCTAAAAAATAATAATCTTTCAATAAACTAACAATGCCTGATTAAAATAATTTAACTATATAGTCACCAATGTGCTTTATATTTCTACTTTAAATAACCACAGTTTTGGCTACAATAAAAATGGTTCTTACAAGCATAGGTATTTGTAGAAAAATTACTAGAGGTTCAACTAAGACTGATAAAAAAATGTTCATATGCTTCTTAAGAAAAAAATACGGAAATCACAAATGATGTTTCAGAGTTGCCTTAGATGAAAACGTCGAGACATAGTTTTATATTGTTTCATATTTCAGATGAAATTAAACTCCATAAAATATAAAATCCATCTTTTACCTGTCTATTATATAGTGTCATGAAAGGAAGGAAATAAATGTTTTATCACTGTCAACTTGAATATGCAGCTTAGGCCCTTCTTGCTCCATTTTAAGAATAGTCAAGAAGGAAAAACAATATCAAAAGTTGATTAACATGTTCCATGCTGAAAAGGTTAAAAGGCATGTTTTGGTATCTTCTGCATGAACACACCCTGGAGTTCTGCTACATAATTCTATTTTTTTTTCATGCTTAAGCTTGTAAGTAAACCAACTCCTGCTCATTTCAAAATGCCAATACAATCTTCTTGTAAGTATTTTCTAAATAGATGCAAAATGTAAAGGCTTTTAGTTCTAATTATAAGTACTTCTCTTTTTTTTTCAATTTCACAATTCTACTTAGGTTGCTTAAAAAATAACCTTGTGCCTCTCCAATTTGGGTGTATCTAACACACCGTCCACAAATTATATTGGCTTTTTTAACTAAGACATTAAATCAGTTTAATGAGATATGTTGCATCTACCCAAGGTCTTGCATGTCACCTAAGATCACCAGATTCAAAACTATTTTTCTCCACTTTGCCCGTGACTCCATACTGTTGTTATCAAAGACTACCAGAATTATTTTCTATCATGGAAACACAGACACAGTAGAGAACACAACACAAGAATGTGGAAGAAGGCTGTCACACCCTGAAGTGGGCTGCGTTGCTCTTAGGAGAGTCACTTGAGACTTTTATTCTGTTTTATTCAGCTTAACAATAGAAAGAATACACTTATATTACTACAGCTTTACCACAACAAATTCTGTACACCCCCCTAAATATATTACGTTCATTTATGCTACTATTATAGTCAATATTATTAGTACTAACACTAATGATATTGACTATAATATCATTATATTCAAAAAGGTACTTTTTTTTAAAGTGTACCTATTTTCCTGGACATGAATATGGAGACTAAGCACTCAAAAAAATGAAGAGTACTGCCAGTACAACTGGCTGGAAATAGTTATAATGGAATAATTTTTCAAAGGAAGATTCAGAAATGTCGTAAGTAAGATGCTTTGAAAACTTACATGGGGTTTTGCCAAAATTTTGTTTCAGAGAAAAATGAAGACAAAAGTTCCATGAATGAAGAAAAATGTACTGTTTGGATCTCTTCCAAATGAATCAGTTCAGGTTTTTTTTTTAATGCATTACAAATTTGTGTTTTTCAATGTAAAAGCAGCAAGAGGCAAAATGGTAGTAAAAGGATGGGATTTTGCAAAGTGACATACCTTTATTGATCAGCAATATTTTGATAGGAGCAGAAGATGGGAACTGAAATTGTTCACTGCACAGAAATTTAAATCTTGCATCTCTTACAGTTTTCTTTCCTTCACCTGCATTGCTTCAGGTAGGCAGCAGAACATTAAAATTCAGGTTAAATATGTGCCACAGGAAGTCTATTTCATAAGGTGTTTTTCCTTTGTCTGCTAGCTTCAGCACCAAAACCTTCTACAAAACAAGTTGAAGCAGTCCTTATAATGTTCAATAAACGGCCAAACAGGTACATGTGTAGTTTACCCTACAAAACTCTAAGTAGGTGTTATTTCCCAGGGATCCAATTGCAGACCATAACACATTCTGGAAAAGGTCCTGCATAGGTAAAATATCTCCACAAGGTACATAAAGCCTTTCATCCAGTAGCATTGCCAACGGCACAGAGATTTTCTCAAATGATTCTTGGTATAGTTGCAAATTGGAAAAACATTTATATACTCCAGCAAAGGAGCATTCTGGGTACAAATTCAAAAGCTTCATTTCCTCCCGTGTATAAAAAGAAACTTGCAAGTCTACATGCAAATCACTAGGAAAAAAAATAACATTAGGAATAACTCCTGCACAGATTTTTGGCTGGCATCAGTAGTTTTGTCTAAGGATATTTTCTGTCTAATGCTGGCTGCTTGCTGCTTCATAACACTTGACAAATTCTTGGTTCCTAAAATCAACTGTAAATGTTTTGAGAATTGCTTCATTTAGCAGGGAGTTTTCGGGACCTCACCGTAGTATTCAGTGTAGTTCTGTCTTCCCTCTTTAGTTTATCTCATTTTTATACATTTTCAACTCTGAAAACTTTCTTTGTCTCCCCCCTCTCTTGAACCACAGGTGAGATTTACAATCTGTAAACTGGAAGTTCCCCAGTCATGAGAATTTCTCATGGATGGTGCTCTATTTTGGGAAGGCTAGGGCATACAGAAGCAGCACTTCTAAATCTAGTGTTTAGGGGGGGAAAAAAAGAAGACAGTAGAGCAACTAGGGATTTTTTGCAAGTGCACAACAGTTGTGAATTCCTATCAAAGTAGTATAAAGGGATTACCAAAATAGCTATTATATAATCTCTCTCCAGAACTACGATAACAGATGTTTTGAATAACAACCATTCAAGAGACAAGAAATTATATACATTATAAAAAAAAAGGGAGAAGGATAGTGAAAAAAGGAATTTAGGTAGGTAACCTAGCAAAAATCACATACTGGGAATCCAGCTGAGGAAGAAAGCTAAATTGACAGACCTCTTCCAAAAACTAGCTTTCAGAAAGCAAGATATCAGCACCTTTTTTGGAATATTTTGCTGGATAAATTCTATTTGAAATGAGACAACGTACTGTAAATATAAGGTAATCTGCTCAGTGGTTGTGTCAGCACTCAGGGCTTCTGGTTCATTCCCCAAAGTACAGTGTACCAGATATTATACCAAGGCTGTACAGTACAGGTTTCCATCACTCAGAAATGCTACATTTTAAACCAGAGCTTGTAAATGAAATATTTTACTCTGTAAAACCCACCTTAGGACTAGTGTAACATAACCTTGATTCACTGCTGGCTGCAGTATTACTGAAGGTAGAAAACTTGCATTAATGAAAAAAATTATGCCTGGTTTTACTAAGAACGTAGACAGACACTTTAATAATACTTCCATGTTTCTAGCAAGATTAGCAAAGCAACTCCCAATTCAGAATGAAAAAAATAAAATCAAAGAGCTGAAGGTGCTTTTAATATTTGCTTATGAGTAGCTCTGAGTTTTCTTAGATTGTGTGCTTGAAGTCCACTTTCTGAGAATTCTACAGTAATTGCCTGTATAATATTTGTTTTGCATGCAACTAGAGATTAAGGCAAACAAGCTATTTTCTCTACTATCTTTAGTTGGTAGCCATGGTAATACCCAAAACATATTATTTTTGTAGGCTTCCCGAATTTTTGAGTTCAAAAACTGTATCAGAGGACAGCAATTCCTAAGCAGCACAAGCAGAGCAGCACAATTCAGCCACATAGGCAATATATTTGCCAGGAAATACCATGTGAATCCTTGGAGATGCTCCTAGGATCTCTTACTCATTCCTGGGACAGCCCTGGCTAGTGTTTCCTTCCTATGAAAACAAAGACAGAGATTAAGGAGAAAGAGAAGCCTCTTAGAGTTTCCCTTTGAATGTGATATAATCTATCCTCTCACAAAGCAAGAAACTGGCCTTGAAGAACAATTGCTTTATTTACATCAAGGGAACAAAGAGTTTCTTGAAATTTGGGATTTCCAGGGCACTGAAAGACAAAAACACTGATTAGGAAAAGGAACTGAATGCCATGCAATTCATGCAATTCAAGCTACTTTAATATAGCAGGATTTTGGAAGGTTGCTTGGAGGTAATGATGGCCCTTTCTTATTCTTTTGCTACACTTAATTTACCAACCATGCAGTCAATATATGGTTATCTGCTCCCAAGTCACTATTGTGCATGAAACACCATGTTGGACTGGACAATATAAAAAAAATAACAAAAATCGCAAAAAGAAAGTGTTTCCCAGGCAGCAAAATTGTGTCTGTTATTTCACCTGTGTCTCTTATATTCACTTTTCCCACATTTTGTGAATAGGTTTGGTAGAGCCAAGCCTGCCTTTTTTGGCAAATAAACTATTATCTCTCCAAATTTTATTTTCTTCCAATCATAACAAAAGAGTGCCAGCACTGAACAACCTCCAAAAGTTCTCTGAGTTTGAGTGCAATGCTTACAGAGAAAGAAAACCTCCCTGAACACTGCTGTTTTCTTTGCAGATGAAAGAAGGGTTCACACCATTTGAACTTTGATCACCCACAGACCTGTACCATTTTGTCCCATATGTTTCATTGAAATAGACTATAATATATTCCACCTTATAGCTAGCTATCTAAATGGAAGTTAACATCTTGTACATCTCTCTGTAAAAGTATTTTCTTCATTCATTGCTGCATTTTGGAAAAGCTGCTACTTTGCATTTAATTTTTTACTGATTCCAAGGTTTATTAGGAGTCTGTCCAGGAAAGGAAAAAAATCAGTAGGAAAAAATCACTAGGAAAAAATTGCAAGTACCCCTGCAGATGACCTCCCATGCAGACTTGTTCAAGATTTGACTGCTCAAGGACATCTGCTTTACCAGTCAGTGAAAACACTCTGTTACCTACAAATAAGTTAAAATAGCAAAGGAGCTTTGAGAATCAAAAACACAGCACCACAAGCATTGGCTAATGCTGGAATGCGAAGCACGGTCCTTGGAAACAGATGGTTTAATACATCACAATAAATCTCTTACCAGCCTTTGAAACATAGTACTTCAGATAAAAGTAAGTTTAAGTTACAATCTGTGGACAAAATGTTGTCCTCAGAGGCAGAAAGGAAATGCTTTTGACTTTACTGAGAGTTGCAGCTCAGAAAGAACGTAATAAATGTTTCTAAAGAAACTGATCAAAAGTTCCTTCTCAACTTATTTCGTAATTATGACATTCAACCTAAAAGACTACATAGTAACTTAACACTAAAAACCCCTTCAGCTAAATAATTTGCCATTCAGCATTTATCCTCCTCACCAAGGGCACCTGAAAGAGCAGCTCATGATACACCTGCGTCACAGACACTAGCAACGGCAGGACAATGATCACAGCAAAGTAAGGTAGTCATTTGAGCTAAAAAGTGTTCACGTTACATACAGCTGATACGTCAGAATACCTGACTGGATTTGCATAAATGAAAGAGCTACAGACCATGACTGTCACAAAGATGTCACCTCAATGGGACCGTGCTTCCTTCCCCGTTAGGTATTTATGGGGGTCAGCCCTGGGAAGGAGGAAGAACTAAGAGAAGAAAGAAGGGTTAGGTATTTTGGATGACATAGTACAGCTGCAGTCTCAGTTTTTGAGAATGTAAAGATTGTATTTTTAGAATTAAGAACTTAAAGGATGTTGGGTACAAGCTGGTAATTTCTTGATCTAAGGAACATTAACATTCATTTCTAATTCATATAAGTTGGCATGCATCTTCAATTGCATCTGCAATGTTTATTCCATCATTTGCTTCATTTCACATGAGTTCTTTCATTTAAACAATATTCTTGTATGGTAGGGGTGATGGGTCCTCAGCTCTCTCCAGTGGCATCAGCAGCTTCTTATGTCTCCCTTGGTGAAGTTAACAGCAGGCAGAGTTTGTACCGCATAATTTATCTTACTCATGAACGCAGTTCATGAACAAACTGCAGTTTTTACAAGTTCATTTTCTCTTTGAAGCTGTCCAATAAACGTTTTGGGCAAACCAATTTCAGTTTGCAAATTGCTCATAAACTGCTCACTGTGAGTAGTACTTGCAGTACTTGCTACTTGTAATTCAGCAGTCAGCCTTTCAGATTGGTCAAGCTGATCATAAGGCTTGCTTTCCTTCTTTGAGCGTTGAACTAATTCTACCAAACCCCAAGCAGATGAGAAAATGGGAGGTTGACTAGGTTATAAACCAGGACCCGTGCCCAAGGGGACTTGCAAAGATATGAAGGTCAGTAAGGATAGACTACTAATTGTTAAAAACCAGTGTCGGCTTAGATGTTAGCAGTACAAGAAAGTGCACAGCAGTTCCCAGTGAAGGGATGCAAGTAAGTTTATTCTTCTCTTTATTTAGGAGGATGGTCCACAACAAGAAGAAATTCAGGTTTGATATGAACAAAATTGCCAAGTTTCCCATGGTGAATAAAAGTATTTAATTTCATCATCATAAAAAGTTGCATTTTTCACTACTTGACATATAGCAAGTCTATGCCTTTCCTAGATTATTTATTTCAACCATCAGTTCACAGCAACTACGTAGGAAAGTAGGAAGGTTTGTGAAAGAACATAAACACTGAGTTTTCAAAAGTTTTCAAGAAAAAAAATGAGGTAATCTAAAAATATTCTTTGATCTGTGTGCAGATACTGTCCCCTACTTCAGGCTCCATTTTCTAGAAAATACAGAAATACCAAGCATGCAATATCCCCTCCCACTCCTCAAATAGTTGCCGTAGAATTGAGAGAGAAAATAAAAATGTTATTTCTCCATACTACACGTAAGTTTAATCACAGTGCATTTTTCATTCCATTTATCTCAAGGCAAAACAGAAATTTTAGAGAGGATTGAACAGTTACCAATAGATCATAGAGGTAGGTAGAAAGGCAAGAAAAGGACATAAAGGTATTATTGGCAAAGCAGAATAAGCCAAAAGTGGATTCAGTAGAAGAAATGTAGGTCAGATCTAAGGTCTTCATGTCCCTGGAGGCTTGCAAAGAAAGTCTGAAGCTACAGCAAAGTCACACAAAGTATTTTCCAAGGTGTGATTGTGCACATGACCATTGGTGCTGAAGAGGCTTCAAAGAAATTACTATCATAATAACTAATTTCTGTAGTGGGTATTGCAGTTAAATTCTAAAACACTCTAACATGTCTAGTTCCACACAGAAAACGGTACTAAACAAGGTCCAGAAGTACTTTTCTTCCAGCCCTGTAATCAATATTGGAAGAAGAAATAAACTTCAGGCAAGTGACAGGAAGTCCAAAGATCAGGCATTTGCTTCATTTCAGATGAGTGGGGGTTTATGAGATTGTGTGTGCTCACATCTTGCCAAGGCTTCAACAGCTGGCCATGTTGTTGGCTGCTTCAAACACAGCAGTGGCCCAGAGCTTCCCAAGGTAGGGAGTGCCCTTATTCACAATGCAGACCTCTAACCCAGACTCTGCCCCAGACTCAGACCTTTTAACGTGTGGTACCCTGCCAATCAGGGTCACTTAGTTACCTGCAAATGTTAGAGAGAGGAAAAAATGTGCTGAGGAGTAAAAATAACCCATGAAAATATTTTTATCTGATGGGGTGAGATTTGGAGGTATACATCATAGCTTTTCAATCACCAATGACAGAGAAAAATTCTGCTCCAGCAGAAAACTATCACAAAAAACTCGTTAGTCTGAAAAGTCAAAGCTCAGAAGTGAAGTAAATATGAAGTAGAGATAGCACTAGTCAGTGTTCCTCCATCAGTTAGTGGCAATAGCATTGAGAAGCCAAATACTCATCACATTCCATTATACAGGTGAACTGTAATTTTAAAGACTGGAAAAATGGCGTCCTTCAATTATACTTTGCTTTTGAATAGGTAGCAAAATACTGTCATCATGTGTAAACACATACCATAACTCTTTTGGTTCTTATTTTTCACAGAAGATTTCAATCTCTAGCATCTAGATAATTAAATCAGGTCATATGTAAAGTACTGTTACATGAAAACCAGCAACACCTAGATCACATCAACACAAGTAAAGATAGCATCATGCTAACAATAACAAAACCATTTGTCCAATATTGCTGGCTACACACATTTTCAGCTCCTGTGGATGGTAGTTATTGTTCAGAGACTTCTAGAATAATAACGCATTGTGCGTGTAACTCTGTTAGGAGACATAAAATAGGGACGAGACAGATGATCTTTCCAACTTTCACTCACTGGATTCTTCTCAGCACTTGGTTTCCCTAGTCCATCCATTTCATCTGGTCACTTGGGATGTCAGCAAGCAGTGATGATACAAGTACACAGTCAGGTGCAGCTATTTACCAAGCACCATGCTACACCTATTGCTTGAATAAATCTGAACAGCATCTTAAAGCAAAGGAGACACTGCTGCAGTAACATTGACAGAAGACCTAGCTATTAAGCTGTCTACAGAGTCTAGTATCAGTGAAATGTTTGACAGCCGCAGGGACAAATATGTATTAGCAACATTGCTTAATCCATGTTTCAAGGGCAGAATTGAAACCATGCCTTCACCCTATGCAGGAACAGATTGCTGGAAGGATACTGTCATAAATAACAGTGCTGGAGGCCATACCATTATGCACCTCCTCTTCTCCCTCATCCTTCCACTTAGCTCCCCTAGGCCAAGTATATCTCATAAAGCAGAAGATGCACAAGCTCCTGGAACATCACAGAGTGCAAAAGAAGTAATCACAGCATACCTGTGGTTCCTGGGTCTTCCTTTATCAGCTCAGAGTGGGGCAGTTCCTCCCAGGAAAAACTCAATTTGTCCGTATCATGGGAAGAATCTGTCCATTATGAAAGGTCTATAGGTGTCATGGGAGACCTTTTCATATGCTGGGAAGTGAGAAGTTGACTTTCGAAAAGATATGCTCTAGTTCAGACAGGAATTAATTCAGTGCAGCCTATGGCCTGTGTTAAACAGGAGGTCAGATTTGATGACTGTAGTGGTCCCTTCTGGCTTTATAATCTATAAAGACTAACTACTTTAGGGGGTGGGGAGGGAAAAAGACAAAGACAGAAACCAATACTGGTACTTTTAAACCACCAAATTCTCCACTATCCAATATGTGCTCAGATTTATTTTTCAGGAATGCATCTGGCACTGAGACATACTGAAGAATATATGTTTAATAAACCACATATAGAGCACCTCTTTCTTAAGGGAGTAATTGGAAAAGCTTAGCAAGTTATACTTGCAACATGCAGGTGACTCTTTAAATTAGCCTAATGGAGGAGACTGCAGAGGAATCTATCAGTCAAAATTCTGACAGAAGGTGAGGAAACATTTTTCCAAGTGTGGTGCTTACACTCCTATTCCCTTTTTCCTCACTTCCCAAATATTATATAAAAGATTTTGTCTGCTCTCTGCTTGAATAATTTGGCAGAAGATAAGAACTGTGCAAATCTCTGTTCTGTGAGAGCTTTTCTTGAAGATTTGATTCACCTGGGTTCATAAATCTCTGGGTTTTGCTTCGAGGTTTAAGGTCATGTGAGCTGCAAAACTGCAAACTGATCTCACATTAATAGTGTGCAAAATTACAAAGCCATAAATGGATTTACATTTGCAACTTAGGAACAATGGGCTGACTTTATTGTTTGTAACAAAAATCTATAGCCAGATACATTTCACCATATATCCCCAGCACACGTGCCCACAGATACACATGCAGACGATTTACTTGCTGGAAATTTGTGAGTGAATCCAAAGAGTGAAAGCTCATAGAAAGTAAACAATTTGTAGACTATTCTTTCTCAAAGTATCCCTTATTATAGGCTTCTGGATTATTTCACTTTTATTTTCTCCTGTAGTACTGAATGCTAAATCAAATAAAAACCATACCATGTAAAACAAGCAATCAGTCAAACTACTGAGACTATAAGGCTTGTGTTTACACTAGAATATTTAACAGAAAGTACAAATCCCAGATTTGAATGCACACCTTCAGGTAAATTCAGCAGGTATGGCAAAATGGAATAACCTCTATTTTCACTGGACTAATTTCATAACACAGGAAGTTCCTTTCCAGAATAAACCAGGAAAGAACAGTTGTACCAATACCAAAGTATATTTACATATTTTCACTAAAAGCAAACTGTAATACAAAAATGGTAAAATTATCTTCATTTGAAAAGGAATACTTTTGTAAGGATAGTTACAGTGGCCAAAAGGTTCTGTTTTGCTTTGATAAAAACAATTTTTCAGGGGATAGAGAGAATAAGGTACTTGCTTCCCATTTTCCATTCAAATTTCACCTATGAAACAAAAATGGAGGGGTCTATCTCACTTTTGACAAATTTTTGGCATGTGAGAAATTACCCGACCCAATTTCCATCATTATTCCACATTGCAGAGATGAATATGCGTTTCTCCTGCTGTTATCATTAATGCTACTGTTTTTATCTGTGTGACAAAGAGGGAAGCTTGGCTTAAGCTTCATTGTCTTAAGTGTTGATCTTTCTCCTGCTGTTGGATCCCCATAAGTGTTATCAATATGCCTCAAATGGGTAACATTCACGTTAGATGCAACTCTAAGAAACTACTAAATGGCAACAGTTAGTTATGCAAAGTTGAGGAAAGATGCAAAAACAGAGACAAACTATTTTCAAAGATATTTAGAAGCATAAGAATGCAGACAATTTTGAAAATCCCACCATTAAAGACATCTCTTTCTATGAAGTACATGTAAGTTAGGCACAAATAGCAAGATACATGATAATGCTATATATTTTTCGGGTTCCTGAGCCATGCAAAAAGTTCAGCTGAACTGCCCAGGGGCTCCTTCACCTCGTAGCATCCCATAAAGAAAGCTCTGACTATACAGATAGGTAGATGCTCCTCTCCTGAGCCGAGGTGCCAAAACAGCTAATCTTTCCCTTTAGACATTGCAGCTTGGAGGTGTGTAGTCTGTTACATTAAATCCATTACTTCCATGACTCCCCGTGTCACACACTTCACAAGGATCACATTATATCTGTCATGTGGGATTGCAACGACTTACGCTTCCTGGTGCTACGTGTAGGGGAAAATGAGAGTGTAGGTGAGATGGGGCTGCCTGATCAGAAAGCAGCAAATCCTCTTGACCAGCTCTCTGCAGAGGGTAAGAGGAAGAGTAAACTCTTCTTGCCTGCAAGTACAGCCCCATTTCCCACCTCCCAGCTGTGTGCATGCTCCCAGCACTTTAATCTCAAAGACACATGCACACAAACTCAAAACTACTAGGTCTCATAGAGCAGGTCAGGGCTATGTCTTCTCTGTCACTCTCAAGGCAATTTAATGAAAAAAGAAACTTTTTTGAGACTTCTGCTGCAGCCAGATAGCTTTATGAACACGTACCAGGTAGTTTTACAAATGCCCATCAGGAAAAACTTAGGTACTTCAGGGCAAAGAGCGTGTGTGTCAGAAACACGTGTGACTGGGAAAATTTACGACCTCCAAGTTCTGGCAACAAAGCTGCTGCAGTTCTGGGGAGGTCAGTGAGGTTTCATCAGATAGCCATGGGTATGGAAAGGTTTCTAAGGGCCAAGGCCTAGAGCCTTGGCTTCACTAGCAACACTGAGAATCCTAATGCAAAGGTAATGATCTTTCCTGTTGTCATTGTATACACTACATTATTTATTCCCACTTGGAACAGATCTAGTAAACACAGTATTTAAAAAATACTTTGTCTTCCTATATGAGAGCTCTCAGTGTTTTTGGACCTGTGAAGCAACAGAGAGAAATATCTGCCAAAAAATCTCGTCAAAGCAGGAAGCATTAGGAAAAAGTCTCAGGAAAGCCTAATCCCTCAGTATTTTCAATTCAAAAAAGTTTGGCTGAGTCTCCAAGCCCCTGGATGCTTATGTGAATTGGAATCACTGATCTTTTTAAAAATTCAGTTCTCCCTCAGAAGCATTTGAAACTCTCTCTTCTTGCAGTTCGTTTGATCTTAGGTAAAGTCAAACAAGCTTTATTTCCCCACTGCCACTGAAGGCGTGCCTACAGCAGAGATAGGCTCAGGCTGGCATTGGGTGATGGCAGAGCTCTTGGCAAGGACTTTAGATCAGGGTGTGGGATCCCACCAGGACTTTCAGGTATGTGCTCAGCTACTGAAGCCTGTACCAGTGTGCCTTCATGCCTCTTGCTAAAACTCAGCAAATTCCACAGTTTCCTGTCCAAGTAACTCAGTAAATGTGGATCACTAGCAGCAAACCTCTTTTTTTATGAGAGGCAAGGGGAACTAGGTCTTGGCAATCCATGCTCTGTTATCACCAGCCAACTTTGCTTTCCAAGGGTGGCAAAGTTCTGGCAAAAATAAATATATAAATAACTAACTGCAGCAATCAGCACAAGGGAAACAAACAGAGCAGAAAGCTTTGCCCAGCAGCAGGCTGAGAGGGGCTGATAATGAATGACTGATGATGATTACATGTAATTTTTTACTTCCTGCAAAATGATAGATGCAGGCCAAGTCAGGCCCACAGCATCAGAGTGTCATAGAGCCGAGCTGGAAAGCCAGCTCGACAGCAGACCTCTGCTTCCATGACATGTGGAGCATCCAGGAGGTGAGCTGCCCTGGGCACCCACAGGGCACCTTGCACACAGCAGCTCCTGGGCCACCACCGTGGGCAGCATGGCCCCTTGGCTGGAGCAGTCAAGGGAAAAGAATGGCAGGGGGATGCATTCAGAAGGGAAAGGAGAGGAGGAGAAACCCACATAACAAAAGTGCTCATGATTAATGAATTGGAGATGAGAGGAGAGTTTACATATGCACTTGGAGAGGAGGAAAGGATGTTCACAAGCTTCCTCCATGACAAATGCAGGCCAGAAACAGGGAGGAAAGAGCTATTAATCAGTGGTACAAAGAGATTTTCTTTCTCTCCCAGGAGAAGCCAGTCCAGGTAAACTGCTTGAAACTGCTGCTTCCAGCCTGCCCTTTACAGAGGTCTGTAAAGCCAGCCCCACCACTCTCTGCAATGAGCCGGTGCCCTTTAAGTCCAGCACCTCCTTTATCTCCTCACACAAAGTGGAAAAGAGTCCTAAAGACAGCATATGAGTAAAATCCTTCATCTTCATGTTTAAGCCACTGTTGTTATTCACAGCACACCTTACAAGCATGGCCACCTGCCAGTCAAACAAATACCACTCTGCCGAGTCCCCTAAACAGCCATCTGATCCTTTTCTAACTGTTGTTTAGAGTTGTTTAGGGGTGCCCATGGAGTGATGATTAACAGCCCCAGGCGCTGTGCAAGCACTTGGAATATGCATTTCTTTCTAGTAGGGACATTTTTTCTTTCATATTTTTATTGGTTGTGTTTTATTAGTCACATTGCTCTTCAGCCTCCCTGCAGCATTGGCAGCAATGCCATTAGCTCGAGATGAAGGTGCGTGTCCTCCCTTCATGGCTGAGGTGAGGTACCACAATAAAGGCAATATCAATAAACAGTACATTGCAGGAAATTAATAAGCAGTGTGTACAGTTGTCAGCCAATAGTGACTACAGAATAGGTAACACGTTTAATATCAAGTCATTTCTTGTTTCGGTTGCTAAGAAAGTATTTAGGAGTCTCTATAGAATGTAGTAAAACTGACTGGAGAAGGTACACAAATATTAAGGGAAGTCCACGAACATTAATTACTTAGTAAGAGCTCGTAATTATCTGACAACTGGAGCACCTTGCTTGATCTGACATATGTAGTGTTACTCCCTTGCACCAGCTGCAAGAAACATTGTGGAAATGTTGTTGTGTGATAAAATATCCTGGTCTCTTACCCCAGTATCTGAGAGATTCCCACAGCAGGGCAAAGCCTCTCAGCATCCCAGCAGTTAGCTAAGCCTTTCCATACCATTTTACAAATGGGCAAGGACAGAGGGACTCTTGGAAAGTCTTCAACTATACGCTGAGGTAAAAAAGAAAAACATCATCATGCACCAAGGTTCTCATACAGAAATAAGGATATCTGTTTTTTAATTCTTGGCTTTGTCTGGAGCCTCATTTTTCCCTACTTAAAATAAGGATGACACTACATCTCATCATGTCCACATAGCTCCCACATGATGACGATTAACATGTCATCCACCTAAAAGGTGCTTCCATGTCACCGTTATCACAGTTTAATACTAAGCCATGAACATCACTGCCTACAGGAGTGCAGACTCAGGTGCAAATTCTTCAGGGGTGAGGACATGCTTTCCCTGCACGCAGGTGCAGAACAGAGCACAGAAGGAGGCTGATTTTGCCTGATATTTTTAGGTGCTGCTGCAATCCAGCCAACAAAGAGCATGAGCACACACAGAGAATTCTCCATGTACAATGGCTGGGGCACACACATGGAGAGGACTTTATACACCACCTGCAGATTTGCAAGGACAAATAAGAGATTCTCCTACAGCTAACTCCTTTTTCTTTTTTTTTTTTCAATTTCCGGAAATTTCTGGAATGCTTTATGGCTTGCTCCTTTTATTAACTTATTTAAAGGCATGAAGGAAGAAATTATGTGAAGGAAAGAACAGAAGATTAACATATTTCCAAACATGCTATAAAAAAAAATTTAAATCACCTGATCCCTACCAGAACTTCACTGACTAAATTGTTAAAGGAGAGGGGGGGGAACCCTGTACAACATCCCATCCAGATGGTAGTTCCAGTGCTCTGTGGTCAGTCTGTTTATTAATGAACATCTGTTTTCCTTATAAAACAGGGTGGACTTTCTACTATAAATTCTCCTTTCATATATTTCTTGGAAAATGACATTAGGAGTTATTCGCTGTCACAGAGATAAGCCAAATTTATTTTTAATTTTGGAAACTGCATATTAATTATAATATTTCTGTCACTCACTAGATTATTGATGAATGTATCACTAAAACATACAGCTAGTTGAATACTGAAAAAACAAAAATATTACTTTCTCTTTGAAGATATTTGGCTCCAGTCCCTTTAGTTGTCCTTTCCTTTTAGCTTTCTGCATAACTGGATGAATGCTGCTGGTAAAGATGATAATGGACATCAGACTTCAAAGCACTATACACATAGTGTTAGAGGTCCCTAAAATAATCACCATATTTCAGCCAGTCACTGTCTGGTCATGGGTAGTTTTTGAATAGAAAAATGGCTTTATTGTAATTCAAGGTAAGTTTCTCCTTAGTTGTAACCATGTCTTATAATTTACTGAATGTTATATATTGAATTACATAAACTATTGAGATTTGGTAACCTAAAGGGCAATTAAAAATTGAAGACAGACTAGAATTATGATTACAGAACCATATGTAGGGCAATATTTTTATTACAAATGAGAAGGTGGTGGAATATTTCAGTCCTGTCTCACAATTTTGAAATGTGACATCAAAAGAAGTTGAAAGGGAATGTTTGGATGCAACCACTTGAAAAATAAGGTTTAGATTTAAATCCAAAAATATTTAATTGTCTATTAATGATATTCACCTTCTAAGGATGTGAAAATTCATCTAGAACATTTTTTTTTTCTCAATACGATGTCTCTTTTAAAACTGTGGTGATGAACAATAGTAATATTACGATATCTTTCTTTTTGTGCTCTGACATTACCTTAGGAAAGAAGCAAGCATGGAGCTGGTATATCTGCTTATGAAAAATGTTTCAAAGACAAATTTTTTTTTTTAATTGTTGTTGTGGGTTTTTTTTAAACAGGAAAATTTTGTGGCTTTGAAGTTATAAGGAATACATGTGTATGCATGGGGGGGGTGTACAAGCATGTCTTTGTTTCTATGTTCAGCCTGGTATTCAAAGTAGATGACTTATCTGCAGTTCGATGGCTATTACTATGACACATAACAGATCAAAACACTGTGAATAAATGTCATATTACTTGTGTCTTGAAAGCCACAATACTGAGGGCAGTGAAACTGTGCTACTTAGAAACCATGGCTCCTTGCTAGTTTCAAACTATGTAGCACAGTTACCATCAAACTTGGCTTTTCAGCTCTACCAGTGGTAAGCATTTCAGCTAAAAAATATGAAAAATTAGCAAAAATACCCCAAGCAATCAAATGCATCAGACAAAACCCAGACAAGAACACGTGATTAAGTCATTACATATTCTGTGTTGTCCATCCTGCAATCTGCTCTTTCAGAAAAATTTTGGACATTACCACAGAGCAAAGGAGGACAGTACTGAACTCTAGAGAGGAGCTCTTGGGAAGACATTTGGCTTTTATGAATTGAGGAGCTCCTTTTTTCTGACTGCTTCCTGTCCCAGGTAATCAGGATTGCCACAGCAGGACCTAACTAACCTCGTGCAGGCAGAGAGGGACTGGCTCATGTGTGGCTGTAGCTGGAGGGTCCAGCCAGCTCAGACGCTGAGCAAGCCCCAGACACCCCACAGCAGCAACCAGGCAGCTTCCAGCTTCCCCTTGTGTTTGCCATCCCGTCCTGCCCACTCCTCTCACTTGGGAGGACTGCACCATCCAACAACAAGCTGCTCAGCAATGGACAAGAGCTCTGCCTCTGGTGTGCAGTTGTTGCTAGAACAGTTTTGGCATCCAACCCAAAGCTTTAAATAAGCACCTAGATACCTGAATGCCCCAATCCATACCCACATGGACTTCAGGGAGCAGTTAAGCCTGGGATTGTTTTTATCTACAGACCATGAGCAAAAAAAAGAAGTTTTAAATATCTAGCCTTACATGCCACTGAAACTGCAAGTGGAAAAGCACTTAGAAAGGTCTTCCTTAAGGAAGGCTTGCGGCCGAATCATGGAGCAGAAACTGCTCTCGAGTCTGTTCCAAGTCCATTACAGATGACACAAGTCATATCATTTTTCTGTGCCTCACTGCCACCTTTGGACTACTCTGTTCAGGCAGCAAACAGTTTCCAGAAGGAATCATCTCTGGCTGTATCTGTGTTGCTCTGAGTTCAATGGAGCTCAGCTGAAGCAGTATTGTAACTATCTGTTTCTCTGCTGCAGCAGCAAATCTCTAATTATAAGCTTAATTGAATGGCCTCAAAAACAGGGCAGAGGAGCATCTCCTATGCATATACATTTAATAAAAATGGGACTGTGAGACAGAGCTTTTACAGCTTGCATCTTTTGAAGAAAAATTAAACACAATAGGATATTTCAGGATTTTCAGGGTCAGCTCATGACACCCCTGCACTGCTGTGTGTGGGAGACATGTATTTTAAGCCCCAAGGTTCTTTCAAAAATCCTAGCCTCAATAGTTAACACTGTTTTATCACCAATCAAGGGATCCTTTCTAACCCTAGGGGAAGTCAGTGTGATCTGCTGGATAACAGAGTGGCCTGGAACTGTACGGATTTGCTTCTAATCCCAGCTATGCTATTAGTTAACTGAGATGACCTTGAGTACATCATCTCACCCCGCAAAGCTTTAATTCCCCATATGAAAATGGAGAGTCTGACAGTTGCTTCATTTTTAAAGAACTTGAAGATCTACTAGTAAAGATGTCTTAGGTAACAGGCTAATATTATCATTAATAGCTCACAGTCCTTATGCAATATTCTCTGTGCCAAAGATTGAAGTAATTCAATTTGCAGAACTGCCATTAATTGCTCTCTTGCTGTTAAAAAAGTAGAATAAGACTTGAAAAACTCTTGCAATAGAAGTAGTGGGACTAAAATCAAGATTGGCTTTCGTGTGAGACTGGTGGAATTTATTTTTGCTGCAATTGCTTACAACAGAAAGAAGGTAGGTCCACTGACCTGAGGAACTTCTTCCCCATACTCTTTCAGGAGTGTCCTAAATGATCTTAAAAAATGCTCTTTTCAGGTCCTCAATCACCAAGTCTCTAATTAAGCTGAAAAATATTCTGACCCTTTGCTCAATTTCAAAATACTCAAAAATTACTCAAAATAGTATAACGCATTTTAATTAAATATAGTCTTTAAGGTGCACAGGTTTTTTCTTTCCTCACTGGTACCTTCAAGGTACCAGGAAGCTGCAAAAGAAAGTAGCCTGTTTGCAGGGGATTTTAAATGAAAAAGATTTTAAAAATGGAAACTCTTATGTGTGCAAAGAAAATGTTTGGTAGGTAAGTTGCAAGCTCTTCTCCTTATTCCGTAATTAGAAGTGAAATGTTCTTTAATGTTCAGTAATAACATTCAAGCTATGCTATTTTGCAACTAATAATCATATACAACAGCATGGGGCATGATAGCTAGCAAAGTTTTTCCAGCTAAATGTATTGGCCACATCTATCTGCCTTATTTTCCAGTGCCTTGGCTTTTCAATCCAGCCTTTATGCTGGAAATTTGTGACTGACTGGAGCAGGAGTTACTTACCTTTTTAAGGAAAGAGTTATAAAGAAAGACTGCTGAGTAGTTCAAATCATTCCCATACAGAGCAGTGTATAATAGATTTCTTTTTCTTGTTTGTTCGTGTCAAATAGAAAAGCTGGAGATGTGACTGCTTGATTCCTTTAGTCCTGAAATGCCTAAAGTTCTTTCCAAACTCTCACAATGTTATGCAAACAGGCGGAAACTGACAGAGAAAAAAAAAAAAAGCAGAGGTCATCAAGACCTAGCAATGTGCATCAATTTTGCTTGCAAATGAAGGACTAAATTTATCATTGCAAAGGCTGCATTAGTTACCATAGACTTGCACCATTTCCAAGATTTCTCCGGGGGTGAGAATACTGCTTTCCAGAGCCAGCTTCTCCATTAGGCTTTTAACCGCAATGCTTCCTTGTTTTCCCGATGAGGAGTTAGATTTAGAAGCACAGGGAGGAGAAGCAAACACACAGAAGAAACACCAACCCACTAGCTAAATTAAACTAAAACCTAGGCGAAGCCTCAGTGGGAAGCCTGCTGCACAAATTGGATCTCCAAATGCAGAAAAAATTAATTATGTGATGCACAGAAATGAAGTAAGCAACACCTTGAAGTTAACCTGGACAGAGTTATTGATTCAGCAAAAAAATAATCACTTTGCTTCACCCTCTCTGTTGTTCTAATGCTAGCTTGGACTGTTGCCTGACCATTTCCAGCTAGCATTTAGTTCATTTGCAGCTGTTCTAAATGTGCACTCTTCCCCAACAGGTCTCACAAAAAACTGATCCCATCTGAGTTGATGTGTTGATTTGGGAGAAAATACAACGCGTGTAAAAAAGAATTTGTTGTAAACATAGCAGAACAGACCTTGCCACCAGCCTGGACCTCGGAAGTGGACAAATCTTAAAATCTCTCGGAAAGCAGATAGAACTGCTCAAGGAATTTTGCCTACCACTGCTCCAACAGCACCAGTAAATCGCTAGAAAATGATGAGCCCTCTCCTACCCCGAGAAGTCACATTTTGCCCTGTCCTACACAGCTTTCTGCCGTCTCCATTTTTACATGCAGTATAAAGGGGAATCCTGTCTAAGAAAGATGATTTGGGCTGTGCATGTGAGTGATGCAGGGAGCACATAGCCGACCCAACACAGTTTATCTTTATACAGCTCTCATGCACTCTGTTATGCAGCCTGAGAGGCCTCCTGAACAGCAGTGCCTGTCTCACTGCTCAGAAACCCTTGGGGAGCCACAGCTTTGCTGACCAAAAGCATTGTGTTTCCAATCCACTGTGCTGATCACAGCCAGCATTAACTCCTGGGGCAGCTCTGCACTAAGGAGCGGTGCTGCCAGGGCCCACTGCGACACTCCGCCTGTGGTCACTCTGCCTCTCTGCTCAGCCACAGTCATGCCTCCTGCCTTCCTTTCACAGCCACCTTCCATTTAGTGGCACTGGTGTAAGTATTGACTTTGAGCTCTGAATCCCTAAATAATTTGGATCCACCTCTTCCTAGAGACCCATCCAGTGGTATTGTCTTGACCGACAGAGCCCTGAATTACCTGGGAGCAAGCTCGGCCACAAGACACTTCATGTGAGGGGTTCTTGGTTCCAGATTTTTTATTTCCCTCCTTGATTTAGCAGAGCCAAGATTTATTGACCTTCAAGCCATGCCACAGAACCTTGCTGTTTTTCTTGGCTTCTCTCAAGGAGGCTATGGAGGCAGACCAAGGCACTACGGAACTTTTTGTTGGAGTACTTTTTCAAATGTTGAGCTATTAAAGTCTCTGTACTTTATAATGATTGCTGTTGTGTCTGAAGTTTCAGTCAAGTGCCTTTATACAAACCAAAAATAATCAATCAATGTACTGTCCTTTATGGACAATGATAAAATTCCATTATTTATTTGTGACTCATCTTTTTTCCTTCAGCTTCCACTGTTTTACAGGAACACGAAGGAAATTAAGACACATTTAAAAGAAAAAAATTACCCTTTGCTTCTTACTTGGCAGATTAGTCAGGGCCAAAACACTGCACATAGGAGGTTCTAATCAAGTTTCTCTTTTCCTATCCTCTACTTTGCAAGAACGAAGACAAAGTAAAATTTTCCACTGTCTTAATTAAGAAGAAAACAACTTTGTCGCAGAATGAAAATAAGTCCCTCCCCACCAGCACTGCAGAGTCCTTTCAGCTGACTCACAAACAGGCCTGAAAGAGCATGATCTCACTTTGCAGAAAATCCTAACAGCTGACATCTTGTGGATTGAAGTGTGTCAACACTAAGGCATTATTCTTTACAGTAGGAAAACATTAGAGTCATGAGGCTGGAATGAGGGTACAGAACTCTAAGTATGGTGATGCATTATTTCACTTTAAGAAGAAGTGAAAATGTAGATTGATTCCCTGAAAACTTTTCCTAGGAGTAAAGTCTGTTAGACTGTGAAATTTTTTAGAACAGAGAGAGTCTGTAGTAGAACGGGGGAAAAGTAGTCAAAAAATCTATGAAGCCCATTGAAGATTTCTATTGTATTTATGAATTCTAGGCAAAACCCCACATGAGCTAGATTCACAAAAGGGTTAGACTTGGCACTGTAAACTTCGTCTTTGCTATTTTTGCCATTAACCTTGGCATCTATTGGAAATGCCAACTGTGGGTCAGGTGCCAGCAGACAACTACAGGTGGAATTCAAAGAAAATGGCATGGTCCACAAAAAAAAGCTTAAGACAGCTCAGGTGAATTGTGCTCATAAGCAAAAGAAGTGGCATAAGACCTGCTCCTCAGACAAATTTAGGGGCTTGACTCTATAAACTGAAACTTAGCATTTCTCTCCCCTGGAGTTTTGGGGCCATGGAACATTCCCTGGATTTCAAAGAAGCAAGTAAGAAACCTAGCCTCAAATACTTTCTTCACCAAAGCAGAGTTTGATTCTCCCACATCCTAGTTTGCCACTCTAAATAGCTTATATTAATTAAGCTAAGAGAATATTCACCTCCATATTATAATTTCTGAGCAGTATGATCTATTAAAAGAATCCCTAGCATATGAAATCCTAGTTACAGATACAGCATGTAAGTCCTACTAAGTCTTAAGTACAGGCTAAGCTCAAAGTGCTTTCACATTATCAAAACAGCTGATTTTGCATACAATATAAAAATAATAGCCAATAATCTATATAATTAATCTGAAGGCCTCTCTAGCATCAAGGAAGAGCTCTGAGGTTTAACAATTAACATATGAGAATCTACAAAGACAGATAGTCACACAGATTCTCCCCCTCCCCAAGTTAGGATGGTAGCAAAATGAAAGTATAAAATCCTGAAACAGAATTACTTTCTGGTTTGTACTTTAAACTTCCAACATTTGACCTTGGATTATCACTACTAGGAAATTTTCCATTGCTAAAAAGCTCTCTACACCCATGGGTCACCCATGACACTGTCCCTCTGAACACCAAACTATCTGACTATGTCAAACATCATGACCCTGAGCATAGTTTGAACTTCAATTTCTCCAGTTCAGCACTTTCATTTCCAAAGGGGAAGGAAACTACCATTTTCAATAAACAGCAAAGAAACCAGTTTTCCTATGCCTGAATCACTGACCAACACAGGAAACAATGGATTCTCAGAATTTTATTTGAGACCTGGAGTAAAAGAACAACACAGGGCATTAGATATTAAGTGGACTAAGAGAGTAAGAAGCATAGGACCAATGAAAACCTTGATGGTCTTAATATATGATACTACATCATTATGATTTCAGCTAGCCAGTTCAGTTAAATACAGTTAAGTGCTTAAGTGACCAAAAACCAGAAAAGTTAGTCAAAGTTGTCATTGACTTTGATGTCTATTTTTAACACACTCAGTCCCTTGATGCCATTAAGTTGTTGCAGGTTAATTAATGACTGAGTAAATGCAAAGAGCTCTACATTTCTTTTCATTTAAGGAAAGCAGACTATGTTTCAAGGAAAACAGCTCACCAATCTCAGTTATCCAAAATGATTCAGAGCAAAATATAGACATGAAGTCCATCATGAATCCAGTAGGGCAAGGGCATTGAGTATGACTTTGTTCAGAAAAGGGGGCATAACATTCCCAGGGAATAAAGTTAATCAGTTCTCTAGGCCTTTTTTTTTTTCTCCATGAGTTACCTGTTAAGTCCCAGTCACTTCAAGTTTGCTTAATGTAGCCTTTGGATTCTTCATAAACATATGGCACAAATATTAATGAGTCACTGTTGTCCCAATGTAATTGGTCATCTAACCAAATGGCTCTGTTTGCATTCCTTGATTGGATTACCTCATTTTCTTTACAGAAGTGTCTAAAAATTGATTGTAGCTTGGTTTTTCCAGAAGGTTTTTTCATTACCAACCCTATCTTCACCCAAACTACCTATCCTGACTCCCCATCCTTAAAATTATTTCTTAACCCTTGTGTTCCTATGCAACAGGATCATTCTTTTTCTCCAGTTTTAATTATCTGCCTATGACAATGAGCACTGCTATGGTAGCTTTAGCTAAAATGACTCTCATGGATGTTATTTGCACACTTGTGATTAGCACTTTTTCCTTCCTTGACTTCAGTTGCTCAGCTACATATTCACAAATAAGAGCCTACAAGAGGGTGTATATTCCAGTAAAACAAGTATATGTATTTTCTTTTCTTTTCTTTTTTTTTTTTTTTTTTTTGTATATTCATCTTGCTGGAGGCAAAAGAAACCCCTAACATCTATAAAGATCTGAACCACACATGACAACAACCATTCCTCCTAGAGTTACATGCTAATACTTTTAGATAAACAGAACTTATTTATAATAACACCATCTGTGGGATTCTGATAATGTTGGGGGAGGAGATTAATCTATCTTGCATTTTAAATAGAGATGGCCGCTGGCATAAAAATCCAGATCTAGCTTTTAGCCACCCAGTTATCAGGGAATTTCACATTCAGGGTACTGCATCCCTCACCAGAATGTCCCCATAATACGAATGGACAAGTGCTAGGAGGTAAGATAATGGTAGCCCAGGTCAGTTCATCCTTCTCCCCAAAAGCATACACCACGCCCAGACAGAGCACAATGCAGAATTCCCCCAGTAATAAAAAGGTCTAAGAGTTAGGACTGGATCTTATTTCTAGGTTTTTAAGTAACATATCATAGGACATAGGGGTCTCACCATTTTTTGTAATCAGTTGAGATTACTACTGTACTTAATTGTCTCAGGAAAACAGTATGGATCTTCACTTCTAGACTTTCAGACCCAGCAAATCCTGACTAAAAGACTACATGATACATACATCATATATTCTACTCCAAATCTGTTGCCATGCCTTTCTGTTTCCTCACTTTGTTCAGTGTCACTCATACAGCACAAATAAAGGAGGTGCGCCTAGGACAGGAAACCACATGAGCCACTGTACTCTGTTATGACTTGCTCAGTATTTCACTTGATAAATCGATAACCTTTATTATCCAAAGTACTGGCTCTTATAAACTCAATAGCTACCACAACCATAGTCAGTGAAACAAAAGTGAATGGTATGGATGAGTAGTAAAGGAAGTCCTCTGTCTTCCAACAAGTTAAGGTGACCTGGGAATTAAGTGTCCCACATAACACTGCAGAGACACCGGTTCTATGACACCCTACAGTCTTCACAGCCACAGCCTATGGGGAAAGGAAAAGGATGCTATGACTTTAGAACCTAAGTCCTGCATTCTTTGGAATACATACTTCTTTACCCACCTGAACAGTGACAGTAGATGGTGTATTTAATTAAAGAAAAGAAATCTGAAATGCCACAAAAATGCATGAAGCAGGTAAAACCAACACTAAATTCCATCTACAACAATTTTTAACTCAGAATCACAGAACATTCTGAGTTGGAAGGGACCCACAAGGATCATCAAGTCCAACTTTTACCTCTACACAGGACCATCCCCAAGAGTCACACCATGTTCCTGAGAGCATTGTCCAAATGCTTCTTGAACTCTGTCAGACTTGGTGCTGTGACCACTGCCCTGGGAAGTCTGTTCCAGTGCCCAACCACCTTCTGGGTGAAAAACCTTTTCCTGATATCCAACCTAAACCTACCCTGACACAACTCCAAGCCATTCCCTTGGGTCCTGTCACTGGTCACAGGAGAAAAGAGATCAGTGCCTGCCCTTCCACTTCCCCTAATGAGGAAGTTTTTCAATATCTTCCAGAATATTCTTCCCCATAACTTTACCAGGCACATTTATGAGGAGAGGAGAGGAGAGGAGATTCTCAAAAATCAAAATTAGTCTTCTTAAAATAAGTCAAAACAAAAGTCAGTTTATCATATACCAGCCTTTCCTTCCTATGACCTTTTAACTTACTGACTACATCCCTACCACAGCCCTTTTGATTAGAGAACTTCGATTCAGTCTATAAAGGCAGGGGGAAATGGCACATTTCAGTAATGAGTGACTGCATATGCACAAAGACATCACATGAACAGAGGTACCTACAACCACAATCCTTGAATTTTGTTAACATTTGAGTATTTAAGTAAAGTTGAAAACCAATATTCTTTTCATGTTTTTTTCACTTTGTGCCTAGAGTTTGCAGGTGTGGAAAAAAAAATGATCTATAAATAAGCCGCATAAAATTCTTTACATTCATCCCTGAGTTGGACAAGAGGGTTGCATAGGAAAAATGGCTGCTGTTCCTGCCAGACAGCACACTGTACACTAGTACATACAATGCATGCCTTGAAAACATAGCCAAGCTAATTTGTGTACTGGGAGCAACAGAAGAGTGTTAGTACCACCAGCACCATCAAGGTGAATTTGCTCCCAGGTGTCTGAACCTTGCTCAGGTACCTCCCTGCAGCTCTCCATGGAGATGCACTGCACAGACACACACACCCCTTCTGTGACATGCTGCGAGGTGCCTGAGAAGCAAAGCTGGTAAGTAGATGCAATGCTGGGAGAGATTGAAAGACAGTTGAGAAAGGCTCTGATATCTCTGAAGCAATCTCACGTACGTGTGAGCGCTATGTGTGAACCTGATACATGTCAGGCAGCATCATGTAAGTAGAAGTGGGTATGTGTGCCTAAGGATTTTTCAATAAATAGCCAAATATATCCACGTCTCCTGGCCATCCCACTCCAGATTTCAGGAACAATAGCAGTTCAGGAGGGCAGGACCTCCAATGCTGCTGCACAATAGGAGGAATGGATCTGAGAGAGCTGCAACAATCATGAGGGAAATGAGGATCGGAAGCAAGGGAAGGCACTGTATTTGTGCTTGGTTTCTAAGAGCTGTGTATGTTTGTGGCATTATGTCCCTTGAAAGCGTGGATTGGAAAGGAGTGACAGCCATTGGCTGATCCGTGCAAGAGAGGGGAGCAGGGTGCTGCAAAAGGTGGACCCACTGGAGCTCTGCACTCCCTTAGCCCAGGCAGAAATCCATGAGAGGCTACAGGGAAGTGAGAAATCACCCCGACAACACATTTCACCTGGCAGTCCGACATTGTTTATCAGCATAATAAAAAGTGCCAATACTTACCACCTGTCTAAAATACGCAGTAATAATAAACAGAGTTACAGGGCATATTATGGTCAATGATGAGATATTAATTTATAGCCCTGGAAGGAGGGAAGAAAGGCAGAAGCTACAGTGCCTTATGGGGGCAAAGCTTGCTGGGGATGAGGCCAAGGCCTTTTCTTCTCTGATGAGGATGAATGGAAGATTGCATTGAGATTTTTTTTTGGTGGCTTTTTTTGGTAGTCTTAAAATAATATCCCTGCTCAGATGATCAAGCTACAGAAATAAACAGCCAGGATATTACCTTTCCATTCCTATTGCTGCTGGTAATATCTGCATGAGAGCATGTGTTGATTTTGTACAGAATTAAAGACAAATTAATCCAGGTGTGTGTATAGAGGGGGGTCAGGTCTCCCTGGGGCCAGGACAGTGGGGGATCCCCATGGGGGTCTGTCAGAGTGGGTCCTGGCAGTCAGGACTGGCAGTCACCCTACCCCACATATAGGAGGAACTGGGAAGCCAGGGACACCAGGGCAGTCCCATCCCTGTGCGCCAGGCACCTCCCCCGAGACTAGGAAAAGGCGGGTCCAGGCCATGGGCCCATGGGCGATCCTGGCTCAGGGTCCATGGCTAGGCAGAATCAGGCTATGGGGAAGTTGAGACCCTGGTGCAGCACACTGGGACAGGGACTGACAGCCCTGGGGGTTGAGATGGGATCCTGGGCCATGGCAAGTGAGGGGGGCCCCTGGGCCTCTGGGGTAGGGCAGGGAGCGGCAGGGCTGTGGACGCTTTCAGGACCGTGGCAACCAAAACATGCAGTGCTCTCTCACCAGCCTCTGCCCCAATGACTTAGCTTTTCTCTACTACCTGCTATTCCAGCTCTGAACTAGAGCTTTTCTAGGGCGTTTTTTCTTCTCACTTTGGGCTGTTTCTCCCATGGAGAGTGAGAAGCCATCCATGAGCTGCCATTGCCACCAGCACCATATGCCCAGCAAAGGAAGGAAGGTCTCAGGATGCACAGGGTTCTCCCAGTGCTGCCTAAAGCCTGAATAAAACCTCATTATTTCTGGTGCAAATTTGGATGTGTGGACTCTCTGCCAAGCAAAAATGTATAAATTCTCTGTGCACAGAAGCATTTTTACCTAAAAAGTCCAGAGTCACCTTCTACCCATGAATGAGAGCTTTGTGAGTATCCCAGCATGACAGAAACTGCAGGTGGTTGTTATAAGTGATGCATTTAAATAGATTTATTCTATTTCTTAATTTGGAAAATCAACAACTATCTTCCAGGGCAGGGTTTCACTTTTTTATCCCTGGAGTTTATACAGAAACTTGCTGTGGTCAATCAGGCCACCCATGTAGAACATAATCTCACAAACATCACTGATTATCTGCTTAATACAAAGAACTTATGTTGTGCTTTGCCTTTCGGTTAACATCACCTATAAAAACACTATCATTTGAAAAGACCAGACTATGTTTTTCTGTATTATGGTACTGCTTAAGAACATAGATAGCTGGGAAATTTTGGGGAAAAAAAAAAGCTTGGCCACAAAATTTCAATTAGCTCAAATTTAAATTAAGGTCATGGCCATCAAAGGGGTTCACTGTTTTCAAGAACATTATATGACTTGAGCACATCTTAGGAAATAACTGTAAGTTTAACTTAAAAGAGGTGAATATCTTCCTACCATATCAACAGCTTCCTGCAGGTAGACCTTGACCTATAACTTCAGACCTGCAGTGAAACGGGGAGGTAGCCCTATACGTAGAAACATGGTTATGTACAGCAGCAACTAACTGAGTGCTCCCTTGCTTGTGTGTGGGGCCATCTAGGATCAGACTGGGGTTTCACTTCACTGGGGTTTCACCTGATTGTCTTGCAGCACAGCTGTGAGGGGACGGCAGATGCAGGAGCACACCTTCCTCTGACTTGTGCCCTCCTGTTGGAAGCTGAAGATGGACTCCAAGTGCTCATATACAGGAAGGAAAAAGAAAAAGGGAAGGCCAAGTGAAAAGCAGACCTCCTTGGGCCACATGCAGGGTGAGCAGAGATGAGAGTTATAGCATTTAAAGAAGTGGGGGGCGCCTTAAAGCCTGGCTCAAGCTCTTTGCCACATAGTCCCAGGGTTAAGTGGATTATTCATCAGGTTTCCAGCCATGTTTTGGCTAACTCCAACTCATTCATGCATAGATTTTAGCAGAACAAACAACTAGCAGTCATCTTAAATACAACTTATATTCAAATACCTGTGGCCTGATAAAAATCCTCCTGCGGTGAACAGTAATTAGGACATTATAATACAACTGCAAGTCCCAGAAGAGAGAAACATTGGGATGGTGCTATTTAAATGTAAATACAAATTTTGCTAATGGTCTTGCAGAAAGATTGGAAGCTTCATTCAGCTTTTGGGTCAGAAGTGTTTTACTACGAAGAACACAAAGGAGCAAAGATGCATGAAAACAATTTTCCTGTCTGATTATTTGGGGCAGGGATCAGACCCATTCACTGCTTCCCTGTACATTTGTTCCATCTTTCTGTAGTATAATATGTGGTGTCACTCTTGGAAATGAAATAAAGTCTCACATATTGGTGAATTTGAGAGCAAACGAGTTCTAGAAATCCCACTTGGAAATTTTCTTGGCATGCCATGTGAAGTCAAATGCAAGATTTCCACATCACTCCCCCATGCCCTTTAGTTCTCTCAAAATGATTTAGAACCAGCCTCACTGCCTACCAAACATCTATGCTCTCTCTCTGTCTCCCTCTCACACATGCACACCCCCTCACACTGCCACACTGGTGTGTGCATACATCTCTCCAGCTGTGTCCTGGAGGTTCCTGGGAGCCTGAAGGGAATGCTCATGAAACATGACTTTCACAGATTCTCCGTCCATCTGGAACGCTAGGGCAGCATATGGCGGGCAGCACAGTAACTGTTTGTGGACATGTCAGACTTTTTTGCCTTGTTTATTACCTGATTAAGGTAAGACAAGACATGCTGATATAAGCCTCTTTCTCCCACATTAACCCTCTCCAATTTTATTTTTCAATTTAAAAAGAAAGTATGTTTCAGCCAGCCCTGCAGGGATAGTATCCCCTGAAAGCTACAAGAATGTTCACATAAACACATTGCTGATACAATTATACCAGCTTTGCATAGACAGAGATAAAAAAAGAAAGGTATGCAAGGGAAGAATGTTTTTTAATATAAATGGTAGGGTTATCCCTGGGGCTGGAGAAAAAAGTACAGTTAAAAAAAAAAGATTAGGAAATAATAACTAAAGCTGCATGCTTTATTACTTCAGGTAAAAATATCTTATGAATAATATAATCATTGTCTCTGGTTATTGGGTATGAAAAAGATAAGTGTAATCAGTGTACTGTGATACAGGAACATTAACACTTTCACATTGACTGGATACAGACTTAGAAATGAGTTAAGAATCACTGGGTCATCTAAGTGGAGGATTATTCTACACACAGGCCCCTAGGTCAATTTAAATTATTTAATTCATCTTGGTGACCGCAGGGGCCTAACCATCCCTGTGCCTGCATTTTTATCTTGCAGTCCTCTTAGCATCAGCTTAATTCTGGGGGACCAGAAAGGCTAGACTAACAAGACAGTGTGAGTCTATGCAGGCACTGGCTCTTGTAGGGTTAATGATAGAACCACAAAGAGAAATGACTCAAAGTATACCAAGGACGTTTTATTACCCAGCAGCCTTAATCAGTACATATATATTTTTTTACACATTATTTTACCAAGGGTCCTTTCAGTGCTCATTGGCTTGTTACAAGCATTAAAAGAAGGGACGATGCTTTGCAATTAATTCCGTGTCTTACCCTGAGTCTCGCTATTTTCTTTGAGAAGAGTTGGGAGGAATCAGACAGATGCAGCTGAAAGCTGTCCAAAAAATACTGGACAAGAAGGTGAGTAAGTTCACTGGCATGCCACATTTTCACTCATTTGTTTCACAGACAATTAAGATCAGTAGTCACTTACCCTCAGACCATATTTAGTGCCAGGGCACGCAGGGTTTTTGTAACCCAACCTCACCACTTGTGAACACCAGGCTGGTTTCACCAGGCTGGGTCAGTATGTGGAACACTCACACTGATGTGTTTTGGAGCTGTGAAAATCTAGCACTTTGGCTCTTTCTCATCAGGTGAAAGATATTTTAAGATAACTAGTAGTTAGTAGAATTTCTCTGAAAGTTTCAGCTCTAGTGGCTTTGTAGAAGAGAGAAAGAAAAGAGTGCAGTAGGGTCAAAAGAAAGACACCAAAGCACTGATGGTACAAATCGGGAAAGAGTTAGTGGCTACAGTCTGTACTGAATTATTAACAAATGCTTCAATTTGATTTTAAATGTCGGCTACACAATCAACTGTAAGATCATGTTGATCCCAGAGAAAAAAAAAAAGATGAAAAGCCTGCTCTCAAGTAAGATGCAACTCTGTTGAAGAAAACAAATCAATGATTCTATGGGCCGATACAATATGCAGCCAAGCTGTGAAATTTCCAAAGGCCTTGTGCTTATTTTCTGTGAAGCTAGAAAATGTGTGTTATCCATTTAGTCATACTTTACAATGGATCAATAGGTTTAAGCTTTGCACTGGTTTCACTTGTGATGTGAAGCTGATATTCTCAGAGACATTAAAGTATTTTCCTTTGCATGGTGCTCTTTGAGCAAGAAGATGGTAGGAAGCTACCAGGTCTCTGCTGTCCCCCTCAGCTGTGAAAAGCTTTCTGAAGTAATCACAGTTTAGTGAACAAAACCCAATTTTTAGAAAAGGAGAAATTACCTGCACTGAATATCTTCCTGGTATGAAATTTAAGGATAAAACAAGTAATGAAGTATTGACAGCTACCTGAGCTCCTTATGTGAAGGTTATACTGCAAGTTTGGACTGCAGCAGCAGCTAAGCAAGCACCATCCAAGGCAGTGTTACACATGCTGTTGAACATTGCCTATCAGGTAGGATTCAAAACTTGATACACATTGCTTTGTAGCTCCAAAAAGGAAACTATGCCCAAGAAAGGAAAATATGCAAGGAAAGTTGGCTCTCTTAATATTGCGCTTTTTCTTAATCCAATTTACGTTATTCAGTTCACTTTAAATTCTAAGTATAATAACATCCCAAACCTGATGGATAATTTACCAGAAACAATGAACTTTTTTTTCTGTTTGTTGCCTGCAGATCTGTACTAGCTCAAGGTTATGTGTTGAGTGACTCAGCCTTGGTTTGCTTGAAGCAGATTCACAGGTTTCCTCTTGGGAACTTTGTTTTAAGCCAAAACTGATTCATATAAAGAGTTAAACCTGGTAGTTTGTTTGGTTTGGGGTTTTTTTCTCCAAAAGTAGAACAGAAATCTTGGGCAATTCTGCAGTACCAAAGAAATTCGGATCTGGATAAAGCCTGCACAATTTTAAATCACAGTAAGGTTTCAGAACTCGTTACAAATATCTGCTGCAGAAAAAAGCAACAAAATCACTTGGTTCTAGAATAAGAACAGAAAGGGTTGTTTTGTTTTTCTGGGGGTTTGGGGGCATTTTTTATAATTAACTGCTGAGAAATCAGCCTTGACACTATTCCCAGAGCTAGTGTTCCCCCCTCTCGCAGATTAGCCTGAGTTGCTCTTGGTGGTTGCATACAGCTTGCTCTTTTTAGCAAGCCAACCTTTTCCACCAGTGTCAGACGAGGACCATTCTAGTCTCCCTGCAAAAACCTGTTTATATGTAGATTTATGCAGTCTATAGGTAATGTTTCAAGGGAAACTCAAGGTGGAAATTGTTGACTCTATATACACTGTTCAATGTGCACCTGAAATGATGGTTGATCAATGCTATTCAATGCAAGTTGATAAGAGCTATTTATTTAGTACTTATTCTTTCCTTTTAGTCGTAGAGTCACAGCAGTAATGATATTTTAAAATAAAACCAGTTTCATTTCAAAAGATTACTTTTCCAGAATTTATTCAAATTTACATGCTATAAGAACAAACTGCTACATTTTAGTCAATCCACTAGAAGAAAACGTTTCCTGAAATTAAATCACACTGCTAGACACCATGAAAAAGAAACAAACAAAAAACTAGAGAAATCTGGAGAAGACAGTAGTTTAAGTAGAGAATTGTGGAAGTCTTGAAACAAAATGCTTAGGCCAGCTGCAGAGCATGTTGGCTGGAAAACTTTAGAGCACCTATTGAAATTATTTTGAAAGCATTGGTAGGTCAAATATTCATCTACTGCTTCTCTATGACGCTAAAAAGAATCAAATTTTTTTTATTTGCTATCTTCTTTGAATTGGCCAACAGGCCTAGATGCCCATAAGTGTAAAACTGCCTCTTCCAAAACATTACAGAGGAAGCGTTGGTTATTACCCAAATGCCACAAAGCTCCTTGTTGCAATCAGTATTTTCCTTTTATTGAAAAAATTCTTTGTTTTCCATTGCTGAATAAGTAGAATGCCTCTCCAGTGAAGCTTCAACTTTAGTCCTCTTATCCCTCAAATTAATGGAGGAAAGTGAAGTTTATTAATACACTGGAGCTTGTAACATTAGAAACACTTGCCTGTGTTTGCAGCTCCCCAAATGCACAGCCTCATTTGCTGTCCAATCAAACTCAGTAGTTGTAACAGTTACCTATGCAGGTCTTACTCTAGAGTTTAAAATTCCCCACCTACAATATATATAGTTAGTCTTAATAAATAAATGACTTGGACCATGCATTATATATCATTCAAATCCATGAGGACACAAATTATGTATAATACATTGGCTGTGTAATTTATTTATTAAGCAAAACGTGAATTTTCCATGGTTGTGTTTTGAGGCACAGTTTGTCACATACAGCTAAATGATGTATTCTTATTAGTCCCACTCAATTACCAAGTCATCCCTCTGTGCACTGTATATTTGTTAATGATAGTGCCACAACGCTGCATCTACAATACCTGTGATTTTAGTGATTCATAACCACTCACTAAAACTGTGAAAATGATAAATTGACTGCTGTTGATTAAATGCCGCCAACAGTGTGTTTCGTATGTGTTTGTTGCAGTTAGGAGTTAAAGAAACAGCATTGCTCCAATCATTTAAATATCTAATTAAGCAGAACCCTGTCTAGATAGAAAGAGCTTGTTGGAATGAAATATCATTAAAAGAAAAAAGAAAAAATAGTATTGCGCTGATTTTTTTCATGTATGTACATAAAGACTTTTCATCTCAATCCCACTGGTCATAAATATGTCATGAACAAAACAAGACCGAAAGATAAAAATTAAAAAGGCTGAAGAACTTGGAGTGGAGTCCGCTAGACTCACTGCACAGCTGCACATGGTTGATTTGATGGCTTTAGCTGATACCCAAGATTAGCTTGAAACAACAGTGGACTCCAGTAACATTAAGGCAGCCCTTAATGACAGCCCTTAAGACTGGGGCAAACAGAGAGTGGAGAGGAGAGGATGGCAAGAAACTATATTCCAGTAAAGCAAATAGCACCTCTCCACCTCCCACTGTAGGGAAAAATGTTTGCACATTTGTAGCAAAGGAATGGCAGAAGGGGGGGAAAATATCTCTTTCAAACTTAGATTAATTATTTTTATTGCTTTGCTTAATGCTTTTTTTTCCTGCCTTTAGATTAGTCCTGTATAGAGTCCTCAAGCTGGAAGAAGAGTGGAACAAGACCAAGAAAAGTGGATGTTTCTGTGCCAACAATTTGACTTCTAGCTGAGGATGTTGGAGTAGACAGAGTAATAAAAATAAAGACTTGCCAACTTGTGTCATCTTATTAAGATGAATTGGAAGGGGCTTTTTTCCCCTCCCTCATTTTGAATTTGGAGGCAAGTAGATAGAGACCACAGTAGATTAGAGATTCGTCTTTATTCCTAACCATTCTCCACACAAGCAATGCTTCCATATTTCTGTACCTAAATAGTGAATTTCAAGTTCAAATCACTTTGCACACTCTGTGGCCAGAAAACTGCCTTCTAATAGGAAAAGCAGGGGTGGGGGAAATATCTGGTGCAAAGTCTTCATCTTCCTTTGTCCATCGTATATATTCTCTTAAAAAGAAGAACCATGCCATGTCCAAAAATGCTTCACATTTTAAATCTGCAAAGAACACATATATCTATTTTATTACAATTCAGGAGTGAAGGTCTAAGCCAATCCTGCCTAAACTTTGTGTCCTCAAGGATAGTAAATATTTTAGACATGATGCTTACGCCACAAAATCAAGTCTTGCAGCAGTGTCTTACTGTTATGGCAAGTACTGGTTTTTTCATTTTGTTTTCAATAGGTATTCTCTTTCTACAGAAAATGTGTCCATCCACATGGCTTCCTGCTCCTATACCACTGGACTCCCAGTCAGAGTTTTGTAGAAGTCAGTATATTAGGAGCAAAGCAAAGGTATTTGTCTTTCCTAGCAACTGATTTCCACAAGGTGAACAAATATTGTGATAAAGAAATCAGCTCCAGGCAATGCAGAGCTGACAGGGAGAAAACAGTTGTTGAGGTGGTTAACACTATGGTTAAAGTGACATGCCTAAATTAACAAAGAAAATAGGAGTAAAAACTGTAAAATGCATCGAGTAGAGTACCTCTGAAATTTAGACTAACTCCCTATGTTCAGATCAACAAACCATCCAATCCTCTTGTTAATCAAAGGGACTGTTAAAAATACTTTGCCCTTAAAACATTTTTTTTTAGCTGTAGAATTGAAAGTCTGTATTCCTCTCTAGCCTGTACACTTATATGCCACAAAGACTAGAATAGTAAATACTGTTCTCTTACAGAAATCTCAAGCTTTCCCCTCCAGTCCACTAAAGAGTGATATTGGATAAATCACTTACCTGAACCAGAGAAGTCAGAAATGAGACTTATCTATGCAGACTCCACCCTTACACTTCCATGGGGTAGCAGTGGTTTTATCCCAACATAGAAGAGTGGAATTTGTTGTTCCATGCTAAATTTCACATAGCAGCAAAGAACTTAAACAGTATAAACTAGCTACAAAGTGCAGCAAAGCAGCAAGGCCCTCATTCCTTGGGATCTGTGCAACTCACCTGCCTAAAACAAGTAGTCCTAAAGCTGACAGTGGTTTAGAAGAGCCAAAGGACCAGTCTGGTTTTTAAGTTTATGGTTTGACTACATGCGGGAATGCAGGCAGAGAGCACTGACCTTAGCACAGATTAATTTACTCTCTCAAGGAAAAAGAAGCCTCTGACAGAATCCCTTGGTTTTTTAAGAAGAGGCTCTGTTTGTGAGTAAACATCAAAAAAAAAACCCCACTAGAATAAAAAATAGCTAAAAGACTTGAAAATTGTTGAAGGAAAGAAGGAAAACCCTTTTAGTCCATGCTAAGTGTAGTCAGAGGCTTTTCTCAGCACATTTCCACTACAACCTCCACCTGACATTCTGATCAGTTTGCAAAATCTTTATTAATAATTTCTTGGGCAGCACTGAATTCCTCCAGTACTCCAGAGGAGAAGTCATCCCTGAGGACAGGCATGGAAAGTACCAATGAGGAGCTGGCTACTCACTGCAGACTTTCAGAAGCCTTTGGAAAAGACCATGTCATATCAAAAGGGCAACCAACAAAACCAAGAACTCAAGACTTAACTCACAACTGCCAAAGAACCCCACTGCTAACTTATTCAGTGACCTGCTACAAACAGAGAGGAACTGGACAGAAAGCACAGCAGTAGAAAGAAAAAAAAAAAAAAAGCAAATAAATATCCAAGAAAACCCCAGACATTTCCGGGCTAGGACAAGCTAGGGAGAATGTGCTTGTGGGGACAGGTGGGTGGCAGTTCAAGTACACTGGTAGGTACATGCACATCAGCCAATTGCCCACGGAGAGGCAGGGAGAAGAGAAAGCTCAAGGGTGCTGGAAAAGCTCCTGCTAGGTGCTAGGGTTAATTTATTCTTCCAAGTGTGTTTTGCACAAGGAAGTATCCAAAGCACATCCCCCAACTTTACTGCAGCAGTAACTATCAAGGAGATATAGGAAGAAAAGGCAAAATTTTCCCCAGGCCAGAGACTGGAAAGATAGGGAATTAATGTCTTTTCACTGCTTTTCCCCCATGTTTACCCTAACCAGACCCTAAATGCAAACCCTGAGTCTTGCCACAATAAAAATAATAAATCTATTATGCAACAATGGAAAGGAGAGCTGGAAGCATGGTTGCAAGTCTAAACTGGCAAGAAAGCAGTGCATAATATAAGTCTCCTGATTTTTCATGACAGATTCACCATCCCAGCAATTAAATACTTTAAAAAGGCCAAATCTCATGTTATTTTGCATCTGAAAGCCTGCAGGAAAAGAATAAATAAAAGCATTGCATAGAAGTGCCACACATTAATACTTCAAACACAAAATTCTACACTATAACAGGATCCTATTGAAACTTACCTTTCAGACAAAGTGCCTAAACAGATCCTAACTATAAGTAATTGGGGGAGAAGGGAGTAAAACAACAATTTTGACTAAATAAAAACCCAAAGTATTAGGTGTCATAGAAAATGCACATGTCATTCTTCCATAAATAAAGTTGCTAAGCAGATTTACTATGAAACAATTTTCGCTGTGTTATGTAAATGGAAAAATTCTTAAGCCTGCTTGGTTGTAAAGAACAAACCTGTGAAAAGAACACATTTTTACCATCAGTCACACCATACATTTAGCAGGTGTCTATTTTACCCACAAGCCTTGAAAATATGCAAATAAATACATAAATTGCCAAATGTTTTAGCTATTGTAATAAAGTTTTTCTGCTCATTATTTTCTAAACGAAATTAACAATTGCTTTATTAGACCTGGATGAATGTCCCTTTCCAATTTCTTTGTAATCAAACAGAAACTTGGCAGTGAACCAAAGCATTTACTCTTCAGAGAATGCAATGTTTCAGCTACTACGTAGCTACTTCTTCTGTAAAACACTCTTGTCAAGGACTCTATCATATCATGAAGTGTACTCATTATAGAGAATAAACTTCTCAGCTGGCCTTTTGCTTATCCACTGCACAAGCAACACTGAAAGGCATGTCAGAGAAGCACAGATATTGCTGGTTAGAACCCTGCTTTTGTTTGTGGGTATGAAAGCAGTAAGAAGTGTTAAATGAACAGGGTGCCTACAAGTTTACTCCTTGCATGGCATGTCTGTGAGTCACATTATAGCTTTCAATATCTATGATTAGCCATTACTGCTAAATATGTGCTTCCCTACATTTTCCAATATTAGCTCTTCTTCCTTCATCAAAAGGGAAAATCTGAAAATTTTCCATCCCCCCAAGTTTCAAATAGTTATAACACAAAGATCAATCCACCTTTCAGTTCATTCCTGCTTCAGGCCCAGTATTTATTTTCTGTGCACATCCACAGGAACAGAAATATCAAGTGTTCAAATGCCTCTGAAAAGGGTGACTGCAGTCATAACTCCACTGGTTTGAAGCCAATGCAAGCATAAGAAATTATTCTTCCATACGTGCTTCATCTATATGGTGGTGCCCAAAAAAAAGGATGGATTGAAGGTAGGCAGAAGATGCATGGCTGACACAATGAGAAATAAAAGGCCAACAGTTCAACTGGTCATGCTGCCATCACACATCTTTGATATTATTATTTGAATTCAAACCCAGCACATATTCTTCTACCTACCCAGACCATGCAAATGAAGAAACAAGGCAGCACAGAGACACAGACATAAGATGTTCCTCTGATTCCCCATCAACATCTGACTGGGACACACCCACAGAGGCACCGGGTTTGCACCTGCAAATCAGTGTACCTGCTAAGCAAAGACAAATAGCATCCAAACAGTAAAAGCAATCTACTCTGGTTTTGCTTTGAAGTTTCAAGACTAAAAAAGCCAGAAGAGATTTCTTTCCACTGAGTGTGTTTGTCTTCCGTTCTCATGGCTGTCCTCTATCATTCTCTAATGCTGCTCAGCCTCTGTGATCTGACCTCTGAATGAAGTTTCCCCTCACAAAACTGTAGCAAATGATTACACAAGGTACTGTTATAAATTCAGTCTTTCAATCAAGACATTGCACGGCTGCTAGAGCTAGATCGTTTATTTAAGAGCGTTAGGTTTTTTAAGTTAAGCAGTTCCTGAAACTTTTATGGATGTTACATTTCTAATCCTTTTCATTATTTTTCACTGATCACTAGGAGTGATTGGCTGGCAGACTGTCTCAATCAGACTGAGCAAGGATTTGCACAGTACTGTATTTCCAAAAAAAGTGCAGTGAATATTTAAGGCTCTATCCTCACTGGATGCCCTAATTAGTCTGTCTGATTGGATCTTGTCTTCCATTTTCAAGCTGTTCACTAGCAGCAAAGGTGTCACTCAGTTTCAGACTGCCTTCAAGTAAAAGAAAAACTTCAACATGTATGAGAAAGAACAGTACCAACAGAAAGTGGGACATAAAAATTAATAAAGATGTCAATTATTAATAAATAAATATCAGATTCCTGTTTTGTTTCTGACTTATGTTTGCCCCTATTTACTGTCTACATGGAAGTAAAATTACTGTCTCAATTTTTCCAACAATAATTCATTTGTGTTTTTGGAGATGTTGTGTCAACTCAGCCCAACACAGCTGATCACCCACTTCACCCTGGTGGGATGGGAGAGAGCATTGGAAGTGTAAAAGTGAGAAAACTAGGTAAAGCAAATGCCATGCATGCAAGCAAACCAACACAAGGAATTCATTCACCCACTTCCCATGGGCAGGCAGGTGTTCAGCCATGTCCAGAAAAGCAGGACTCCATCACCCATAATGGTGACTTGGGAAGACAAATGCCAGCACTCCGAACATCCCTCCCTTCCTCCTTCTTCCCTTCGATCTATGCTGAGCACCACACCATTGGTATGGAATGTCCCTTTGGTCAGTTGGGGTCAGCTGTCCCAGCTGTGTCCCCTCTCAACTCCTTGTGCACTCCCGGTTTCCTCTTTGGTGGGGTGGGGTGAGGAGCAGAAAAGGCCGTGACTCTTTGTAAGTTCTGCTCAATAATAATGAACACATCCCTTAGTCATCAACACCATTTTCAGCTCAAATCCAAACCACAGCCCCATCCCAGCTACTGTGACAAAAATTTACTCTACCCCAAACCAGCGCAGGAGCCAAAAGGCTCCATTATCAAATTCTAAACTACAACACAAACTAAAACTTACTGTCATTATTGCAGAAGAGGTATGAACAAATGTTATAAAGGAAGAGAGCTGTGAAGTGGAAACCATTTGAGAAGAATCAATACATCTTAGAAACTGATTTACCCCTCAAAATTTTGTCGAGCTGCTTGGGTGCTGGATGGGTGGTATCACTTTCATCTTTACAATTAAAATGTATTTAAGGGTATTTTCAGTTAACATGGCATGCCTACTTAAACAATGTGTTCACTTATTGTATTGCAAAGTATTTGTTGTAGTTTCTCTATATTTATATAAAATGTTGTTTGCATTCAGTGCTTGAACCTACATAAATTTCTAATGGAAACAAAGAAGAACCTTCTATTGATGTTAATGCCTTTAAGGAATTCCTGGTAACAGAGATACTAACTTTCCTATTTACTGATACCTTCAGGTTTCATTAGAATTTTTTTCAGAAAAAAAGCTTGAAATCATTACATAGGTATTTAGCTTTCCAATTTTCTCAGTCTAAAGTACAGGTAATACCTCATTAAAAACAAAAACATAAACCTAAACAAACAAAATCCCATACATTTCTGGTGCAGCTGCTTCCAACACATGCAAAGTTATAAAAGGAGTCTGTCATTTATAAAAAGGAGTAGGCTTCACTTCTAATGCAAGAAGTAAACTTCGATTTCAGGGGAAATTTACCCTGAGACAACTGTATTAGTCAATACATAAAATAATGACAGTTCCTAGGGAGTAAGGGAATTAGAGATTAGTGATGTATCACAGGCTGCCAGAATTAGAAACACAGGGGCTAGGAGAAATTTTATTCTAAGCAATAAGTTCAACTAACCTGGAAATTCTCTTTCTCTCCCTCAAAGACAAAAAATTAAAAGTTGACTGGAGCCATATGGAGCAGACTTAGCCAAATAAGGACACAAAAGAACTAGAGAAACCTCAGGACTATTCACTGCAAGCCTCCATTAAATTAAAAAAGCGTAAAGAATAACTAGTACTTTGTTTCCTTTTCACAGTGGTTTTAGAGAGATTATGCTTTTTTCCTGGTTTCCAAGCCCTTACAATTCACTTTTTGATCATTCCTTCTCAGTGCAAGAGCTAAAATGCTTTTCTTCAAAATCCAAAAGCTGAGAGGGTCACCCATAATCTGATTCCAGAAGTTGTAGATTTAAGGGTCACAGAAAGGTCGCTACTTTTCAGAAGACTACAAAACCCCAAATACTGAGGACTCCATAAGTCCCATGACGTGGTCATTCCACACCCAAACAGATGCAGGAGTTAAACAGTACAGCAGCTGTTATACATTCACATAACTTTCTGGAATCCCAAACGAACAAAAGGTACTGGGACACAAAAACTCTATCATTCTCCAATATACGTTGAACCTGAGTAATAACAAGGCTCTCTGAGAATCTCAAATCACAGCTACATTTCAGTACTTTTGTTCTTATTTTTCCACATTTCTAAGTATGTAAGTTCTTACCATGCTGCCAGAATAGACCTATGACTTAACGTACTATAAAGCTATGCTTTGAATCTATTTTTGGCACTCTTCCATGCACTTCTTGTTCTGTTTCTTTAATAAGAAGCACATTAATTACTAGGATGCATTCCAAGCAAACACACTATTTTGAGTACTGCTGCCTTCTTGATAGCAGATTTCAGTCCACATTTCAGTTGCAATCTACAGAAATCCACCACAAATGTGAAATTTCAGAAAATCCAAAGTCTACCAAATCCAATTTCAGGTACATGGGACATGAAAACAAAGTATTTCCACTATGCAAGCTATTATAGATTTCTGTCCTTGTAGGTGAAATCAGGATCTGGACCACTGAATTTATTTTCCCCATTTGTCTCTTGTGAAAACCAGTTCTGTGTAGGTGTCCACAGCAGAGACTAATCTGTTCAGATTCAGTTGTTTGAGCTACTTTGCATCAGTTTAGGTAAATAGGAGCATGCCTTCCATTTTTATTTTGTCAGACATTTTCTTTCTTCTTAGAGAAAGCTTTAAAAAAAAAAAAGTGCTTTCTTCGTGAATCTTCGGCCTTACGTAGTGGCCTGTCCTCCCAGTGTCCTTCCCCAGGCCCCGAGTCATGCATCACTCATCTTGTCACATTGAACTCCAGATGCTCCTACCCTAGAGAATGCTCTGACTCTGGCAATTTTTCTTCATTCTCACTAACAATTTGGTAATGAAATATTGATTTTTAGTTAGATTCATATTGATGCTATTAGGTTTGCATTGATAAATCATGCTGGCCTCCTGTCTGAGAGGCTAGAAAGCGCTACACTGAACCCTGGAGATTACAATCAACTCATTGATGTGTTAATTTGATGGATTTTTTCGTTCTCTTAGAAGAAGTAGGAGGGGTAGGGGAAGATTTTTCAGTACTGCTGTTGTAAAGTTTTCACAGCGAAATCAGGGACAGTAATTGTGGGTTTTTCTATGTGCATTTGCTTTAAAAGTATCTTTCTCCCTGTTTGTCCAGAACATAAAAAGAAAGGGGGGGAGAAGGACTCTGGGGTTGAGAGGATATGACACACCTTGTAAACAGAGCTCCAGACTCCCACATGGAGTGGAAAAAATAGGAACAGTTAAATCCCAATTAAACCCTTCAGAGGTCATGCTCAAAAAACATTTCCTTCTGCTAAACAGGTCTTCATGTAGAGCTAAATCCCAGGTGAAGTGAAAATATTGTGGACATGGGAACCCCCTCTGCTGGCCCTGTTCTACCATGAGCTGCAGCGGTGGGATAGTTTCCCCCTCCACTCTCCAGTGAAGTGCCACTTAGCAAACGTCCACATGCATCTGCAGCCTATTTAAAACAGCCCCTAGCTTTGATTTATGGTACTGTGCAAATGTAATGCCTGTCATTAAGGGACAATACGTGCCAAACCAAAGGATTACATTGTGATTTCCTTCAAAGGCGCAGGGTTTCAAGGGGGTGCAGCAGCCACTAGAGCACAGGAGGAAAGGCTTTTAGAGAACACTTAAGTCCAATTTAGCTGTATCATTCCTTTGTAAAACAAAACCATTTCTCTTTCAGTGATTCTTTACTTATTTTCCCCAAAAGGTTATCATCCCCTCTTATCTGTGTCCCCCACCATGACCCACATCACCAAGGGACAGTAGAAAAGCCTGTTCAACAAGGGACAAATCCTGTAAGCTTCATTAATGAAAACATCTCCCCCAAAAAAATAACTTCTCAAGTCCTTAAGCCAGATGCATTTTATTATATTTTTTTAAAGCATTCTCACCCTGTCTTTTCCTGTCCTTTTAAGAACACCAGTGATCAGCATGCCAGGTCAATGACATCTTAACCAAGTTTGAACCTTGTACAGCCTATGGTTGACCAAGAGAGTTACCAAAAGAGCCTCAGTGAAAGACACTGCAGCTATCTTTGTTTAATAATTATTGTATGGAGCTGGGAGGAGCAGAGAGTGTGTGAAAGAATCTCCATTATCTACTCTTCCTGCCCTTCCAAGAGGCTTCTCTGCTCCATTCAAGGTTGAACTACAGAAAATAATAATGCCACTTCATGTAGGACAGTTTATTATTACCGTAGCTGCTCTGTTTTGGTGCCAGTTGAAAGAAAGAAGGGAAAAATTGACAAAAATAAAAAATAAAGCTTTTTATGCCATATGGAAATGGGAACCTTTTTTCTGGAACTTGCTTAAATAAACCACTTATGTACTAAGACATTTTCTAATTAGCTCCATTTCAAGGCTCTCTCCCCACCTCCCTCTCCTTCTTCTCCTTCTTCGCCATCCCAGATGAAAGCATACAAAGAGTCCTGTCCTAAAGAAATATGTCCTAGTACATAAGGAGGCAATCATCTGTACCTTCAAAAGATGATGTCAATGATGAAACTGTTAGTTAAATTCTGTTGTACTATTGACATCTTAATGCCACAAACCCAGCTGGTATGAGATCAGTAACATAAACAGTCGAGTTCAAATTAATCTCTTTGAACCTCACTGCTGAGCTGAAACCTCTGTTTGACAGTCTAAACTGCCAACTTCATCTTCTTCTCCCAGTTACACAGTAGGCTAAACATGAAAAAAGTGCCCTGTTAATGCGAAAAGGTCTTGCATGTAGTAAGGAAATTTAAGCTCTGGCAACCATTTCAAGTACAGCTCTTACTCTTTGCACACATGTAGTATTTTGCATTACCACATATGCTGTTAAACAATTTACTCATTTATTTAGATTTTTACAGCACTTATCCCATGCTCCAAGTGCTTTTAGAATTATTGAAACATTCAGTGCAACACTTAACATTTAAATTTACAATTCAGTTAAGAATACTTAGGTTATGGTAGAACAACCAAATTTAAAACTAATTTACTCTACCGGAGCACCCTCACAGAAAACCCACAGGGAGTTAAAGCTATCATCCCAGCTCCATCCCACATGTCTGCCTGAAAAAAAAACTGAGGAAGAAAGGAATGGCAAGCAAGCCTCTGTGCTGCTGTAGCTCAAACCAATACAGACTCTGAAAGGGGAAAGGAACTATATTCCAGAATCAGAAACCCATTAAGAAAGTGCCCTGCCAGCTACTCTGTTCCTTTAAAAGCCAATTCCAGCTATTCCATCAATGACTTACCACATCCCAAACTACTTCATTGTGAGTTATAAATCTGTGTCTGCTGAAGTTCACGTCAGCTCTCTCCTGTGAGCACAAGGCCGCTCAGGGTTTATGCCCACAGTCCAGCTACCATGGCTAAGCAAGTTACCAGAGACCAGTTGAACCCAGATAACTCTCTCTGAGTGCCCTTATAGCCCATCATAAATATGAGGTAATTCAATTTAGCCTGCAATGAAAATAGATTAAGCTAAGTCAAATCACCTTACATTTGTCAAAGGCAAGGAGGACACAGGCGACTGTTTCTGCAGCTTAGCTGATGCATGGTAACCCGTTAAACTGCAGTAACTCAATTGCAGGCCTGAGCCCTAACCTGCAGTCACTCAGAGGGGCTGAACTGCTTGACATGAAGCATGTCACTTTTCAGTAGATTTTTTTCACTAACCTTAGCAATTCCAAGTGCCCATAGCATGAGCACAAGTCCTGCCCCGTGGTTTCACTGAAGTCTGAATTAACCAGGCATGGAAACGCCTGCACCAGATTGCATATTTGAATTAAACTTGAAGTTTTTAAGTCTTCTCCCCTTATGACTGAAATGCTCCCACTGCCAATTTAAGAAACTTCCATGGTCTGCAGGATTCAAAGAACTAAATGCAAAACTTCTGAGAGAGTACGGAATTTATTTGAAGTTGAGCTGCAATTGCACTATTACAAGGACAAGAATTACAGAAATAGTGGGAAGAAAGGGGGGAATAAGATTAAGGGCTAAGATCTAGAAATTGCATTTTTCTGACTGATTATGTACTATTTGTTGATATTTTCATTGACTGGATGACTAGGAAGAGCATAAGTATCTTGAGATCTGTATGTTCTACATGATAAAGAGCAGCAGGTATATAAATATACACACATACCTACATCCTTACAAGGAGTAAATGATTTTCTGATTATTATTTGTTTTTGTTATACTTCCATATCAGATTTCCTCAAAATTTCTTAAATACTCTTGATCCAATTTACGGAGTTTTTTTATGTCAGCCCTAATGCTCTAATAGGGGATATCTTCCATACAGTTTGGAGATAAAATAGATAAAATCCGTCATAAAACAGCCCATAGAAATCTTGGGACATTTCACACTTGATCTTCACAATTTCCATACTTTGGACCCTCTGCACAGATGTCTTCCTCTTTGATCATCTGTTATTTTCACCTTGCAAAGCTTCAGCTAAGCTTGCTTTCCATTTTTGCTTTTAGGTGAGGTCATTACATCCCACACACAAGACCCTGGCCACCAGAAGAGCTCCAGACTTCTTGTACAGATGTCAGCCATGTCCATGGTGGCTTTTCAGTACATGCAGAAGTTCACTTTGCTCAGGAATGGAAATCTCACAAACTGTGGCAAATCTTGGCAGTACTGTAGGACACGGTGATAGGACAAGCAAGAAGGGCTTTAAACTGAAAAAAGTGTAGGTTTAGATTAGATACTAGGAATGAATTCTTTACTGTGAGGGTGGTGAGGCACTGGAACAGGTTTCCCAGAGAAGTTGTGGATGGCCCATCCCTGCCAGTTTTCAAGGCTAAGTTGGATGGGGCTCTGAGGAACCTGGTCCAGTGGCAGGTATCCCTATATATGGCAGGGGTGTTGGAACAGGATGGTCTTTAAGGTTCTTGTAGCCCAAACCATTCTATGATTCTGTGTGTGTTTAGTTAACAAAGTCTGAGGGACCCTTTCGGGAGATAAAGGAAATTAAACCATCTGTACCAGTAAGCTTTTAGCGAGTTTAGCCTGAACAGAGGATAAGATCCAAGGCCCCCTTCCAGAGACTGCAGCAGGGAGCAATGTTTTTCCACCAGCTCAGCTCCCCCCTCCTTCCACGAGGCCATCCTGTCTCCAAGGGGAGAGCAGGGACCAAAGGTGCCCAATGGATCCACTAGGATCAGCTCTTTCCAGAAGATGTCTTGCTGCAGAGGCTCATGTGGCTGGCCTTCCCCTGACCCTTCCCCTCCCCGACCATGCTCCACAATTAGATTTCATTAAAAGACAAAACCTCTCTTCCTCCTTCTCACCATAGGGGTCCTGAAGGGGGGGAAGGGATAGAAACATCATCTACATGGAAAATAATTTCCTGCTTGCCAGCATATCTGAAATTGATGCAGCCAACAGCATTCCTTGTGAATGTTAAATTAATTTGGAAAGTCTTCATGTATTGTTCCTTACCATGAAAAGCACTCATCGCTTCTCACTGGCTCTCTGCCCTGCCTAGGAACAGGGAGGGAAGTTTAACAGGCCACAGCAAAAAATGTTCATGAGGCTGCAGCATGTGGCTTGGTATGAGAGCTGGGAAATTCCTATCCCCCAAAATATTGGGCAGCAATGACAGCTTGTCTCAAATGCAGAGAATTCAGAATTTATTAATGCTGCTTCACCAGCTGTGAAAGGGAGACGGAATTGTCCTTAAAGGAAAATAAAGGTAAATAATTACGTTCTTTTGGCTTCACACTTACTTAAAGCCTGATTAGAGGTTCGGTACCTAAAAGCCCTCTGGACTAAAAACTGTATAGGTATGGAAAACAATATTATCAAAATGTCAAGAGAATCTAGAAATATTTAAAATACCTAATAAATCTTCTGATTAGTTTGAACTGTGCATGGGAAATTGTACCGGGTTTGCTTAAATGCTGTAAGGAAGCAAGAAGGATTCAAATTAAATTCTGGAGAGCAGGTTTGTTTCTTTGTTCTTTTAAAAACCACTATATAGTCAAAATTTGATTCTATATTATATTTAATTTTCCATTGCTGCTTTACCTCACTCTAGATGCCTCCAAGTGTAGCCAGTTTCTCTTTCAGTGCCTCTCAACTATTAGCTCTATTTATATTTTTTGTTATTGAACTTGCCGCTTTCCACCTGCCTTATATTTCAGAGGATGAGGTTCCATATTAAACCATTCTGTCTTTTACCTGTCTAGTAATTTTGACTTTTTTTTTCTTTCCTCTCAGAATGGATTTTCTTGTTATTAAATCCACGTTCTGCATCAGCCTGCTAAGTTGAAGATTGACCTTTAATTTCATTTTGCTTTTAGGCTTCCATTTCCTTCCCTAAAAACTATTTATGGTATTTCATTTCTAATTAGAAGTAAGTCTTAGTAGCAAAAAATCTCTAACCTTTCTAACCTCCTGAGCATTTGAATCCAGAGGTTTGGGCAGCCACAGCCAGGCTGACCAGCTGTGGAAGCTGGATCTGGACACAGGCTGTGATTTCGGTTGCCTGAAGGTCACTACTTTAGGAACCAGCATTTCCATGAAAGTCATTATTTAGAGAGGGCTCAGCTATTTTATTTCAAAGAGCTTATAGTATACTAACAGGAGGAGCACAAGTCTGGTTTTCCCAGCAATTACTCAATTCCCATGCAAGAGAGAAAGGTCTCCTAGTTCACCCACTTAGGAACTAGAGTATTGCCTCATAAAACAGACCAGAACTCCCCTGTTATTGCTCAACTCATTCGCTAAAGTTTAATTATGAGATATCATGAAAAAAAGCTTTTTAAAAGCCCATTTTTTAACACTGCCCTCAATAGGACCCATAAGAGACCAGATTAGAGACAAAACAAAATGGCTGAAACAGAGTTATCTCCTTTATTCCACAGAATGTGCAATTCTCCTTCTAGGTGAGGGACTGTGTTAGAAAGCCAGAGGACTGGCAGAGCTGCACTAACCTTCACCTCCAGACAATGCGTGCTCCCTAATAAATTCTAAAGCACTAGAACAGTTAGAGTAGGAGGTGGCTTCTCCTTTCTGACCTCAAAATTTCCTCCACATCTGCTGAAATGCTACAGCACATATTAAAAGGTACATGTTTAATATGTTCAACATCCTAAATAATCATTCTCACTCTTCCCTCCCCCACTTTTTACCCCCATATGCATGTGCCTGCTCCAGAGGCACTAGTGGACTTGATGACTTTTCCAACCTGTGTTTCAGATGTGGGTAGCTGTTTTTCTGAACAGGGGGTTTTCAATTCCTGCTTTGCAAACAGAGCTTGTGCCCATCGCAGACCAAGGAACAAAGCCAGAGCAATTGCTCTTCAGTCATTCCATTTGAGACTTTTTAAGACTAATTTTGCCTCACAGCTCTACCTGAATATCAACTCCTCTTTTGCCAGAGACAGTGAAAAGTAACTCATACTCCAAATGGTTCCCTGGCAGGCTGGGTAGACTAAAGTAAAGTCTGGAGTAAAGTAGTATCTCCATTTGATAGTGAGAAGAAAGACACAGAACGATTAAATGGCTTGCCTAGGGGAGGGCCAAGAAATAAACCACTTCCTCAAAGGTCCCGCTTTTAAGGTGAAGCTTTATTATCTGTATTTGCCAACAAAAGCACGGCAGAACTGGCATTTAAGTGGGGAGGTAGGGGGAGGGGAAGGCCTAACCTGAATAATCCAGTCCTAAAGACAAATTAGTAATGGTAGATAAAAAGGAAGCATGCTCCCCTGCTTTTCTTTCCCAGCTCCACAATAAGAATGTCCAAACTGGCTTTACTCATTCCAGGTGACCAGGAAAGCCAGAAAACGGGGATTTTAATAGCACACACTATCAGGTATATAGATCAATCACAGGGACATAGAGAGACATATTGATGGCTCTGTAGATTAATAAACTGAAGGTTACTTGCCATTAGAGATGAGGGAAAGGCTACTTAGGCGGCCTTCCTAAGCAAAGACACTTTAGCAGCCATATTGATTTCCTGCAAACACCTCAGCGGCAGCAACAATTTTGCTTCACCAGGGAGGGCCTGACCTTCAGCCCGAGGTTTGCCTTCCCAGAGAATCCTGTATAACCCCAAATGATGATACATGAGAACAGAAAGAAACAAGAAAGCTCTTAACAGGCCCCAAGTGCCCAGAGGGTTTCAGAAAAGGGCTTCTCACACGTACGTTACCAGCTTCTGCTTAAAACCAACAATTCAATGTACTGCATTGGCCTCAACATGCAAACGTCCAGGTAAAACTCAGAGAAGTTAACCATTCTCAGGGCTCTGGAATGTCACTCAAATCTCTGGAAAAATCAGTACAGCAAGCACTGAATGTCTCTATCCTCCCTTTCATTGTTAAATTACAAGAAAAATATGGGAAGGGTTTGCACAAAATCATTAGTTAAAGGGGAAAAGCATTTTCCATTTTCTGCGTCAATAGAGAACTAATCCTGGTGGTTGTTGTTGTTGTTTTTGTTGTTGTTATTAATGCGCCATCTTTTTTCAGCTTGCCCTTTGTTGTTTGACTGTCCCAGAAATTTTATTCCTTACCAACTTCTGGAATAAACTTTAGCTAATGAGCTTTTTTTGGGGTGTATCACATGTTAGATGAAAGACTAGAGAGATGAATGTATCAGGTATGTCTGATCAAGTTAAAGACTACAGCAAGGGGGTACCTGTGACTATCACATGCAAAATCCACATCCAATCACTCCTTCCCATTGGTATCCCTGGTCATGGACAAACCATGCTCACAGATAAACAGAGAAGATATTTGACATCATAGCTAGCAGCTGAATGAAAAAAAGTGCAAACTAACCAGAAATCCGTAAAATTCTGTCTAGCAGGTCTATTCCACAAAGGTGAGGTGGATATTTTTAAAGGATTATATTTTAAGCATTTTCAAAGAGAAAAATCGACCACTGTCATTTATATTTTCCATCCATGTTGGCCTTGTATTGGATCATCTGTCCCAGGTAGATTTTTTAAGCAGAGTTTGCTGCAGAGGTAAGGTAGAGATTGAGAGGTTTCTTTGTACCAAGTCACAGCCCTTTAAATGAGATTTCAGCATGGCCTCCTGGACATGTAATGCCTATGTGTTTCCTTTGTGTGGGAATCAGGTAGAGGTCCATAAGCCATATCAACTGGATTGCAATTTTCTAGTAATTACCTATAGGCAGCCTGTTCCTTTGTGCATACCTGCTGGGAAAAATAGTATTTATCACTATAACCTCTATTCCACATTTTAAAATCTTGCTACTTATTCAGATTAGATCTTACTGTCATTGTTTCTAGAAGCTATCAGGCCTTGTTGGGAAGAAGTTATCTTGATTTTCCAGTCTCTTCTCTGTGCTACAGATAGGGCTTTGTGGAGTTGCAAATGAGAATTTAAAAAAAAAATTCATCAGTCCATCAGAATATTATGAAACCAGCTAATAGGTGACACAAATAAGATGTATTGCTTTAGCAAATGAATAGAAAACAAACAAAGGAAATGCTTATCTTCCTGTTTTAATATGTTAGTTCACTTTTTTCTAATATTTAAAATCTGACCACCTGCAAAAGATTATGAAGAGCCTCTGTGGATTTTCAGGAATGCTTGCAGTACTTGGAACAAATTAGATACTCTCACTAGCACACACTACTCCCTGTCATTCAGCATGCTAACAGCGAGAGACAGGGCCATCAGCAAAGCAATTGTTATTATTTGGTAAAGGCTGGTGGTGACTTATGAGTTTCAGAATGCAGCTTCCTCATTTGTTTAACGTCGAGAGATTACAGTCTCCATTTACTATGGTTTTATAACATGCAGGTGGGAAAAATCTCTTTTCCGAAAGCCTGTCAGTAACTGGTGCCAATGCTGAAATATTCCTGCTTGATTCTTGCAAATGAATCTGTGTCGTGTTTGGGTAGAGCACAAGATCCAGATCCCGTAACCAGTGCCTGCTGCCAGCTGCTGCCATAGGCTCAGAGTCGTTGCCCATGGACAGGGCGCACTGGCCACAGACAGTGGGACAGGAGCCAGGCTGAGATCAGCCTCTGGGGGCTGCTGGGGTGCAGCCGGAGCTGAGTGGAGGTGCCTGGGTGAGCAGTAGGACTGCTGCACTCTCACAGCCCTCCAGCATGACTCCTGGCTCTGGTATCTTCCTGTCTTGGCTTCCCCACCACTGAGCAGGATAAATAGAGTATTTCCGGATATTAGAGGGGTCTTGCACTGAGGAACTCCCATGTCCTGGAGAAGAGATCCGTCTGTACACTTTTAAAAGGCTGGGGAGGATTTTATGGACATCGAAACGGTGGGTCTGAATTGCAAGGTACTCAAGGCATCTTTCCCCTGGATAACCCCAGACTGATGACAGCATGGATGGCTTCACATGAGTGTCTCTGTTCCACTCACTCATGTGGTGCCAGCCTCATCCTCCAGGCTGCCAAAACCACGGCTTTGTTTTGGGGGTTCAGGCTGAGCTGTGTCTTCATGCTTCAGCTCTACATTGCTTCAGAACAAACCCAGGGTGTTGAGCAGGTTGGCAATGCTCCTTGCCTACCTCCACTCCTTTTACTATCTCAAGAAGCAGAGCTGGCAGCACAGTAGTGTCTGTGCTGCAGCATGGAAGTGGGAAACAGGATGGGCCACTAACAGGATTTCTATTAACGGACAGTAAACATGGAAAGTTAGTAGGGCAGGACAAATTTCAGGCACAAAAAAGCCCACAGTTCTTCACTGAGGGAGCTCCTTTCCTTCTCCTGGGAAGAGAGAAATAGGACACTCCCACCAACAGTAAAAACTCAGCACAGGCATGGTTCATTCCCATGCTGAATGGGTCCCCACAAACATTTGCAGAGTGTAGGTAGACACAGCTAAAGACACTTAACACAGGTGCTGGCAAGTCATGTGACAAGGACAAGTAGGGGACTTGCAGTCTAACCCTGCCCTGCAGATTGATGTGTGAAAATGGACTTAGTGCTGAACAGGCCCTAGCCAAGGGATCACTGGTTGTGTTTGAATTGTTACCATGAACCAACAACAGGATATAGAAAGGGTGAGTTTGGGGTTAAATTCAAACATTTTCAAAATAATTGTTCAAGTTGAATTCTCACTCAGGAAAAAGAAAACTGAGGTGGGTGAGTTGATAGCAGGGTTGTATGCTTGGTGCCCCCATCCTTTTCCTCATTCCTATTTGCTGTTAATAATAATGGTACCAATGTGAAATATAGGCTCTTAGCACTGCTTTGAGATAGTGACTGCTGTGAGTTCCTGATTTACCAGGAATGTAAGTATGTAGGCATAAGCATGTCTTGTTTAGGGAACTTTCTTCTTTTGAGATGTGTTTGTGTCGTCCAGCTTTGCATCATTACATCTGCCACAGCATGAAATCAGAGTGACAGAGGGGCCAGCCTGAAAGACTCTGGGTCAGCTTAGCAAAAAAGTCTCCCTGCTAGAGTAGGGGTCCCAAGTCAAAGCAGTCCCCTAAGCCCTGAACTCCAGTGAAACTGTGATCCAGGTGTTGCAGCTGTAGATGATCCCAATTTAAAACATCAGTTGAGGTTAATCTTAATCACATTAGCATTAAGATCCTAAATATAGGCTTTCATTTGTCCCTCCTCATCAGAGTCCAAAGGTGCAGTGTATTTAGTGTGGTTTTCCTCAGCTCTGTAGACAAGGGAAATGCTATTTCATCCCTTTCTTCCAAGCAGGGAGTTGGTGCATGCTTCCATAGAGAATTTATCCAGTGTAACACAGGTAGTTTGTAATAGGACAAGGAGCTCTCCTGATTTTTATATTTATTTACTAGACCGTTTCTCCCCCTGTAGGTATGAGAAGGGTCAAAAGCCATATTCAGATTTTGCACCCTTGGCTCAGTCCCAAACAAGCCTGCAGAACACAGTAGGTTCACCCAACAATAACTTCCATTTTTGCCTTTACTTTTAATAATCAATCGTCTTTCCCACTGCTGTTTGTAAAGGCTGCAGTGCTGATCTAACCGGCAGGTGAAAGATGAAAGCAAAGTTAAGAGGGTGGTGAGGAATTTAGTGCTCTACCTCCCAGACCTTGTCAGCAGGTGTCAGTCTGGGCTTTTGGACACAGGTGATGACCTTCATTTAGTCATGAATTACATGTTTGGGGAAAGTGGAATCTATCATAGTTCGCCCTGAGATAGGAAGGACAACAAAACCATTTTATTTGCAATCCAGATCAGGAGATCTCCCTATTAATTTTAAGATCTGCTGAGGTGGGGATAGTTTACTTGTCCCTTAGAAAAATAGTGGGGTTTGTTTGAAAAAACACAAAGGAAGAAAGAAAGCATGGCTTAACATACTTCCTTTATAAGTTAGGTTGAAACAGACAGGTTATCTGTCCCTTCCACCATAAACAGAATTCTGCACTGTGTGTTTAATTATATCTCACATTTACTTCAGACTTTGTGCCCAATGGTATCCTAAGTTAAAGCAGAAAAATTACTTCACCCATCACTGAAATTCAGTCACCTCTGGGATGAAGAATGGCAGTCAAGGGGACAGCTAGAACACAGTGACCTTGGCCGAAAACTCATGTGCAGAAATCTGCTACCACCGAAAGTGCCATGGGACATAGCTTTGAAAGATTTTCCCACAGTAAATTAAATGAAAGTGTATTTATCTGCTTCAGCAAAATGAAATGTTGAGTTGACTCAGCCAAGCCTCAATCTCTCATTTTAGAGGCTCTGAACATTTTAAGCATAATGCAGAAAAGACCGTGCTCTTGCACTTACAGCTTATAGCAATAATATTAAAAAGTTGCAACAAAACAGTGACTAAGTAGGACTTTGAATTTCTCAAGAACTTAAGCTCTCCAAAACCACAAGGTAATTGCAAATTCAGAGCTTAGATTCTCCCTATTAATTTTGTTCATCCACACCCTATCAACAGCTAAAAAAAAAAAAGATTACTTTCATCGTCACTGGGACAGAGATTCACATTTATCTGGGACAAGATACCAATACACATAGCAAACATGCTAATTCAATGCTATTGCAGTGCAGTGTTATTCACCACACCAAATGATCCATTTGCAAAGTTACTTAAGCACTTATATGCATGTAAGATTCTTCTCAACAAAAGGTTCTCTTGTTTCAATAAGTTTGTGATGGAGAAGAAACATGACACTGTTCTTTCGAGCATATTTAGCAGAAGTACAGATAATGGGCAGTGTGACATTACTGGGTTTTGTTACAAACACCAGATTTTTTTCCTTCCATTTTTTAGGCCTTGGAAAGACAAAGTTTCATTGGAAAAGCAGATTTAATAAGTGATTAGAGGGTAATCACTATTCCCTCATAATATGCAAAGGGCAATTTTGGGTTGTGAGGTAGTCCGTGGGTCATATGAATTTAATTGTTATATATCCAGAGACTTATGTCACATAAAGTGTATCCCTAGTGAAACAGCAGAGTTGTAAATCTGTGAGATATATACATATATATATATGCACACTATTTTTTAACAGAGCTATGGGAATAGTCCATTACCTATAAAATAAAGAAACAACGTTAAATATGCCAAATCAATTTCCTTATGAAATCAGCAACAAATACTTAGCTAGTTACTACAAGAGACTCCAATGTCCAGGTCAGGTTCCACACACAGTCTCCATTTACACCATTCTAGCTTGTGCTTGCAATGCCTATATAGAAAGTGTCAGGTTAAACAAATCATCCTGGAAGACGTGAGGATAAAATTGTCTGTTAAGCTTTTTCCTGTATTTCTTTGAATAAAAATCTTTTCCATAAGAGAAGTTAAACAAGCTGAGAGGGACCACAAGACTGCCTGTACACAAAATCCACATTGACCATTTTGTTTGGGAACTTCTGGATCTGAAGCTGAAATTTTTACCCACATGAAGTCAACAGCGATTCTGCTCTAGGTCTAAATGGAACCCAAGATTATTCTGAATCCTCTGCAGCCTGCATCTTGCCGCTTCTGCTCTACACCCAGTATTGACTTTCCACTCCCACTACTGAAATCAAACAAGTTCCCTATTTACCAGCAACCCACAGCTCAGCTATCTCCCTGAAAACTTCTTTTTTTTCTCTGCTGCCTTCTGTAACTCTTAAATGATCTCTTTCCTTTTTGAATTATGGATTAAGTAGAAGGAGTAAAACTAGATAACATAAAGAAGCATTTTACAGATACAACGGCACACCAGTTTGTCACTTCAGATACCATGGCACACCAGTTTGTCAACACATATCCCAAGATAGGAATCTTAAAGGTCTTTTAGTGGGCATCGTTGAAAAGATATTTGCCATTTCATGGTGATTACATTACTGTGATATCACCTCTTCCACCTACAGAAAGGTATTGGTTACCACAGGTATCTGAAGCAATGTTTGAGAAATGTTTGCTGTAATGAAAAAGAGTAAAAAAAGTGATTGAAGAGAAGGGTGCAGTAAAGAAAAAAGGCCATAGTGGAATCTGAAATCTAGTATTCCACTGCAGGCTTAATGCAAATTTTTTTGCATTATTGTTATCATTTTGGCATATGGCCTTGTGCTGAGACCAGAGCTGCAGCCAGGATTTTCAGTCTTAACACTGAGTTTCCTGGCTTTTCTGAGTCTAATGTCAACTTTTAATGTTGGCTCAAATAGAGCCCTGCGTAGCTGAATAGATTTAACAGTGTGCTATAGCTAAATGGAGAATCTCCACAGCAGTAACTTCAAGAGGCTCAGAAGCTCACCTCCCCTCACAGAACTCCAAGGCACCCTTTCAAATGTGCCTCCTAATAATGTGCTTATTCCTGGACTTTCATAGAAGGCCTATGCTGAGTATTATTCTTATAATAGCAAAATTACTGCCCTGGTTGTTGTTTTACACAAACTGAAAGTTATTTGGGACCCAGTGTTTTGCACAAGAGGACAGCAACCTCTGCTTCACATTTTTCATCCATTTGGTTGTTAATGAGCAGACCCAATGTTTCCAAGCTGAAGCTACTTCAAAAGTAACACCAGATTACCAAAACTGCATGTCTGGACATGGGGTGATCTCACAGCACTGAATGAAGAACCAGGTTCTATACATTGCACAGGATGTGGTGAGTACTTTACAGACATGCAGCTTTAGGTAAAGGGGATATTTCTATTTGGAATCTTCCATGCTCAAAACCCCTTAATTATTGTAGAGGTTGACCTACATCAAGGTTTTCTTTCTTGTTTTAAGGTACATTCTGCAGGCAGAGAGAACTGTTAAAAAAAGGCTCCACAGTACAGAAGTGGATTGAACTATGGGGCTACATATATTAAGTACTAAAAATTAACAGCTGGCTACGTTTTTCTTTTGACAAACCTCTTGTTTCTTTTTCTACTGGATTTTTGTTCTAGCCTCTAGTTATGTATTTTGTGAGTGTAAAGTAATCTTGCATGCTGTAAGGCCAAGTGTGTTTAAAACACAAATCATGATTCAGTGTGGAGATTTGAAGATGTTTTTGAAGCTGATAATTATTGGCTTTGGCTGCTCACCGCTTATACCTGAAAGCATAAGCCTCACTTAAAAAGGGAAGGTTGGCCCTTTTTAGGGAAACAAAACAACTAATTCAGAAGTGGCCTAATGCTTTAACTGAGCTGAAGGTACTCTACATGGCATGGACACATGAACAGAGCACATGTGATCAAATGGGAGCACTTCTAGGACTGTTCACCTGGTTAGCTGCATTCCGTAGGAGAGTCCTGCTCTGCTGTGGAGTCCCAGGATAGAAAGGCTTGGTTGCTTTTGTAAGTAATGAAAAAGGAGGAGGGAGGGGACTCTCCAGGAAGATGGAAGGAATAGCACGTATTCTTGCAAAATGTTACAGATGTTGCATTTAAATAGAAAAGTCTCAAATTGCGGAGCTGGTCCATGTAATAGAAGGATCAGTAATTTTAAAAGAGTGCCAGAAATGAGCCAATTTCACAAGCTATTTGAAGGATATTTTCATGTAACTTTTAGCCAAAGCAATGTTCCAAAAAGTCTGAAAATTGAATCCTAATTAGTTGCAAGTATCCCTCTGGCTCAAGTTGACTATTATATTGTGCTCCATGCTCCCGAAGCAGATGAGAGCCATCACACCTTGCCAACATATGACAAGGAGAAAGGTAAACTCACCATGCCATTGCTTTCAGAAGAGTTTAAATCAAGAAAAGAGAGAAAATTACACAAATCTTGAAGGAGAATTGCCATTCTTTCCACATAATAACAGTCATCTGGGATAATACGCCTGTATTTCACTTGTCAAAGCATGCTGTTTACTATTTGGTCTTTTAATAGTGAATTTAGTGAACATTAAGAGACATTAAGGCAAAGCAGGAATTTTGATGTTATATCAGCTCATTCCCCTGCCCCTCAATACACAGGTCTCTACATTTCTTTGCATTTTCTGAAGAGATCTTGTACATACTTTCATTTAGGTTTAGCTGACACTGCAGAAATGAACCTGACTATTTTAAATCTTTATTAAAAATATAAATGTATCAAATACTAAAACTGCCTATTTATAAAGCAAGGACTTTTGTTCTTGCACATGATGAATAAGTTTGGGGGTTGCTCTGGGGATAAGAACATTCTTTGAGTTTTTGGTTAGTGTTCCCCCTGCACCCACCGGCTCCTTGTGAATTTTCTCTTGTTGTTCTACAAGCAGTGAAATGCTAATCTCAGCTCCACCTCTATTGGGTCACCTCCAGGTCAGCATATTAGAGAAATCAGCAAAAGAATGAAGACAGTCTACTCCAACTGCAGGGCAGGATGACCCAGTTATTAATCAATCTGATGGCAGCATTTGAACAATGACAGTCATCTGTCAGAAAGCAGGAGGTGGCTCCTCATTAACACACTACTCACCTGCCCTGAGCTACAACTCTTTTATAATAATATCTATCATTCACCTCCAAGGTGTTGCTTCTTTCTCTGGCTACATGAAATATCAGGCACGATTTTCTGCCCCCTTGCCAGTACTTCATTTTCTTGGAGATACTCAACCAACATTGCCTTACAAAAAAAGAAAAAAAAAAAAAGGGAAAGAAAAAAGAAAAGAAAAGAAAATCCTGAACTAGCACAGAGAGACCAAATGACTTTAACTAATTTTCTAAGACCTTCAAATGTTCAGATAAAAATAAAAGTAAATTGAGTTATTTAACACAGTAACATACCACAGTTATAAATTGGCCTCTTTCTTCCAAGTAACAGGTCAGCCCTTATTTTTGCCAATCTGATTTCACCATGACTGTCCCAGCAGGTTACCTCACACCATCTTTATATTGTCATATACCTTTTAAAATTACTCTGGTTTGCTCTGACAGTTTCCAATCCACATGCAGATATTAAGCCAGAATAATATATTAAGCAAATTATTCTTTCATAAAATGCTGCTTATCAACACACATTTTTGTTATTAGATGCACACATGCATGGAGGTCAGATACAGGGCTGATGACTAAGAACAGGCAGACCTGGTTATGCCATTATCTATGCCCAGGAAGGGGCTCACAACAATTTTCCTCATGCTCCCCAAAAATCTGACCACAAGACGTATCATTAAAGAGACGTTAATATACAGTTGTACAGTTGCATTCAATATTATAGACTGGACCAAAAAGCTGCAAGGCACCTACGGATGTATTTCTTGCTCCCCTGCCTTTGATCCCAGTGCTTCAGTTACTGCACACTCTTTAAAATCTCCTCAAACGAAAAAATGGGAACCTATGTGGCCTTTCATTAAAGAAAATCCCCATGGCATTTGATAAAAACACAGTGGGTGCTATTATTTTACCCAAAGGTCCTATCCTGCTTTCAGCTCCCCATATCTGCTGCTGCTTTTCAGCAGCTCCCCCTGGCCCCTCAACCCATGATCTTCTCCCCCTTATTCCCATACCCACCCTGTTGTTGATTTTGTACAGTTTATATGACAAGTTTACACAGGGCAGGAGTCCAAAGGGTATTATCTGCGGTGGATGCTGTAGCACCCCTTTCAAACCTAGAACTGGTGTGAAGCAGCTCCTGAAGTGACACCAAGCCCCACAGCGGTCAAGGGTGGGGTTTCAAGTTTCTGAGGCTTATTAAACTATTACTGATCATATAAAGTACAGCAGTGCCTGAGCACCAGCCAAAATGAGAAGTCTCGGTGCTGGGAATAAGCTGGCTGGGGCGGACTCTGCCTCCTGAAAATTTTGAAAAGAAAACGGACACGAGAAACAAAATGATGGAGGGAACTTCCAAGCACAGCAAGCAACGCATTTGCTGCCAACATTACATGAGAGCCACAGTGTCCTTTTGCAGGATGTGCTCATAAAAGAGAGATCTATCCCCAGCTATTTGGGGTCTCCTATACCAAACCCAGGTGTGGACAAGACACCTTCCTCACGTGAGCCAGCCCTTGGTGAACAGACCAAGAAGTAAAAGGCAGCAGCTGCTTAGCAGCCATTAGTAACAGGTAGTACTTCCTGCACGTGTTTCTGGAGGAGCTCTGCAATATGGCAGCTGGAGAGGAGGGGGTAATCACTGACTTCGAGTGCCCCAAAAAACACTGAGCCAAACCCCATTACAACGATGTCTGTCTGCTCAAATGGACTGGAAATTTAGCAGAGATACAGAAGGCTTTCCACTCCAGCAGAAAGAACAACATCTCTCAGGCAGTCTGAGCCACTTCCAGTTCCAGCTGGGCATTACTAGCACATGCTAAAATGGGGGGAAAGACACCACCATAAATGCTTTCAGTACCCAAAATAAGAGATTCATTTCAAATTTGGGAGTCCAGATCATTTTTGTTTCTCACTTTCTTGTTAGCAGGCATGCACTGTAATTTTACTAAAAGGTGCAGTTTCATATTGTAATTTTAGCAATAAATCAAGGAAGCATTTTCTGCATTATGCTATTTATTAGCATTAGACACAGCAAAAAACCACAGAAAAACCCAACCCAAAACTTACAAAAAAATATGCAACGAAACAGAGAAAAAACCAACAACCAACCAACCAACAAAACCCCCAAATACAACCACGTGTTAGGAACACTAGAATCACAGCTTTTCTGTCTAAACTCTGTTTGTTTAGGCAATTACAGTGCCTGCTACTTACCCATAATGTTCTCCTTTTAGTTAGAGTGCTCTGCAGATGATTTGATGCTGATAATGTCTGGTTTTCTGGGGGCAGAGATGAGAAAGGAAACGTTACTCCCGAACTCTGACCTCCGTGGATGGCTTTCTGGGGAATGCACTCCGCTAATTGTCTTCTTTTGGAGCTGCAGTGGATGTAATTGCATATATAAGGCCTGTGTTTTGCTTGCGTTACTCTTTTAAGGTACAGGACTGTGTCCACAATGGTGCATTAAAGTAATAATAATGAAAATAGTATCCATCAAGTAATTCCAATGCTGTTACCACCCTGGGATGGAACTATCCTGCAAATCCTGCGTGGTCACACCCAGGCTCCGTCCACCCCCATGCCATTAGCCCTCTGTTCTGGATGGCAGGGCAGGCAGTACCCACCTTGCAATTCTCAAGCTTGCAGCTTTCTTTCCATCTAAAAGAGTATTTGGCAGTGTAGTTAGCCCTCCCTCCTCGGCTGTAAGCACATGTGCGTTTTGGTGTGTGCACATCTTCAGCACAGTTGGAGAAGGAGCTGTCAGGGAGAAGCTCATAAGCCCTCAGCTTCACCCTCCTATGAGGGAGAAAATATTATCATGTTACAGGTGAACAAACAGACACATTTAAGCAATACACCAAGCACTAGCATGTGAATTAGTTTAAAATTAATGAAGGTGGCCACACTGTTATTGAATCTTCCTCTCACTCTGCAGATGTGCCTGCAAACCCTCCGAGGCTGGCTGTTTGTGCAGAAGGGCCCCGGGGCACACACTGGGGCGGAATTCTCCCCTCAGAGCTTTTTCCTTCAAATAATGCCTTTTCCCCAGAGGAAAAAAACAAAACCAAAACCAAACAAACAAAAAAAATCCCCACCCCATATACCATCAACAACAACAAAAAACCCAGCTTCATTTTATTCTTCCTTTTACTCTCATTTCCTCCTTCTCTTGAACAGGGTTACTGTTAACACTACTTCCAGGCTAAAGTGACGTGTCTCATATTTCGTTGGGATTTTTTTCCCTCTGTGGAAAACCCTAGAAATAAAATATTCATAGGAGACCATCCACGTATTTTTCCAATATTGTATTCTTCACTAAAGTTTTGTCTGTACTTGAGCAAGAAATTTGTATTAAAACTCCTGTTTTCCCTTATTAATTTTGTCGAAGTTCATATGTTAATTTCAGTACAAGTGTGCATATAGTTTTGTACCGAGCATCCCTTTTATATTGCATATGTAAAGGTCTAGTCTCCCTCTACATACAAATAGTATACCAGTACATCTCCCTCTCATGTTCTTTGTGTTTACAGGCATATATATACACATGTATGCGTGTTTATATACATACCTTTATGTGTGTGTGTGTTCCCCTGTGTGTATATATGTGTATATATATATGGATAATACATACATAATTGCCCTGGCTTTACAAACGGATGCCAGCAAGCGAATACCTGTCTATTGCTCTGTCAAATGTGACTCGCTGGGAAAGCTATTGGGTTTATAGAAGAGACAAACATTTCAGGCACGCCATTCTGGGGTAATGAAGCATGGCAACAAAATATACCTGTGCAACATTTGATAAAGATGAGCTGACACACCAGTCCAAATAGGTTCTTTTGTGTGTCTGCACGTGTCTACCATCATTGCTTTCATCTTAAAACAGGAAGGTAGCAATAGCAGCAGCAGCTGGCAGGAACCACAAGAGGAAGAGCAGCTCACACAATTAAACGTCGTTTACCTCTGGCCTTTATTTCACTCCTCTCTCCCCCTAATTTATTATGTGTTTTCTCCATCTCTATGCAAAAAACACGGGCTCAATTTTTCTTTCTTTCTCCTGCTATCTAGCTCTTTTTACAGAGGGACTAAACAAGACAATAGGCAAAATCCCATGGTATTTAGCTTTGGATCTTAACTTGAAATGCTTCTTAGTGGGGTTTTTATGGCCTTTATTGTTCTTTGATTAATGTAAAGTAAAATTAAACCCTACAGTTACACATTAGAACATCAACTAGAGAGAAGGCAAAACTGCACTGTGTACCTCGCTTTACAGAAAACATCTTTTGTTGTGTCTAATCTTCAGAGCAATGGAAGGGAAAAGCCTCACCTGCTGTGGGGACTGGGAAGGGAAGGGAAGGGAAGGGAAGGGAAGGGAAGGGAAGGGAAGGGAAGGGAAGGGAAGGGAAGGGAAGGGAAGGGAAGGGAAGGGAAGGGAAGGGAAGGAAGGGAAGGGAAGGGAAGGGAAGGGAAGGGAAGGGAAGGGAAGGGAGTCACAGACTTCAGCTGTGGTGCCAAGCACTGCAAGTGACCCAAGTTACAGCACTCTCCTCATTAGGGGCTGAGCAATAGCCCTAATTTAGACACAGCTTCCATTAAAGTCAACAGGAATTGTCCTGGTATATGGAGCCAAATAGAGAGGTGTCTCAGGCTCTGCCTGACTGCCAAAGATCTTGCTTTCAAGAGGGGCGGTATCTAGACATAATCAAACATTATGATGATTTTTATGTGGTTCTACACCAGTTTTTACCAACGAGAGATGCCTGCATAAATCTTTCTTCCAGGGTAAATTTAAAACTAGATTTTCATTGCCTAGGGATATATATGTGTATGCTTGCAAATATTTGTATTCAACTCAAATGAAAACTTAATTACTTATAGTATTCTGGTTAACATCTTCCACTGAACAGGCTGAGGTCTTTCTTCTATATATACTGTATATGGCACACTATTCTTCTATGTATATTGTATGTGGTTTCATTCCTTTTTCTCTTCTTTTTGTTTAAATAAATATGCCCTGCTCTCATCTCTTCTCCTTGCACAAAATCTCCTTGGTATGTGTGATTTTCACTTTGCCAGCTTCTAAATTCATTTCTACTCCATGTTTCCAGTGGTTCTTTTCTTCTTCTTTTTCCACAGATGTTTCTAGGTAGAATGCATAACAGTCCAGCTGAAGTAAAATATTCAGCATTATGGTTTTTGAATGGGGTTGGAATAGGGGAGCGAGACAGAACGAGTTTGGCCCCTCATAATATCTATACTGAAGCAACACAGAACTGAAATGGATCTTTTTTCTTTCCCCAGCTAGTAAAACTCCTGCTAAATCTTAAAGAGGGTTCACAGGTTTGCATTGCATATTCCTCAAAGCAGCAATATTTTCATTATTTACTACTAGTCAATGTGTCTGGTTATAAATGCCTCTTAACATGCTTATTCTTTTCAATTTTCATCAGTAGTCAGAGCATGGGAACTTCAATTTCAACCTCTGGTTGTCCCCCACCTTGCACCCATTTCATGAAATCTATTGTATCTGTAGCCAAGTTCACAAGTTAAATGACACATATGTTGCCTTTCTGTTCATTTTATCTGACTCTAAGACAATTCAATTGATGCTCAGCATAAAAAAAATTCCCCAAAATTACAGAGCATCTCTGCCAAAGGTAAGAATAGGTCAAGAGCCAAAGGAATTTAAGCAAACTGTCTTTTATACACAGGAAGCAGTTAACATATGGAATAAAAGAAGAGGGATAGCAATTGATGAAACATTTGGGAGAAACTTAGATAAACAATCATAAAAAAGATTTAGACAAGTGCTTGGAGTAGCCAAAAAAATAAATAAAATTGGTATAGAGTGTGCAAGTCACTTCATCGTCCTTCCAGTCTGAAATAGCTGAAATAAAATAGCAATGAGCAGATAAACTGCAAAATATCATTATGATTTAGTAGCCATTTCTTTCCATCAGAGCTACTGTTTTAATTTTCATTCTTCCAAATTACAAAGTAACAATAAAATATCCTTTTCGATTTATGGCAACGAGATCCTTTTAATTGAATTTCAGAAATGAGTTGATTTGACTGATGGGTAGGTAATGGGAATATACTATTTACAGTTGGAAATGCATTTCCAGTGGAAGGATTTGAAAAAGCACAACAAAATAGATATTTATAAGCAGGATTTTGGATGGCTTACATACACACAAAAATATATATGTTGACCTTGAGGCACAACAAACAATATTTCTGTTTAATCCTAAAAGCCTCTACCTATGAAAAAAAAGTTCATGAGCACTTTGACTATTTATTTTAGTAACAGGCAAAATATACGAGCACTGTGACCTCATTATAACTCGTACTTTTTCTCTCTGTACAGAGACATGGGATTGACGGTGTTTTTTCCTGAATGTTAAGCCAAATCTGGAAATACTGGCGACTTACAGGCCGTCTCACTCTGCCCAAGAGCTAATGTGGAGTAGCCTACATCAGCCATCACTTTTTGCATTGCAATGGCAAAGTTCCAGCTGACTTTAATGGAGCCAGAATTTCACCCCAGGTGCATTATTACAATTGACTAGGGTCTGATAGATTGATTCCTGAGATGCTCTGGATTCCAGATGTGGATCTCATAAAATTGTAGAGCGTGGTGTGTGCAAAGCTTTTTTTTTTTTTTTTTTTTTTTTTTTTGCCTTTTTCCCCCCATTAAATAAATAATAATAAAACACAGTCCTTGTAAGCAGTGCAGTGGAGAATATATGTTTTTTTCTCCTCTGTCTTCCAAGAAATACCTCCATCTTCTTTCTCTACTACTTATGATCTCACATTTATATAGTAAGGAGAAAGAAACAAAACTGTGACCAAAAAAACCAGCCAGTGAGCTGCATCTGGTTTAATGTATACGTGGAGCTGAGTCTGTGTGCCTGCTGAAATTTTATCAGCAACACCTACAATAGAAAGCCTAATCAGAAGCCAACTGTGTTAACAGAGACTGAAAAATAAACTAAAAAGCCAGGCATTGTAAGAGGAATAGAGCAAAAGAAGCCTTTTGCAGGAGGACTTGGTGTGATAAATAAAGGGAGAAGAAAGGAAGAGAGTACTCCCACTCTAAAATAAAACCCCTCAGAGACCTGGAAACCACATAATGCCATCAGCAGGGCAGGTGTTTCCTGTTCTTGGGCTGCCTTGCCTTGGGAAAGGGAGGATGGCTGCCCTTCTGTAACTAGGTATTTGTGCTGGCTCTTCCAATTCACCTTTCTGTTCTCTTTTGCCCTTATAAATATTTGAGTTAAGTCCATCTACATCCATCTCTGTGTCTACCAGAAATCTAGGGATTTCCAGGGAGAGGAAAAAAAAATCTCTATTCCCAGGAGCCAAGTAACAGGGAGACAGTTTCCACTCAGTAGGGACACAATAAGAAAATCTGAGCATTTTTTCTCACTACACTTAGTAGTAGCAGAGAGAAAGAGTCCTCATGCCTCACAAGACAGATAGGGAGACAGGGACCACAGAAAAGCATGGAAGATGTGCAGTTAGTAGAGTTATCCTTCTGCTCCCTTCACCTTCCCAGGGGTTGGTAAACTGAGGCAGAACACAAGTGACAGAGGCCAGGTAGGGAAATGATATTCAGTGCTGCAGTGAGGGCTGGTCTTGTGTTTTCTCACAACTTGGTGGAGCACATATGTGCTGCACATAAGTTAAAAAAAAAAGAGATGGGAGGAATGTGGTCTATGTGTGTGAGCAGTGGGAAACTTGCTATGTAGAACAACTTTCAAATATTTCCTAGCAAGGATGTGTCGCCAGATGCAGAGGATTGCAAAGAAAAACAAGCAGGGCCACCAAAAAGAAGAAACATACAAAAGGGAGATGCCTGACCTTGGGGTAACGCTACTAAGAGCTGTAGAACCTGCCCCTGCTCAAGTCACTGAGTGCAAAGCAGCAAAAGCAGATTGCACAGCACCAGGTAAAATCCCAGAAACTGTTAGATCGTGTGTTAAATGTGACTGAAAGACAGAATGATAAAGAAGGAAGAGGTTTCATGAAGTTACATGGAGCAGAGATTAAAATCACTGTACTGTATTAAAAAACCCAAACATACACTATCAAGGAATACCAAAAATAACTATCCCTGTTTGTGAGCAATACAGTGGTGTTTTAAAACACTCTAGCCGCTGTATTAAAAGACATGTCTGGTCTTGTGCTTCTCAACAAATGTCCCTGTTTACAATTCCTACTGTGGACACAAAAATATTTTGTGTGAATTTGTGTTTGTGTGGAATTATCAGATGCATCCAGCCATGGAAGGACAAACATGGACAAGGTCAAAGGAAAATATTCTTTAGAATAGCCTTTAAGCAGGCAGAGGAATTAGGCCTGATTTATGAATGTATTTCCACAATTCACTTGAAAATTTGTAATGTCTGTGCAGCCTGGCAAGAAAAAAAGGTGAGGGTAATGTGAAGGAATGCTTCTATTCCACTTTATTGTAAAATTATCCCATGTTACCTGCTCTAATCCCCTGAAAACAAATTAAATCCTCACTAAGCTGACTTTAAATCAATAGTTTCATTTAAGAATAGTGTGACTTAATAAAAATAAAAAACTAACTGGTCCAGCCAATTTAAGAGGGAAATAAATCATTGCCCAAGGAAAAAAGCAGATTTGACTTGTATATGGGCCACAGTTTTGTTGAGGGGCTAACCTGCTGTCTAAATTAACTTGGGGTATTTTACAAATCTCATCAGCCTCATTCAGAAATCTTCTCCACTGTACTAGGGAAGAAGGTTGCCAAAAAGAAAAAAAAAAAAAAAAAAAAAAAAAAAAAAACCCAAACAAAAAAACAACCCAACTGGAGATGTTATGAAATGAAACAATATTTCTGAGAACACTTAGTAAATCATATAAGAAAATGTGCCTTTGAATTGCCCTGAAACATCACCTCACACTTCAGCATCTCCCTTGTCTAACTTGTTTGGAGAGGATGTTTGTGAAATAAAAAGGATGCCATATTTGCAGCTAGGGCAAGAGCAAAACATTAGCAATGGGAGAGAAAGGAGCAGAGCAATGAACAGACAGGCAAGCTGCCAGCTGCTTAATTCATTCATACAGCAAAACTAGTTAAAATAAAAACTGAATAAATTATTTGTAAATCTATAGATTGAATTATCCCTGCAATCTTTGCAGCTTGGTGAAGGTATTACTTCAACGTTATTAAGTGTGGACATATTTATCACTAATTTACCTTTTAAATGTTATGAAACTTGCATAATAAAAGTCTTAAAGGTTCAGAAGACCAGAATATAAACAGAGGCCACAATGAACCGGCTTACTCAAATCAGTGCAAGTTATGCAGTGCAAGCCACTGACAGCAGGAGAATTTAATAATCCTGACTCCAGTTGACTTATTCTAAGCATTCCCGGATGAATACCTTTCTCTGTCACCACGTTTCCAGGCAAGCCTTTGAAAAGTATCTTTTAAATAACCTATGTAAGGGCACCCCACAAGTTGGCAACAAAGGACAAGACTGGCTTGTCCAGAATCTCAGGAAATGCTTTAACTATGCACCCGCCTTGTAGCCTACTGTGATAATCTTTAGGAGCTGACAAGGTTTCTGGATTTGCCTTAAATACTTTGGAGTTGACGAAGGGATTGCAATGAATCTGTGAGCTTACAGACCTGGCTTAGAAGAAAGGACTTCTCATGCAGCATTGCTTTACATTTACCTGATTGCCTCAACACGATCCAAAAAGATGTTAATATCTTCATCTCATTTTTTTTTTACAGCATTCATGAAGCAGTAGGAATAAACACTAATGATTCTCGTGATGAGAATGCTAAGAAGTCATGGGATGAATGGGGAAGAAAACTTAGAGGCATGTGAAGGAACAGTGACAGAGTGTAAACTTTAACCTCTGTAATCTCCCTGCTGCACCAACAGCACAGACTTGCCAGAATTGGCAGGTCCAACATAAAACTACCTCGCAGAAATGTTTCAGTGCAGAAGGAAATGAACAGTAAAATTTCCAAGTTTATAAAAGCGGGGAAGCTGTTCTTCTTTGCTTAGTTTTATTCCTAACGCAAACATTACCACAAAGAGCAATTATATTTTAAAAAGAATAAAGATGCTTAAGAGTGCCTAGGCTTTCAAGGAACTGGAAGACATGGACTTGGAAGGCTCCAGAGGAAATTGGAGAGTATATTGCAGAGCAAAACACTCCAAACTGCCCTGAACCTGCCTGACAGAATACTATATGACTGTGTTTAACAGGTAGTTTGGAGTTGCAGTTATCCATATTTGTATTCCCCAGTAAGTGCTCCTAGGCTCTGCTATCCCACTGTGATTTTGAGATATGAGGTCTTAAGGGGAGTTGGATCAAATAGTGTCTCACGAGATCATCTGCACTGGGTCTTTTTTTCTCTTGGTTATAATTTTTCTTACCCTTTCTTGATTCTGAGCCTTCCTATTTATTTGTTATAAGGATAACCATCTGTGTTAGAGCTAGAATGAAGGATCATTGTACATGTTACATTTGTATTTGATGGACTCCTTGCCAGATAAAAATACAGTATGTGGTCGCACACAGTATCAGGCTAAAAATACAGAAGTTGGTTTTCTTTCTGGCTTGGAATTATATAATGAGCTTTAAGATTGAGCTTCATATTCCTGAATATTTATGGCTGCACTCTCCTGAGTGAGAAGGCCTTCACTATCCTCTAAACTTCTAATTACTTTTATTTCCAAATTCCTTAGAAATTAATGTTTTCTTTCATGCTAGCCAGAATTCTCCAGGAATCTGTGAAGGGAACATCCAAAGCTGCCCAAATCATTGGGCCATTCAGTTCCCGCAAATTAGTATTTTCAAAGCATATTCTCCTTTTAGACTTCTCAACATACTTTTTTTAATTCAGTATCTCCCAACCACAAAATCTGACAGTATCAGAAATTAGTGGTATTTTTTTGAAAGTTTTTCCCCAAGCCATAGGTCATGACATTTCTGTTTTCAAAGCCTTTCTGTCTTATTGGTCCTCCTCTAGTTTCAAAGCTGAACGTTCAGCAAAAGGTGTCTATTTTGCATTTGCAAGGTATCTTCAAATCAACTGTTGCCTGTAGTAACTTGCAACTTAAATGTGCAAACTCAAGCCTGTTAAAGAGAGAAATGTGAAGAATGCAAATCAGGTCCGAATTGTACTGACAAAATGATAACACTCAGAAAGCACTTGTAAGGTTGTGCAAAAGGTCCACACCTTGAAGCTGAATTTTGAATACTTGCCCTTTAAATTCTATTAGAAGTTTAAGGCAAACCTCTGGGTTTCTTAACATTCAGTTTTGACAAGTGAATAAATTACTAAGAGAATATAATTCATTGGTTTAACGGAAAGGAAGAATAAGTTAGCATGTAAAGACACTAGTAAATGATACATTACAGACATCATCATTGTAGCGCTACACGTGATATTGTCCTGGGGCATAAGATTATATATATATTTTTACCCAGTACAGAGACAAGGACACAACTCCATTGGTTAAAAAGAAATAAATGAGTAATAATAATGAACTAATGTGGTGAACATAACACATGCCCATATGGCATATACTCTGCATAGGGAAAAGAAGCAAATAATTGCATTTTAAAACCCAAGTGTTGCTAGAATCTCTACTTTGCCTAAAGGGCTCCTTGTTACTTGTGCTTAAAGGTTTTGTTGTTGTTGTTTTGGAATTCTAGGGTCCCATTATTAGCAAAAAGGATTTGCAACCCTGTTGCAGTGGCCCAGCCCATCAATGGGCTGTGGCAATCAAATGCCCACGAGACTCTAGCCCTCCAATGGCAGGATGAGGGCAGACCTGAGGAGGGATCTGAGGGTGGATCCATGGGTGGATCTGAGGTCTGAGGCCACCACCCCCTTTCTAGAAGGTTCTGTAAGTTTGAGACCCACCCCCACCCCCCCCCCCCATTGGCTCCTTGACCTAACTCCCTCGTCCATGTTATCCCCATTGGTTGTTGTTCAAAAAGTTCCACCCCTCTTGTTGTACCCCATTGGTTAACTCCCTTTTCCCCCGTGCACTATCTCCCTTAGTATAAGAACCCTGGACCCTTTGATTTTTGGGGGTCTTTGTCCCTGGATCCTTCAGAAGAGTAAAGCTCTTGGGACCCACACAAGGACATCTCTCTCCTTCTTTGCCCCCGGTGATGCCAGCTCATCCACTTAGCAGGTTGGGATGTGCTCCCTCCTACGAGGAGCCAGCATTGAAACTTTTTTACCAGCAGCCGCATGGCAGCACCGTCTGCAGAAGGACGCTGTGTCTCCTGAGGCCGAGGGCACACTCCGACGGCGTCACAACCCAATGTAAAGTCGTGTGCTTTGCTGTTTAACAAGGTACACGTATCTGGGGTCATTCCATCCTCCTGGATTCACTCTACTGGTCAGACTTTCAGGATATACTTGGGTATAACAACCAGTTGATAGCACTACCTATTAATCTCACAGTGCTTCATAAATTAGATTTTGTAATCTGTTTGCTTTTACATTTTAATGTCCTTGGCATCTAATGCACCATAATATTAGTTTTTAATCTGGATAACATAAACTACAAATGCTTGGATGTTCCTGATCACCTGGGTGATGAGAAAATAGAAACGCTCACTCAAACTTATGGAGATGAAATTGCAAGAGTTGCCAATTTCTGAGAAGCTCTGTGGATGTGTTTAGCTAGTGCAGTCCACTGTGCATCCCCACATGCAGGATGTTCCCTCTGTAGGTGGTCAGCTGAAAGGTTGTGTAGTGATTACAGAAACCCAGACACCCATTCCCATGACAGAGAGTTTCTTGTGTTACTTGTACATGCCTAATGCAATTGGAGCTAAATTTACAGCCTGCAAATATCTTCTCCTGAGAGAGCTAGATTTGGGGGGCTGTGCAAAATTTTTCCTTAGTAAGAGTGTTGGTTGTTAATCAAAATAAACAAATGCTCTAAATCCTTAAATAGATCCTTCCTTTCATGTTTGTTTGTGGAATCGCAATAAATATTTGGGGTTCTGGATAGCTTTTGCCCCCATTTTCCACTATCACTGCCCATCATATAGCTGACTATACATGAAAACTTACCAAGAGACCAAACAAAGAACTATAAATCTTTCTAGCTCATGGTAATCTCAGCATTCCTGGCTCCCAGCTGATCTATCAAGAGGTCATTTGGTTGAAAGCCAACTTACCAGACCTCCTTCTCTCGTCACTGTTTTAATTTCCTCTTTTGCTTGCTTTATTCTCAGTCCTGGTTCATTTTTAAAGAAAAAGCATTTGCATCTTTAGAAGGAATGCCATTTTAAATAAGACATTCTTGGGCAACAACAAAAAGGACCCTCTGTCTCTGAGGATGTGTCTTGACAACTTGGTTTTAGTGTTTGGGAACACATACCACTTTGTTTAGTTCTGTACAAGCAGATAGTTTCATTCTACTATTTAATACTACCCCAAGGAAAACAAAAAAAAAAAACCTGAAAAAAAAAGAAAAAAGGGAACACAAATCATTAGCTACTTATCCCAAGCCTGGATACTTACTGTAGACAGCCGTCTTCTCCCTGTCTGATGGCAGAAGTATTTTAAACACACACGCAATATCTTCTCTTGCAGATTTGTGTATAGTCTGACACACAGAGAATCAGACACAGGATGGGGGGCAGCAGTCTTCCAACATTGCAAAGGACAAACTTGTTGCCTGGCTGGTTTTCTTTCAGCTTTTATAAGTGAGAAGCACATCTTGGCCATGATTGATCTAACAGTCTGGTTTTGGCTTTCTAGTCCTTGGTCTCTTTCCCAAGCTGGCTGTTGACAGACTATGGAGTATTACACATGGGTTTTAATCTTCAGGAAACATAAAGCATATGTAGCTGGCTCCAAATCACCAGCTCTCCCGTACCACAGAAGAGGAAAGATGGGGTTTAGGGGAAGGGCTAGAGTACAGAGGGGTGGGAGTAGTGGAAGCTTACAGAGTATTCCACATAATCCCAGCCACTGCCATGATCCCACTGAGACTGAGACAATTAAAACTACTTGACCAATATTTCAGCTATTTGAAGCTAGGCCAGGAGCTGCTTGGTCTCTACAAATATCAGAAAGATATCAAAAATGCAGCATAGTGTTGTCTCTTCCTCTCCTCAACTGCACGTATTTCCATTTACACTCAGCTGGTGCATTCAATCCAATATCATGTTTCATTCTTACCTGAGATGCAGTTGGAAATCAAAACAGTCCTTCAGGCAGAAAAAAAAGGAAAACTTTTCTGCAGATGATGTCACTTCTTTCTCTCCTCTCCCAGCATTTGTTGCTGTTGTTGTTCTTTGTGGTGAAGGAAAAAAGCCCAAAGAACTCATTTGATTTGCTGCCAGTCAGAGGATGGCAATGCTCTAATTTGCTCACATTCAACCCCAAATTCGGGTGATGTGAGTTGAATCCTGTCCCAGATTCTACAGCTCAGGCCTTTTCTAGATTACAACTCCCTCCAGCCAACAGTGCCACAGCCCAGGGTCGGTGGCACCACCAGCCCAGCAAAGACCACTGTCGCCTCCTTTGACAGGCTCACAAAACAGGGACTCTTTAGCAAGTTACTTAGGAATTTCCCTGTATCTGGGCCAGCCTTTGACAGAAGAATTGCCTGTGGATATTTGCATCGGTCACAACACATTCCACAATATAATCCAGCAACTGGCCCAGACTTTCTGTAATTAAACCAGAGTAATTCTGGCTCCCACAAAATCTATGTCCTTTCTCCTTCAGCAATTCAACAGGTGAGGAACAACCTAACTGATCAAGTTATGCTTTTGTCCTACTGTTATTTGATAGCTTTGGGGAGGGGGAGGGGGGAATGTCAATAGTTTATAAGGGCATTCCCGAAAGAAGAAGAGGTTTGTGGGAATGTCAAAGCACTGTCAGATCCACTACAGGAAGGGTAGGATTTCGTACCTCCAGCCAGCAAACGCATCTTAAAGACTTTTTCACCTTCATATCTTTATATTATAGTATTATTGCTTTTTATAGTTTAATAAGTTTCCCCACTGTTGTGACATATGACAGCAGCACCTGTGTTGGTGGGTGAAGCAAAGCGGGAACAATGCCTTGTTTTCTGTAACAAATACCTGTCAATTCCAGATTGACAAGTTCTACTTAAGAAAATTTACAAAAGGAAAGGTAAAACACCCTCTCCTGAGGTATTACTAAAAAAAACCCCAAACATTTGATATATGCTTTTACAAATGGAACAAAACCTAAAGCTTTATATTAACAGCATAAAAGAAAATAATAGAACGAAAAAAAATCTTCAATCGTGTGACCTGATTGACAGTTGCTATCAAAAAAAAAGGTTTATATCTGTGCATATATCCTTATCTGTAAAACAAATGTATTCATCTGGAATCTGGGTGAAGATCTTTCTTTTCTGGACTGACCTAGAGGAGCCACAAACCACTCCAAAAGCCATGATCTGTAGGTGATGAAAGTGGCTTTGGCCTCCTGGACTAAGCTGTTACTGATTCACTCACTCAATTGAACACAAGGCCATACATGTGGTTTCTATCCGTGCAGCCGGTATGTTTATAGCATTTACCAGAGCAGAGCAAAAGCTCTCATAGAAAGGGCTGGATATGCTTCGGAAAGGGACTGCTTTAGCAGTGCCCTCCTTTTTGCTGCTTTTGGGGATTTGGTGATGGAGTTTGGCTTTCTCAGGGTTCTGACCACCCTCCGCTGGACCCAAACAGGGAAAATACTTAACGTGCCTTCCTCCAAACACCCTGTAGTGTCTTGGGCAGTAGCACGCAGAGGGTGCTCTGAAGGAGACAATGAGCCCCCTTTCCCTGCTGCCATATGCGCTCCAGCACCACGTGAAGCGCGGCAGCCCCAGAGCCCGCAGGAGCGCGCTGTGGCTAATGGACACATTAACAGGAGGCCGTGTTTGCTGGAATATGGGCAGACAGACGGCGTGCTTCAACAACGTGTTCTCTTAAACACATCACTTCCCTATTTCCTACCTTCGGCAACTTAGAAAATGGGACTTCATTAATGTTATTCTAGACAAAGAGCGGCAGAGAAATGTAACGTTAAAAAAAGCCTATATTTTTAAATTGAGAGAGACCAATTACAAAAGCTATAAACACTTTAATCATTTCTCTGAACATGTGGAAATACATACATTGGGAACCTTTTTCATAGGAAATGCTGAAATCCTTTTCTTAATGGCACATTTTCTTAATGGCTTTACAGTTTCTCAGTTCATTTCAAAGGGCTGTTATTTGTTATGTGGACATAAGTTTAGATTATGGTTTAGAATGCTGAGAGATGTTTGAAAGAATTATCTTGTGCATGGTGGCAGCTACTTTTGCGTTGCCTTCTGTTCTTGCTTTGAAATATATGAGGGTGGAGATACAAGGGGGTGGAATGCCTGTGTGCTAAATATTCCTCATAAAAATGTGGGGTGAAATCCTGTCCTGAGTCAAATCAAGAACATATCTGGTATTTCTTCAGCTTCCAGATTTTATCCAGGTATTTTACTTTATTAAGTACTAAAATAAAGTTTATTAAAAAGGATGTATCTATTATTTGCAAGTAGTTATTTTTACCTTATGCTATGAATCTTTGATCTTTGGGGGCATAACGATGGTATGTGCAAGACTGAAAGAAAAAATAAAGAACAAAAATGTGTTGTATAGAAAGAAGTCATGACAGGGGCATTGCAGATGGTGAAGTCAGAAAATTAGAAAACACTGATAATTTCTGGAAACAGAATACTCTTTTGAAAAGATTAAATGTGGGCTACATGAATGTCTTAGAATGATGTGGAGGTCTTGGATGAAATCCCAGTCCTGTTGAACACAATGGGAATTTTTCTTTTTGCTGTAAAAAAATCAACTTTTCACTTGCCCCTCACTTTAAAAGCATGTGGAGGCACACTGGAATTTCTTCTTTGGAAACAAATCTTGTCTGGTTTAGACATTCACACTCCTTTCCTGTCCTTCATTCTGCTCCACGTCTTCAGAGCTCCAAGCCCTAGTTCCTTCACTATTCAAGTATATCACAGAAGGGAACTCTCCCTCTAAGTCAGAGACTGTACTCATTCCCCAAACACCTAATTTATACAAATTGCATTGAATAACTATCGACACCTCTCTACCTTTGGTAACAAGCCCATTCCAGTGATGCTGAGCACTTATACATACTTGGGAAAGCCTGAATGAAAATTTTGGGAGGTCCAGAAATAAACCCACGTTAAAATTCTCTTGTCCATATTTAAGTCTTGCTGGAAACACTAGAGTATTTAGGGGTCTTTGGGAAGGAAAAAAGTAAAAACTGAAACAACAATGGCACATTTGATGACTAAATCAGCCTTAGTGTCTGGATTTGCCCTTACTTCAAAGCAAGTAGGGATTGCTAACACAATGCCACACAGTGCTCATATGAAGTGAGAACTGCAGCATCCTCAGAAGCCTCTGAGCTCAAGTGGGTGCCAGCCTTCACCATCCTCTGTTCTGGTTTCCATTTCAGTGGAAGGAGAAGGCATGTGATTGCCTGAGAATCCTATGTTTGTAGTTCTCAGCACCTTAAACATAACCTCTAAGACATTACTCCACCGTTACGGATATTTTGCTTCTCTTTGTTGATGTAAAGGAATACTCTGGGTCATTGATCTAATCTCTTCTAGCACAAATTCAGGTATTACACTAATACCTCTTCAAAATGACAAGGCAGGTTTGACGTGACCTGTGGGATACATCATGTGAGGCATCACCACTTGGTCGAAACCACAGACAGTAGAGTTCAGCTGATGTGGACACAAAGCAGTTGAAAGCTTGGGGTTCTTTTCCCCTTAATACTGTGTCTGATTTCACAAAGAACGAAAAGCTTTTTTTGCTGAAAACACTAAAATCTGTAACTTTAATATTTTCCCCCACCACCACACACACATTGGAAGTCCACCTGGCATTTGGAAGACAGCTGCAGACCCCTCCATGTTCCATAATATATTGTGGAAGACTATATCCCAACTGCTTTTTTTGTTTTGATCAAAGTCTCACATTACCTATTCTACTTGCAGAATATAGTCTTTGCAGGACTTATTCTAAGCAGAGGTAGATGTAAATTGCCTCCCCATCTGCATCATGGACTGTTGCTTGCCACATGCAGGCTTTCCACATGCCCAGTCAACTCAATTACAGTGTTGACAGGGCAAACATTACCCAAAAATTTTAGGATAATTCGTATAATTTGTGCAATTAATCTGTGGTTTACAAAGTGCACAAAAGTGTTGGAATAGTCACACTTTTTGGAGGATAACAGATAAATTCCCCAAATGTCAACCTCTAAAGAACATATTCAAGCAATGACGTTGTTCTTTGTCTGTGGGGGTGAAGACTGAGCCTGGAAACAAGATGTCCATCATGCTTTACATCCAGAGAAAGAGAAGGTGTGTGCTTGTGTGTGTGTGTGTGTGTGCCCAAGCACGTATGTGTGTGTGGGAGAGAAAGGGAGAGAGAAAACCTTGGAAAGGAAGAAATCCTCCTGCCTTTTAACAACAACAAAAAAAAAAAATTGACTGTGTGCCTCACATTGGATAAAGCATTCTTAAAATATGGTGAATTTTCCTTCCTCATTTAGCACAAGTGATTCCTATATTTTAATCCCAACCTGTATAGCAGGATATTTCAATGACTTTTCTTAACTGTTTGAAACAAGCTGGGAGGTCTGCAATATTTCATGTTGTAGTTCTTCCCAATAAATTTGAAGTTGGATTGCACATTGCAGCTGTGGTTTGCACATCTTAACAACTCTAACTAGTGCAATATGAACTACTTCAAAACAATGTGTAAATGGTGCATGAAGAGCCAAAAGCTTCCTCTGAGGCATTCAGATAGCTTGGGAATCTCTGTGAAAAATTGTGACTGGAGCAGTGTGCAACTCATGGAGAAGTTACAGGGAGTTCTCAACAGTGATTTGATGGATATCACTTGGAGAGAGAAGGGGGCCCAATGGATGTAGGATGGGGGAAGATTCTCATGCCATCCTGTCCTGGGGCAGCAATACCAGTCATAGTTTGGTGCATGAAAGCCTGTGCAAGACAACTGAGCATTAAAAATTCATGTGAACACTAATGCCTGTTCTCAGTCTGCCTCTCAAAGTTGAGGAGAGCACTTGGCATCTTCCAGGAAATGACCAGCATGACCACATCCACCAGATTCAGCAAATTCATGCTTCCTGCCTGAGGAATGATGAAAGGCGGAAGGAGCTTTATGCAAAAAAAGGAATGCGCACCGCTCACACAGTAAGATTGAAGCAGTAATTGGACTCTCAGGGGGGCCTGTAGCTCTGGGACTTCAGTGAACATCTAGAAATGCTGTGCACAGCCCAGAGACAACTTTATCAATATACAAGAATAGAATACAGAGCTCCCCATGTCCAAGAAATCTCCATAGCTATCAATAAGATTGGATAGCTTTATTGCTTTCATTAGCCAGTGTCAGATTTTTATGCCAGCTGAGGCACAGGTAAAGAAAGGATTGGCTTGCTTAAGATATAGTGCTCATGTGATTAGCCTTTCCACCCACCCCAGCTCATGACTGTCTTATAGTACTGCTCAGGCACCACAAAACCTGTAATTTATTTCTTCCCCCTAATATCTCTAAAAGGCAGGGAAGTGCCATTACACACATTTCACAAATAAGGAAAAAAAATCACTGAGAAGCTCAGCAGACAGAATCACCCCAGAAATTCACCCAGGATGAAAGAGGGTGCTAGAGTCCCTCCTAACAGACTGGCCAAGCCTATTTCTTCTTGACATCTGTGTATGATTTGCTAATACTCCCAGAAGCACAGATGTTACAGCAGCCTTCCCTCCCACCAGTTCTCAAGCATGCTGGGAGGCCCTTCCACTTTGAAGGTTTCAGGTCACATTTAGCCTAAATCCATCTTTTTGCAATCAAACAGAGAAACACCTGTCAGTTTTGGGGAGCACACTTCAGCTTTAGGAGGTGAGGGACACTGAATATGGAGAGAAGAACAAAAGAACATCTGCTGGTGCTCGCCCCAGGGCAGGAGATCAAAGATCACCCTTTTTCAAAGGTGGTCATACTGCCCAGGAACATAAAACAAAAGACAAACTGTGATTGATAAGTAGATTCTACCACTCCACAGACCCCTAACAACAGAGAAAATATTTATTTATGTTTTGCTATATCTCTTTACATATTGCTTCTTTCCTCTCTCTCAGCCCGTCTTTTGATTTCAGCTTGCTTATTATCTTTTTCATTATTGTATTCCTTACACGTTGGATTCTGGTTTATGTTCAAATTCTTGTTTTACTAGAAATGCAACATCCTGATGGAATTAAAACCCAAATTGGATTTCGAGTACTGCTTAATTTGAGCTTCAGTGTCCCAGATGTTGGTTAGGTGCTGTGAACACTGTAAAATCTAATAATACTTTTCACCTAAAAAAAATCCATTAATATAACGCTAGGAATGAGATGTGCTGAGAACCAATGGAAGCCAAAAGAAATCTGAGTAAATGTTGCCAAAGTGTTTTTGCTCCCCTCAATTCCCCCACTCTCCCTGGGCTTTAGGTACTGCAGCACATGTGGAAGGCCCTTGTAACACTAGGAAATGCTATACAGTTGTGATTTCACAGAACAAAACATATAGTCCTACATCCTCTAATATTTAATCCAGATTTGTAGTTTCCCAGTGCGCCGCTGTAAAATCACCCAGTGTGGCGGGGTCCTTCGATAGCGCAGGAGTGCCAAGTCTCAAGGTGGCTGAGCTGAGGGTTATGTTTCAATTTGGCAGTGGAACACCGTTTCCATAGACAAATTAACATTGTTTCATTTCATTTTGACACCATAATGTCTTTTCCATAGACCTGCACTGACACTGTCGTGAAATCATTGCATCCCAATCAAGTGAATGGGAAATTAGCACCATGACACAAAACATACTGAGAAAGTAACCACAGCTTAGTTTATTTGTCAAACTGAAATACCTCAGCCACCTTCAAATGCATTTTCTGAAGCACTAGAAGACTCAAGTGCAGGATTCAACACAAATAAAACATAGCCTGTTAAATATGTTTCTTTCATTCAAAATTTAGGAAAGCTGCTACAAAACAATGGTCCTTACTGCTGGCTCTGCACATTAGGCCTCATGCCCTTCCTCCCTCCCTCTCTTCCTCCCTCTCTCAGCACTTCTCTTTGGTGCTTGCATCTGAGCTGAGGGTTTGTAGTTCCAAGGAATCAGTGCAGTGCCTGTGTCCCTCAGCTGCCCAATGTGCTCAGTGCAGCAGGTGCTGGGAAACTTTGCTGTTAGCATTTTGATGGGACTTGAAATGGAAATCATCTTGGGATTTCCATGGCTTGAGCTTGAGGACTTTGGTAATAATGCTACCATTGAGAGCTAAATTTGAAACCACAAAAATCTCTGTTTATATGAGAAATGTCCTGTTTACTTTAACATAGAGAACAAGCAGGAAAGGGAGGGGGGAAAAAAAAGTTGCCCAAATCATGGATTTCTTAAACTCTTTGCTCTAAGACACATCCTAACAATAGAAATCACACCCATCTTCTGGTCTAAGCATAAAAAAGGGGTCACATATCCGATATTCTTCTATGCCAATGATAGGCTAAGTGCTAGAATACCAACCTACATAACAATTTTACTTTTTCTTTATCCTGTTCATACATATACGCAAATACTAAAATAAGTCAAGGTTGCACAGCAAGCACCCAAAAAAGTCCAAATTTGCCTCTCTCATGTATATCATACACTACTACTCCACTCTTGATATCTGTCACCTTTTTCTTTCGTGCCAGTCCACAGCAGACCTTTCCCAACTCACAGAATCTGCTCTCAGCTCATTTTCCCTTCCAGGCCCTTCCTATTGCCCCATTGCTTCCCCCACCTCTGTCTTGCACAACCCATCCATCCCATCTGATGGAGGAAGCATCTCTACTGCCCTGGGCTCTGCTTCTGTGACATTATCTGGTGAGAGGACTGGGTGACAAAGAATGGGTTTTATTTTGCCACAGTCATACATTTTGGGCTCTTGGAACCAAAAACATCTGCACCACTTCCCAAACTCTGAGATTACAATCCTGCCAGAAGTACTTTGGTTCAGTAAAGAGAAGCTTTCAGGTAAGGGGAAGGCAGTACTTCTAAAAGTAGTAGTAATCTACATCTTGTGTATCAGCTCACACCTTGTGCTCTCTTTTGAGCTGATGAGACCATAAACATCAGCATTTAACACTCATTCACCTCATCCATGGACCCCTGCCAACAAGGTACCCCTGAACAGAGTTCAGCCAAGCTGATGCTTGAGTTGGACTGTGCCATACTCCTCTCCCTGCAGCCTGGCCCCAGGCACTTTTGCTTGCTTGTACTTGTGGAAAGGGAAGGAAGAAGCACAAAATGCAGGCAGAAGGTTAAAAAAAATATTAATTTCCACATCCAACAACAAAGCAATTTTGTTTCACTCCTACCACCTCAATCTACTCCATTTCGCATATGGAGGAAGTGAATTAGATTGAGCCAAATTCACTCTTTTAAAAATCATCTAGGCACTGCCTTTCAATTTTCAGTGTCTTTTCCTCTTTGATGTGTTCATATAGTTCCCACTTACACTAGGCAAGAATCTCAGATATTCATGAAGAAGCAGCTGGGCCAACTCGTCTGTCATTTCACTCTCTTTCACGCTGCCCTGACAGCATGAAGCAGATGAACTCTAGTGGGTATCACCCTCTGGAATATTTCTCTTGCCTGATGGGAGCCCTCTGTTGTCATCAGGCTGTTGGCCAAAGCACTGACTTGGGAGGTGTTTGCCTCTTCCCAGCTGGCATCAAATTACTGTTAACAGCCTCTCACGTCTTCTAGAATAAGTAGGAGTTCAGGATTAAACTCCTGCCCTCTTTGTAAAGACTGTATCCAGAACTGCATTTCTTATATTCATCCCACCCCTAGGGTGAGCACTCAGATGGAACCAGGTTGTGACACACTGTGGGAATTCATCCATCCGAAGTGCTAGCCCTAGGTTCACTGTGCTGCCTGGATGTCTGGGAGCACCTAGCTGAGCAGCCCCATACCCAAAAAAGTGAACATGTGCCTCTCACTCCAAGGAGAAAGTCATTGAAAGGCAACCTCTGACCTTCTGGAACTGTACTTGCACTCTCAATTGCTTTTGCAGACAGAAACATGGTCTATACTGGTCTGTGGACCATTTTACCACTCCGTGGTCTTTTTATGCAGTTCTAAGGGGGCAGAATAGGTGGACAGACCTTGCTCCCAGACCTTGCCCCGAGTGCTGTATGCCAGTTTGTTCAAAGTATTAGGTGGTGAGAGACCAATTAGGGCTCTAACTATAATTTCCAATTCCTTCATTCCTTTACCTTAGCAGAATCACTCTTAGTTATACTATATTCTAACTCTTTTGCATGGAGAGTAAACCACAAAAATCCAGTCTGGCATTTGTGATTGTTTTGAATTGCCTTTCCAGCATTTTTTAGTCTCAAGTTTATGCTTATTCAAATTCTAGTTAGTCTGTTTATCAAAATCCTATGCAGAAAATATGCTAATTGGCAGATAAGCCCTCTTTTCAGTGTCTGCTTGCTCACACTGGATTCCTTACAAATGGAGTCGCAGTTTATTTTCAGGATACCTCACAGCCCACAACTTCCTCAGGTATCTGATGCAAACCAACATGCTCACCCAGCTGACATCCTTCTGGGCTCGAGCTGATTCGTGGGGTGAAACCACACTGTGATAAGTGCACTGAAAAGATTACTAAGAAGGAAGCTTCTCAGAACAAGGCTGTAAATCGTCACGTTGCTTTTGTTTTAAAAAAGCTAACAACAGAAAGTTGCCACATTGATATAACTCTTCCGAAAATTGGCGCATGTCTGTTCTTCAGGACCTGTGCCGTTATTGTGTTGCTTGGCTGGTAGCCTGCCTGTGGAGGGCAAGAGAAAGGGAAACAGAGAAAAGCAAAAAAAAAAAAAAACCTAACTTAGGAATCATTTCAAGGCCTGAGATGTGGACAGGTTTGCCGAGAGATATCTTGGAACTGTACAAGGTAAACATGGTCTAAATCACCTGCTTTGGGAAGATAAGTACCACGAGTTCTCTAAGCTAAATGTACACCACTGAAATTTGATTGAAAACTTTGCGATGTGAAGACTGAAAATCACAAGAAGGAGGCAGGCAGCATTTAATCTCCTGTTGGATGACAATTCAAGATAGACTGATAGAGATACCTGCTGCCTGATAAACCAGTCAATATTGTAGATGGTAGATACTTGCAGGAAACAGACACTGCAAAGGGGGAAAAAATTCTCCGTATTTTTATATTTTCATCCTGTTCTCAGCTCCCTGCTAAGCAGGATGAGACTTGTATTTTCCTCTGTTAAGTTATTGCACTTCAAATGCTGTGAGCACCCCCATTTCTTTTCAAGGGAATGTTGTTTAAGGTAGAGTAACATATGTACAAAATGTATGCATGAAATCCAGGGAATTCTAAATGCCTGGAAATCACAGCATGATAGAAACCAAAGGTGACAGATCCAGCTACGATTCTGTACTAATTTTTTATCTTGTCTTTTACAGAAGAATTATTTGCCAACTAACCTACTACGAACTGAGTGGTGGTGTTTAGTATAAGCAGCAGGTCTTTCAGACAAGTTTACCTGGGTGTGAGACCAGAAAGAAAAACATGTGAAGTTTTAAAAAGCGTGGGGAAATCACAGACAAGCAGAAAACACTATTTGCACTTCTCTTTGAAAGGACTTGGACAAGTCACTGTATACATATTCTCACCACAACACTTCAGACTTTGTGTGCACCTATCCTTTGCTTTATGTTTATTACGAGAGCTAAGACAGCAGGCTTTCTAACAGCTCTCTGCTGCTGCTGTCTTACTATGATTTTCCTATCTTTTAATTAAAAGTATATTTCACAGCCAAGCCAAATGTTTCGTAATAACAAGAAGGAAATGCAGAGAAACAGCAAGGAAATCTTTTGACCTGCTGTGGACTGAACATACTTCTTCTTGCCATGCAACGAGACTAAATCATCGCATGTGTTGCTGATGGACATTCATCATTATTTCTTCCCAAACTGAAGGCATATTTCATTTTCCTGAAGCCTGGATTTTCTCCAAGTTTTCCAGGGAAATGTTGCTGCCATTGGAGCTTGTTGCTGTGTGTCACCACCTGCTGGCAAACATCAGTTGAGGGTTTCTGTCTTGATTGCGCAGCTAAAACAGTGTAGACAAGGACTTTCATCTTCCTTGATAGAAACAGATAGGTGGCCGCAAACAGAACATATGTTATTTAAACAGATTTTTGGTCTTGAGTGCATATATTCAGACCAAGCTTGTTTGTATAACATGCAATCTGGATCCTGCAAACCACTAGTCAAGTAACTAGCTCTTAATACAGGAGAAAAGATGCAGTTGCATAGAAAAGGTTACCAGTATGGGGAAACATTCACAGACAAACCTGAGCAGAAAAATAAATAACTAAAAAAATTAATATACATGGCAAATGCTGCTGCAATATTTAATTAAAAATAATATCGAGTGAAAACTTACAATAACCTTCTAGAGACAGTCTCAGGCTTAAATTTCCTGATCTATGATATTTATTTTACAGGTTTCATGACCTGAGTTTGGGCTTTTCTCCTTTTTTTCTTTTTCCCCACAGATGTTTTTAAGAAATCAGATCTTTGAATATGAAAGTATATTTTGAAGCATATAATATTTATTCTATCCACTCTAATAGGTAAATGTGCATTGCAGTGTGGGTTCTAATGCTGATAATTCATATCATTTATCTGATAGATCAGGAGCCATTACGGCCTGTTGTGTAAATTCATATTTTGGCACTCTTTAAAAAGTGGATTATTATTGACCCAATAGACCGTAACAGCTCCAAAGAAGCCATTACTGTCTATTGTGTAAGTCCTTCATGGCGCATGTTTTATTGACCCTTTGGAGCCATCATGGTCTGTCTTGTCAATCCGGATGCCATACGAGCGTATTAAGGCTGCCTGCGTAATATCCGTACAGCGTCGTAGTCACATTATTGATGCGTGCTCCTACAAAATTACATTTTGAACCATGTCAGCCAGCCGGTTTCTTCCTCAGGTTTCAAAACACCTATTGTTCTGGTTCGCATCCTGAACTAGAGACAAGGGCTACAAAAATCACCTGAACGTAATGAAGCCATCACTCTTTTTCCCTTTAAAAAAATAAAAAAAAAGAAGTGAACATCAGGGTCTCACTCACCATGAAGAAAAGAGAAATGGCTGTGGGTGGTCAGATCATCCCAGTTCTTCTCCATGACCCCTTCTCCTCTCCGACATGTACAGGGCCGCACTGTATAGAGGAAATGTCCTTTCCTCCCTTAGTAGTCCACAAAAGCCACCTCATTGGACAGCAGAGTGTCCAGCTTGCCTGTGCAGGGGGAAGATGACCAGGGTTTGCCTTCTGCAAAAAGATTACCACGCTGCACAAGGGGCAAGCAGGCTTGCACACAGCCCTGGGCAAAAGGGTTCTTATGCACCGTGTGCACTGAGGGGCCTGGATCTGAGTGCTTTAATGAGAAACAGAAGGACAAAAACGAGATCCCAGTGGAAAACCTGTCCTAAGGGAGTGCGTGCCACTGCTTCCAGGCTGGAAGTAACTCCCTGGTCAACCAGGAGCAAACAAAACTCCTGCAAATCCTTCCTCTCTGGCTGACCCTTCCATTAGGGAGTACACAACTCAACCCTGAGCATCGTTGTGCCCAGCACACATCTGTCAAGGCAAACATAGCTCAGTGTCAGAAGGCTGTTACCTGCAGACTGTGTCACTCCTTTTCCAAACAAAAACTATACAAAAACCACACAGCCTGAGCCACCTCCAAAGCAATGTCTTCTGGGGCCAGATCAAATTCAGCTGAACAGCCAGTGGGGTTAAGTTCAACCTGCAGCTGCCTAAATGCTTGAATTATTCCCATGCCTGGCATAATAAAGATCTAGTGTTGGCAGTGCTTGCTTGTCTTATACATTCATAAATATTTATCCAAATATTAATGAGCAGAAAAACAATTTATTTCTTTTTTTCCTAATTGTAACATCAATTCTAATATATTTTGTTACTTAGTCACCCCACAAGTATATTGATTTTCTTATCCACCAATAGGTATTTAAATGTTTTACAAGTGCATGCCAGGATCCTGAAATCAGAACTGTGTTTGGAACTCATAGCAGGGCTGGTACTTTTAGATTTATTTGGGTTTTTTTCCTAGCAGTGGGAGCTATGCAATAAAAATTCAGCATAGACAATGGATAGTGGTTTCATGCAATATACATCTCTGAAGGCTTCTTCAGACAGTGCACAAATGCAATGTACACGTGCACAATGCACACAGTGTTGCAGAAGAGTGTTTGCTCCTACTGCTCTTCTACACATATTTTTTTTCTCCTTTCATGCCAACACACACGTACCCCATTCTTGTGCATAATATTGACATAGTTTACAATCTCTGGTTGCAAGTGTGAGCATCTAATTTCCAAGACAGCATTCAAGAACTTTAGTTGTAATTTAGTTTCAAATTCAGCAGCCTACTAAAGCACACGGCTGGTTGAGTGTAGGCGGAGAGTCCCAGCAAAGCCAGCTACCTGCTTAGCCACCTTGCTAAATTGAGGCCTCAGTTTTGATAGATCTCAATGACTTTTCATCACCCCCTTAGATAATGAAAGATGCAGGTAATCTGACCTTGCATAGTAACTGAAAAGTTTTTCAGCAATATTACTTGTGACAGCTATATATTTCCTCAGAGGGGAAGATAAAGCCTTTGGTCTCTGAAATTCACTAAAAGAACACTTTTTAGTCCAGCATTTCCTTGTGTGTGGCTGGAAATTTTATCGGGTGCTCAACAACACCCTACTGTGCATTGATGCAGAGGACCACAGCAAATAACCTCTGGTGCCAATAACAATTAGTCAGGAAACCCTCTTCTTTCTGCATAGGTACCCATAAGCTCTCTAGGTGGCATGTACAAAAGATGGGGATTGTCTGACATTAATGGAGTTGCATTTCTGATCCAGGAGGTTCATCTATTTCAGGCAGTTCAGAAATGACTCTCAGTGCCCTTCCAAATAACAAAAAAAAAAGTGAAAAGTGAAGAGTCTTGTGTGTCTTTTGTATGGACATATTTTGTCAATGACTTTTATCCTGATAGTGGTTTATTTGTCATTATTGTGGCAGAGAGAATAAAAAGGTCTCCTGATTTAGCCAAAGTATGCAAAATCCTTCTGCCTTTTCCTTAATAAGATCAAGAAGAATTTAGGTAGAGCTGGTATCGATAAAGTTCATACACAGGATACAATGTTTACCAAATAAACACATGTATTTTATAAATGGTAGATTTACTTCTTTTCTAATTCGCTTAGTTTTAGAGATAGGAATTGATTTGTTCAGAGGAGGGAATAGCAGCTTCAGCACCAGCTTCAGGGGAGTTACATCCAATACATACTGTTGTAAGCACAGGCAAAATTTCAACCCAGTATCCTTGGTTAAGGCCTCCTTTCCTTCTCCTCACAGGTTTCCGAGACAATTTGTAATGCTGCCAGATGAAGCCCCTACAAAGAGAGGGCATGGGAATCCAGCAGACCTCAAAGTCTATGAGAGAGCCAGGTCTTAGTTTAATTCAGGAATAAGGACTGCATCCTCTGGGCATATGCCTCTGGTCCCCACGTTAGCTACAGGTAAGGGAAACGAGACCAGGCAGCTTCATCTCAACACTGCAAAAAAAAATTGCGCTCATATAATGCCCTACAGTTCAGATCAGAAAAATGCACAAACACCTTCAGCAACCATTGTCAGTTTTTCATGGGCAATAGTAGGAACTTCCAGAATCTGATCCAGTACATAGCCTTATATATGAAAAAAAAAAATGGTCAGGGGTTTTGTATTTCATATTTCCATTGTAGTGTTCCAGTTCTGCTCACAAAGCCATGGACAAGCAAGCCTTTGCCTGGCTTTTTCAGGGCACACAGCTGATGAGCTGCCTAAACAGCAGGGCCACTGAGAAAAAATACAACCAGAATGTTCAGCATCAGGATCACCTCACTCATAAACTCCTGACAGACTGAGTACACCAGGGCTGGAATTACTGGAAAGATGATGATTTACCTTTTTCCCAACTGCAGACAACTCTGAATCCTGCTACAAAAGGCAAACAAAAAACCAAGAAAATATTTGATGACTTTGTGTTTTTCTATGACAACCAACATCATTTATGACCCATTATGTAATGACATGAGCATTATACATTGAAAAGCTGTCTAGAAAGACATTGTAAATAAACATTTCTGGTTTGCAAACAGGAAGCCAGAGATATTACTGTGGAAGCTGAGAGGATGGGGTTAGTTTCTTGAAACATGAGTGATTTGTTTTTTCCTTCCATTTCTCCCAAACTCATGGCACAGTCATATTGTTATTAGCTAATGCATGTCATTTTCTCTCCACTGCTATAGCTAAAATATAACTTGGAGAAAAGATGAACAGCAATAGGAGCACTGATTAGATGGGTACAAGATAAGAAGGAAAAGTGGCAAAAAACTAAAATAGGAGGTATAAAGTATCTGAGGCTACAGGGATTCGAACCAAGTGCTGGAAGAGTCTAATATCCAACAGTGGCTCATTGCAGTGGCTTCAGCCAAGGCACAAAATCACCAAGAATTAATATTCCGATGAGGGAAGCATCTTCAAATTCCACATATTGCATATGAAGGTATGTTCTGCCTTATGGGAGGTGTTTTTCAGACACGAGTAGTCATCATGACAGCTAGAAGGGTACAAAGAGAGGTAATACTTTATACTAGCCTAAGTTTTTCTGGAAAAAAATGCAGAGTTTGGGTCTCAAAAATTTTCTTTGAGGCTAAACCAAGCAACAGATTTCAAGCTAGGCTTTGCTGATTCCTTTTCAGACCTGAAGAAGGGTCTGTACACTCAAAATCCTGTCTGGTTTTTGAGCTATGTTTCTCAGTCCAGTAACAACCTCTCCACAAACCCTGCTTGGCTCCTGTCCTTAAGCCATTACGACAACTACAGCACTACTAACTACCTGCCACTGGCTTGAGTGACCGAGCAAACTCCAGACAGCAATAGGTTTTAGCTGGCCAAAGCACACACTTTTCTAACTGCAGCCCACGCAGGGGGTCACACTGCTAGCTCCTGCCCAGCCCTCTGTGTCCAGTGAAACATGGCCTGCCAGTCGACATGGGAGTTGGTGGCAGGCTCGCCACCAGCTTCCACCAAAGCAGGATTAGGCCCTTTCTCCTTCTGACATATTTCAAAACATCCCTTTTTTTCTCTGCTAACTGCTCATAACAGTTGCTCCATCCAGGCATCAAATAAACACTGGGGGTTTTTTTATCCTGGCATTGGTGTTATTGTGAAGGAAGTTTTCAGTCAAACAATACCACTGAATAAAATCTCTTCTCCTACCAATGTCATGCAACAATTTTTTTTTTTTACTTTAACCTGAATTTCTAACCCATTTTAATCCTGCCACTTTTTCACACATTAATGGGAAGAAATACTTTTTCTTCTTTTTCCTATTTCTCTGTCTTTTTCCCCCCTTCAGTAGATGAACTTTAAATGCAATAGTGCTCATCCTAAGTGACCCTGCCTGCTGGGAGTAATTGTCTAGAGGAGAATAGAAGAATATAAGAGCTTTTGTGCAAGGGAATAGAGAAGACAGACTTTATTATGATTCTGAATCGTAAGCCTGCTTTTTTTTTTTCTTTTCTCTCTCTTTCTTTTTTTTTTTTTGGGGGGGGGGAGGTTCTAACAGCTGTTTCCCATCACAACCGGTGTTTGAAAGACACAGCAAAATTGAGTGTATCAGTATCACAATTAGTTTCACAGGCGGCTAATAACTTACTTGCCAGCCATGCCTGATTTAATCAGGACAGTCCTGATTTATGGTTGTTTGTCCCAGTGTCCGATTTTCTCTGCCAGTTCCAACACACAGAGATGCATGCAGCCTGCTCCTGCACTCCGTCAGGGCCACCAGTTCACTACAGTGGGCTCACTGCACTGGAGGGGAAAAAGGAGGAAGCAGCCGAAATGAGAAGTCTGGAGTCCTCTAACACAACCCAGGAAACATATTCTTCTTCCTGTGATAAACAGAGCAGCTCACACTGGTGCAGGCATGCCAGGCTGACTTGTAGGGGCTTGTACATTTATCAAGGTATCTCACAGTGGCCTGCTACCCCCCTCTTCCCTTGTGACCTGGAGGAACCTCCTGGGTTAAGGTCAAGAGGTGATTTTAGCAGCACATTATCTCAAGCCTGCAAGGCCCTGAGCTGCTGCAAGTGAGTCTTCTGTCAATGGTGCCAAATTACGCGTGGCTCATTTTTGCAAAGTGATCTACTGCTGCTGCTCATTGGGGACAGAACTGAGACCATCCAACTCATTTTTCTTAGGACTGCAAGCTGGTCTGGAGGAAGTCCCAGCAGCAAGAGCCCGCCTCATGCCTTTCTCACTCAGCAACTCTACTCCTTGGAGCTGAAAAAATGTCCATAAGAAGACATTTAATGGATCGGTTGCAGCACTTAAAAGATGAGATCTGAGGCAGTCTTGCCTGTGGCCACAAAAGGGTAGGAAAAAGAAAAGAAGAAAACAGGTTTGTAGGAGGCTTTTGGCTGAGCTGGCTATACCACTGTTCTTCCTGCTTAAAGGAAATAGGCAAATCTTTTCTTTAAAGAATACAGAAAACTAAGAAATGCTGTGTTATAAATAGGCTTCTGAAATAACACCCATAGGGCTCTTCAGGGTAGATTTCTCCAGTCACCTGCAAATTGCTCCAGAGCTCTCCTTCACATCTCTCCTCAGCACTCTCTGCACTGGGACTGTTACAAAACCAGAGCAGTGACTAAGCCGCCACTGAGCTAAGTCCCCTGCCCACTGGAGTCTCACTTTCACCTGGGGCTCTCCAAAGTACGGCAAAGTTAAAGGTCTGTTTATATTCACTGTTGCTCTCTCATCTTTTGGTTTGGTTTGGTTTTGCCCGTATTTCTGAAACAGAGAGAAGGTTGAGACCCAAACCCATAGCTGCAGTTTCTAGATGCCACTACTGAAACAATAACCCTCAGGGATGTCTAATCAGAAGAGCTGGAGCACATTCATGTCAGAGGGAGTCTGTGCACTGTGATTAAGAGTGTTTTCAACCCGCGAACAGAGGGGTTTTGCTTTAGTTTGAAAGATTGTCATGGAAAATCCCTTGTGTCACCTGTTTTAAAAGATGTGTGTTACACTCCTATAGTTAGCTCTGAAACATGTAAGACAAGATGGGCCTTGTCATCACCTTCTAAAGTCAGGGATCCAGAAATCTCAGTCCCCTGGTTCGAAAGGGGAGGTGCAAGCAGATGCTTTGCACCTTCCATGTGTGCAATGGGGAATCACACAGCAACGGCACTGCTTATGGGTGCCACACAGTCCTGGTCCTTGCCCTAAAGAGCTTGCAGTTTGGGTAGGGAGGCAACAATCTCATTGGGAGGCTTCTGTTGCGTTGTTTTTTGGTTTTTTTTTTCCTCTTTTAATACCTTATATATGGCATTTGGCAATGCATGACAGAGAACATACATCTTGGTTAGCTGTTACCTGAAGCATAACAGCTAACCAAGCTACAAGGGAGGGTACTGATCAGTTTCCTAGAAGACAAGACACGAGCAGAGGTCACAGCACACGTTTTTCTCCAGCTGAAAAAGCTGAATCTACATTTGCAAGCCCCTATTGCCCCAAGGAGCAAGAATGGGGCATCTCAGTTGCAGATTTCACCTAATTTTAAATAGAGTCAAAATGCAAATTTGTATTCAGGTTTTGTCACTGAGTAAAAGATGTCTTGCACTATGCCTTTTACAGGAGGCATTCACAGTGCTTCACCTGGAACATTCCCATGCACCTCCTGGGCTTCCTACCAGCTATTTCTAGCTGGCCCTCCCTTGAGTATGGAGACATGCTGACTTGCCCTGTAGCAGGGACCCTTCTCTCTGTAAGGTCCATTTTGGGAGACTTAAGCTTTTCTCAAAAGCCTTTAGAGGGGACTCATGCTCTTCTTTGCTTCAACCTAAAGGGGACTTGAGGCAGTCTGGAAATCTTAACTGAGGCAGAAACCTCATTTTTAGGTTTTACACTACTTATCTTAGGTCCTAAAGCAGAACCTAGGTCTAACATGTCCATACAAGCACATGGATTTGAGTCTCCATCGTCTTTCAGAAGGACACACCACTGTTTTCTCATTAAAGGTGGCAGAAAGTGAGACTGGAGCTGCAGTGCCTCCAGTGAGAAATCTAAGCTTGGGATTCCTTCCTGCCATTCTCTTTTCTCTCTCTGTTTACACAAAAGACAGACCACATTCAACAGTATCAGTGCAACCCAACCATGATACTCATTGAGCAGTTAACACACACACAAATACAAAGAGAAAAAGAAAAAGAAAAAGTGGCAGTCTATCCATCTCACTTGGCATGTTTATATGTCCTTCTTAACCATAAAAAAGAAGCCTGTTTACAAAGTGGAGTGTCGGTAACATTGTGTAAGGAACACTTATCTGAGAAACTTTGATCTCCTTCTGAAGCACCATTACTCTGAGACTGAAGGGCTAATGGCTCTTTGGGTGGGAGAGAAAGTTTTTCAGCAGAAAAAGAAGGAAGTTTATTGTGCTATCTAGTGGACACATTTAGAAAATCCTGCTCCTTGGAAATAAGTCGTGGCTGTATCACTGGCAGTCTTATCCCACTTTGCACAGGCTGCTGAATGGGGGGGGGGAAACAAGACATTGAGGCCTCCTGTAATGGGATAGTGGGGAAGTTGTTACTCTAGGGCAGGCCTGCTATCTCACTCATTTAACTAATGGACATATTAATGGAGCTGAGAGCTAAACCAGACACAGAGCCCTGCCTATTGAAGCAAACGTTTTCCATTTACAGACTCCGGGACGCATTTTACCATGCTGATTCACATTTTTAGGTCCTACTTGGGTGAGTAATCATATTGGCTTTGAGAGCACAAGCAGAACATTGGCCTCAACAACAGGAGTGTAACCCACTGCCAGGAGAGTGATGGTGTTGGATCCTAAAACATCTAGTTAGATATCTCTAAAAATAAAAATATGATTTTTTTTTTTTAAAGGGATTGAGGATTCCTGGGATGCAAAAAGCAAGTTGAAAAACATACATAAGACTGAGGTAGATTCAGTTTCAGAGAGGTCTGCAATCCTACAGGAACAGCATCATTCACCCTACTGCCTTTGCAAAAATAGCATAAAATCTTGCCCAATCCTTTTTTTCTTCCTAATTTCAAGTTTTCCAGGTCTCCCTTAAGACACTGAGCTTCACTGCAGTCAAAGATCTGGGTATCTCTAATCTTTCCTGCAAACACATTTCTCTAAAATGTTTGTTAAAACGCACTGTCAAATTGAAACTTAATAGCACAGACCTTCCTCACAAACATAAATAGCACCTCCGGAGGCTCACACATCACTGCTCTTCGCTTTCATCTGTCCTGCTGCTCTCCATTTTATTTCTCCGCGCTGCTGCTTGCACTTTTCAACTTCTTCTATCTGTCGCTGAGTCCTTCATTCAAAGACCACTGAAATCCTTGGGAGCCCATCCAATACCTGCCGCTGGCTTTGAGCCCCACCACAGCAATTCTGCCCTGCCAGCAGTGAACACTTCCTTCGAGGCACTGAACAAACCCATTAACTAATCTCGTTAAAAATACTCCTTCACTAGCCAGCCTTTAAACAGTGGCGTCTATTGTATAAACGTGTATTTCTCTTATAAACAGTGCTGGGGAGACAATATAGAGATAGGCTGGAGCTGCCTTTTGCCAGTTGCTTGGCCTGTTGAAACAATTAGCTTGAAAGACAGACTTTAAAAGATGAGGGGTTTGTGCCTGCAAAAGAAAAGCAGCAGCTTCAAAAGAGTGTGATTTATTCGAAAGGGAGAAAAAAATAAAAGGAAGCAGAATAGTTAGGCTCATTGAGTTTCCATCCTGTAGTTTCCTTATTTTGTTAGGCTGTGAAAGACCGCGGCCAGGCTCTATGGAGCGTGCACATTTGAACCCAGATTTACTAATGACTGATACAGCAGTCACGAAAGTTCAATTTATGTCTTTCTTTTCCCCCAAAAACAAGGCATTCATAAGCCACCATATTTTTTGGTTGGAGACAAATAAGGTAACTGTTATTGCAAGGTTTTTAAAATAGATAATACCTCGTTTGGAAACCAAGATGAAGTACCCTTCTATCTGGCATACCCTTGAAACATTTACAGAAAGCCTTTTAATGGAGATTTAGTGCACGTATAATAATAACAACACAGAATTTGATACCCTCTAGGAAAAAGCTGCCTGGCACTCCCTTAACAACCACAATTACTGCACAACTTGTTATACCTAAAGTTAATAAACCAGAATTAAGGTTGTGAATAATCTTTATTAACCAGTAGGAACCTGTGTCTTCTCCCCGTTGTGACTGTCCCACAGGCACCAAAGACCCTATGTGTGTCCTCTAGTTTACCTTTCCTGGGGTGCGTTTACCTTTCTAGCCCTGAAAGCTCTGGCAGTGACTGACACATACTGGGGCTGAGGCAAGAAAACCAACCATAACAAAACAAAACAAACCCCCCCAACAACAACAAAAAACCAAACCAAACCAGCAAAAAAACCACACAAAAAATCAAATAAAATATTACAGAAGGAAAATAAAGATAAAAGAACAAAATTAAAGAGGAAAGAGAAAGGGAAAGGGAAAGGGAAAGGGAAAGGGAAAGGGATAAAATAAAATAAAATAAAATAAAATAAAATAAAATAAAATAAAATAAAATAAAATAAAATAAAGGACAGCGATTCCTTCCCTGCCGCGCGCGGCCCCGTTCCCGCTCCCAGCGCCGGTGCCGCGGGGCGCACGGAGCGGCGCGGGTGACACCGTGTGGCCGCCGCCGGGACTGCCCCCGCCGCTCCCGCCCCGGCCCGCGGGGTCGTGAGGCGGCGGCCGGGGGACACCGCCTGTGCCGGCCCTCGGCCGCCCCTCTTGGCACAGCCACCCCCGGGCTCTCCAAATGCTCCGGGCGAGGAGCCCGCTTCTTCCTGTTGGAAGTTAAATGAGAGTGGGAGACAGAACTTGCCTTAAGCTAACTCTGGGTGCAGCCGGGGGATGCATCTGCCTTTACGCTCCATTTTAGGCAGCTGCGGGCAGGGGGGGCGGGGTGGAGATTTGCAGGAATGGTGCTCTTCCCTGTGTCAGCAGGCCGGGGAGAGGGAAGGGTTCTCCTTTCTCAGCCCTGGCTCCTCACACCAGCCTCTTTTGGAGCCAAAGTGCCAGAGGAAGGAGACAAGCACAGCGCGCTCCAGCCTGTGCCCGCACATTTCTGGGTTAGACATCCTTGCAGGGAGATGGTTTTATTTAGACAGAGTAGGTGGTGATGAGATACCGTGTGCTGGGCCAGCAGAATTACAATGCATGTGGTTTAGGCCTTTGTGAGTCTGTCCTCAATTATTTTTGTTTGTTTTGGTCCTTCCCCAAGTCTTTCAGATAGTGTCTTCACTCATGTTTTTGTTCTTCCAGGAACAGACACGAGAATCCAAACTCCAGGCCTTGTCTGACAGCACATCCCTGTGCCAAAAAGGCCAAAGGAGTTGTAATTGCTGTCAGAAATGAGCTTTCAACAGGCCCCTGCGAGGAGAGACAGTGAAGAAAAAAACAATCCTTCTTTTCCTTGGCCCCAAAATGCCTGTAAACTTTGACCTCCTGACAGAGAAAGGCCAGTGGTGGAAAGGGCATGCTGTGGAGTCATGACCTCTGCTAATAGACCTCCTGCTTGTGAAGTTGTTCAGTACTGCCACCTGCTCTCCCCAGAGGTATTAAATAAAGCATTAAAAAGTTTTGTAATGTACCAGTTCTCACCGGTAGAAAAAGGGGACTAAATGCTTCACGCTCCTCAGGATGCTGAGGATATTAAATGTAAGGTATATAAACGTTTCACACATAATGGCAAATCTCCCAATTAGCCTTTCCCTCTATTAAACACCATAAGAAAATCTGAGGTTTCTGAACATAGATTTCTATCACTATTGTACATGCTGTGGGATTTCCAATATATCTTCATGACTCTGAAAGAGATTACAAACGAGTTGCAGAAGATCCATATCTTTCCAGAGAAGTGGCTGATTGCCAGGTAGGTGGTCAAGAGCATAGAATCACAGGATGGTTTGGGAGAGACCTTAGAGATCATCTAGTTCCACCCCCACTGCCATGGGTAGGGACACCTTCCATTAAACCACATCTGTCAGAGCCCAAACCAACCTGGCCTTGAACACTTCCAGGGATGGAGCATTCACAGCTTCTCTGGGCAATCTCTTCCATTGACTCACCACCCTCAAAGTAAAGAATTTCTTCCTAATATCTAATCTAAATATCCCCTCTTTCAGTTTAAAGCCATTATGCCTTGTCCTTTTACTACATGCCCTTGTAAAAAATCCCACTCCTGCTGTCTTGTAGGCCCTCCTTACGAACTGGAAGGCTGCTGTAGGGTGTCCCCAGAGCCTAATATCTAAAATGACACTAGAAATGGATGTTTAGGCAACTTTATCACACCCACGTACCCAACTTCTTTTTCCTCATAACCTCTTTTAGGTACAGACACTCAAGAAATCTGGGTTCTTTTAAACATTTCCAGCACACAGCTGAAAAGAACACATGTGGAAGATCACCAAGAATCAGGTAGTATTTGAATTAGGACAAGTGAGGCCTCTTTGCTCATGCTCCAAGACTTCAGCATGGATTTTGCCTGCAGTGGAAAAGTCTTCTCCACAGATTTATGTCCTGTTCCCATAATCCCTTAACTGACCTTATTCATTGGGTGGGAGGAGCATAGACATTTCATGGCCATCAAAACCCCATCTCAAGCTGTGGACACCAGAAGACTATCCACCTCCAGCTGTAACCAGGTCAAACAAAGCACACACTGTCCATCCAAATCCTGCCTGTTGCCAGACTAACTTTAAAGAAAGGAAATTACTCACACTCCAGCAAAATGTATTTTCACTCCAGCAAAATGTAAGTTGAGATGATCACAAAATTGGAAACAAGGTCACGAAATAGAGAAATAATGAAGATTATTTATAGGTATGGCTTTTCAGAGCAGAGCTCTTCTCTAACACCCAATGTCTAGGTGTATAATGGGAAAGCCATGTTATCTTTGGATCAGTGTAGAGAAACTATCAAAGTATCTTCTAAAGAAACGTAGTATAATGCCATATAATACAATATTATAATAAAAGAAGACTAATATAGGAACTTACATTATTATAGTTGAGTTTAAACTGCCTTCCCTGACTGGTGATTGATCTACTTACTGGCACAACAGCAAATGCCTTCAGTTTATGCCATGATGTGAAAGGAGAAGCAAGTGTCGGCTCCTAAAAGTACCACAGAGCCATTGATTTTTGCATTGTTGTCTGTGGATCCATCAGGAACACATTTGCCTGTTCTGTGTGGTGTTTTTTCAGGAGTCTGGTAATTCAGGTGATAGAATTCTTGCAGGAGGACTCCTGTTCTGCTGGACGAACACCTGGAGCTTGTGCTGGTTGCCTGGGAAAGTGATGGTAACCCTGCCATGGGACTTCTTCCCTCCCTTTCTTGACCCCACTGACACTGACTCCATGCCAGACTGGTCTGCTTTGATGTGCTCCTGGGTGGACAGATGAGTGTGGCCAGATGGAGGAAGACAATCATATTGTCCGTTCATTTTTATCCTCTCTGTCAAAGCAGAGATGTCACAGAGATATGATTACCCCAGCTCTTTGGAGAGAGACTGATGAAGGCCAGGACAGAAAAACAAAACAGTACTACAGATACTGATGTAATATCAGCACTCGACAGCTTTGATATTGCGGACGGAACCATGATGTTACTGATCAATCATATGATGAATTGTGATACCAGTTCCTCACCTCCTCCATGTTACCTCCATCTCAATGGCAAATGTGGGGCGAAAGGCCACTGAATGCAGGGTTCCCAAAAGTGGTTTTTTTTGGCTCACCTGGAAGGTCTCAGAGGAATTGGTTGAGGGCCTAGAGGTCAGTGCCTTCAGAGGGCTGGAGCAACCCTTTTATCTCAGTAATTGGTCTTCTCCTAACTCTTAGCCTGCCTGAATTTGTGCTCTGGGCTAGAAATAATGTCATTGGGCATGAGAGCTTTCAGGCAGTCTGAACGATGAAATCAGCCCCTGTTGATAGATTTGTGGTGAAGGAACTCCTTGATATTTGCTCTTTCCTTCTGTCTGTGTCTCAAAGCAGACAGTTGATAATGTCCAGAGTTATCACAATGTAGCTAGATCACTAAATGGCTTACACTGCTCTTCCAATCCCATTGCTAAGAAACATCTAGAAACCCATCAAAGGAGAGGGCTGCCTATCTAAGCATGGGGAGGGAGTTTCAGATTAGTGAAATCAGAAGCTAGAAAACCAAAGGGGAAAAACTTACAGAAGGACCCTTCAGAAACCTTCCAAGTCTGGACTTGTCTCCCCTTCCTAAAGAGCTGTGGCACCTCCACTGCCAATCCCAAATGTACACCATGGCTATCTTCACACAAGGAAGAGCCAATTCCTTATTAAGGAGCTTTACTTAGCTAAGTAAGCTCCTCAGCTACTGAGATCTGCATCAGTGAAAACCAGAATACTGACTCCAGCTGAAGACTGACTGGATCCCAGCTCAGACACCAGGACTACCAACACATGGTTTAAGACCCCTAGTACTCTGCACTGACTTGACCTTTCTTTGCAAATTCAAATACCATGTATTCCAAAGTGTCATAAACATCAACAGTCATGCCATCTCAGGAAGGAAAAGTGATATGCACTGTGTTTGTCAGATACAAATTAAACCATTATTCTTGATCACAGCCACTACCTTGCAAGTGCAGCCTAGAATTTAGCAGTATGTAAAGGCAGCCCTAGTTCTGTGGCTGACCAGTTCTTCTCCCTCATCTGAGCACTTGGTTTCATGTAATTAAACATGCCAACAGAAAAAAATATAGTCCTTTATCAGATTGACAGCTAAGCCCTGACTTAAAATCATAACCTCGAGTGTGTTCAAAGCTGAAAATCCAATCCGGTTGACATTTTGTCCTTTAACACATGCTGTCGTAATCCCAAATTAACAGCTGTCCTTATATTGTATCAAACTAAATCACACACATTTTGGAAACTTTTGCATGTGAAGGAAGCATAGTGCTACATAAAGATGGTGTCAGACCAAATTTTCAGCCTTCTTTGTTGGTGTTTTGGATTTTTCTCAGATCTTCAAGGTTATATACATTTCATGGTCTAATTTCTGTTATTCCCTAAGGCACTGATGCATATTTACCCACTAAAAAAAAATAATTTGTTTGAAACATGATAATTTATAATAGGCATATTATGATCCTTTCAGATTTATTGTGATCTAATCACTAGGCACGTATTTAGGAAATATAAAATCCTTTCAAGACTTTTACCTTGAGACAGGCTAAGAATGCACAATGCACAAACACACATTCATAACAGCTCCCAGTTTGGTAAGATGATCCATTCTCCAAAGCCATATATATCAAAAAGTTAACTGAACATTAGCCACCTTTCAAACCTTAATTGCACAGCTTGCTTAAAATAGAATAGTTTGCAGAAATGTTTTTGTAAGTCAAAGGCATGTTCAAACTGCACAGAGAGAAATGGAAAAAATTTTGGCCAGATTGTCACTTTGGTATGATTTTATGTTTACATATCTAAGGCAGAATCTAAATGCAATTCAAATAAAAATGATGGCCAAACTTCAGGAATTTTACCTCAAATTAAGAAGACTGCCTTATCACCATATCTGGTATCAAACCTAATTTTTAGTAGTTTGGTTATTTTTCCTGTGAGTTTGGTGAACTCTCAAGCAGCCATAACCCCTGTTCAGTGGAGCTGTACCCGCAGAACAAAGTTCTGGTACACCACATCATTTTTGCTCACAAGATGCTTTCTATAGTAGTGCTACACCAGCCTGAATGTTCCCTGTTCCTGCTAAGGGATTAATGATGATAAATTAGTAACTACAGTAGGGCAAGTAGGTGGTGAGAGCTAGAAAATTTGGTAAAATGATAACATGCAGTTTGATATGATGGATGGCTTTATTCAGTTATTTCATGTTTTGGGATACAGACTTGATTCTTCAGTGGATGAACTTGAGCTGTGACTAGTGTGAGGCAGAGAAACTTTGTGACTGTAACGAGTATGCTTCTTACTGCTAGTAAAATATGTGCTCCCAACATTTCCTTAGTGAAAGAACCTCTTCCACCAACATCTCATAATTAAACAATACTCATAGTGTGTCACCACCTTTTTATAAACTTCCAGTTGCAAATATCTGCCAGGATGTCTGGCAGACACATTATTTTTTGAACCTAAATTTCTAATTGTAATGACTACAAGCTAAAGCTTGAAAGCATGAACACTCAAGATTATGATGCCCACAGATAAGTAAAATAAATCCAAATCTTTGCAATTTTAAAACCAGTTCTGTAATCTCTTCCTTATCATCTTAATTAAAATAATTCTTTTAAAACTATTCTTCTCTGAAAACACACCTAGTCCATTATTTTTGTTTGATATTCACTAGAAAAAAAAAAAAAAAAACAAAAACAAACAAAAAAACCCAACAACAACAAAACAAAACCTGATGGGCTAAAAGGTAGGCATTTCTTATGAAACCAGACAATTCTTTTGCTGGTATTGCCCTTATGTAGTGAAGGTTAAACCAGAGGGATGGGTAATGGTGGTTCTTTAACCAAAAAACATATCCTAACCAATAGTTTGCTTTTCCAGGTATTTATACTTTTTTCCTATTTAATCCATACTCTGTAGCACATAAGAAAATCCTGAAGCAATATTCCTTTTTGAAAGCATCTCACCAGTCTCACCATCCCTTACTTCTTTATGGATTGACCTGCCCTTGGTGGGTCCATGCCATGCTCAGCAAGGAGAATAAAGCAGCTTAGAGAGGGACTTGATAAGTTTTGGTGCTATTCAAAGTTCTCCAGTGCTCTCTAGGGCTATACTAACACTGAGTGCTGGGGAGTAGGAGGGCTGTGAAGGAAATGTGGGAAGAAGAAAAGGCAGAGAACAAGCCACTGGATTAGGTGGGGGGGGTGGAAATTGGAGGAAGAAGGACTGCTCTACAACCCAGCCATGGCTCCAGCTCTGGTTACCTAGATTTCAGATGTAGACATGGTTATGGGTACCCCAGCTGTGTGTATCCATTTTGAGCTACTTCTTAGTGTCCTAAATAAATACACTGTGTGTAAAGGCTCTTTCTATAGTGTCATCAGATTGTCAGCCTAAAGCTACGAACATTACTCCTCTTGATACCAGTGAGAGTTTTTCCTGCTGTTTTTTTTTTTTCCTGTGGGCAGGAACAGGAACCCCATTAAACTCTAACCAAAGTCCATGGAAACTTAGATGGATGTTGGATAAAACCTTCAGTGACAGAATTAAAGATAGATAGATAGATAGATAGATAGATAGATAGATAGACAGACAGACAGTTATAGACAAAACAGGGCTTTTTTTTCCATAATTTGAACTTCCATTATAGATAGGTACTTCCAGGTTAAACACATACACAAATGTCCTCCCCTCCTCCTTCTTCTGTGCAGCCCTGTGGGATAGGGCATAGCCTAACCTTACTCCAATTTCTCTGTTTTCATCTGCTGAGGGACAGTGAACAGATCAGGAAGCCTGTTGTTCCAAATCTGAAATTCCAAGTGCATTACTTGTTCAAATTAAGCCATGTGATACTGTTTTAGTTCATTGATTTGACAACTGTGACATTTAAAACAATGTTTCTGATACAGAAACTGCTGAAAAAGCAAATGAAAAATGTCCCAAAAGCAAACTGTTGTGGAAAGTAAGCACAGCTGGACCTTAATTCTTTAATAAATTGGAATGAATATTCCCAGAACAAATTTTCTGGTTTTAGCTGTGTTTTTAAATTGCAAGACTTCTGAACTTGCATGACACCTGGAAAACATACCATCCTCTCTCTCTCTCCACAAACTGAGTATTTCAGGAAATTTTCCTGTCTGTACAAGGAAAAGCCTGTAAGTTCAAGCATGATTATCCCTAATTTTTAGGCATAAAGTTTAAAGCTACAATACACTGAACTTTGAAGTAATTCTATCATCTAATGATAGAAATATTTGTTTACTGAGATGTTTAAAGCTACAAAAGCTGCTTAAAACACCGCAAAAGTATGTGGATGTGTCACCTGGGGACATAGTTTAGTGGTGAACATGGTGGTGCTGGGTTAGATATTTATCACACTGACTTAGAGGTCTTTTCCAACCTTAGCAGTTCCATGATTGTATGAAAGTGCATTTTAAAATGTTGTATCTGCTTATCTGCCTTCTGCCTTTCCATCTCTTGTCTTCTCTTGTCCCATTGTCTCCATTGCCAGCCTTTTTCCCTTACTTTCCTCCAAATGCCAGACTAAAAATATTTCCCTTCTGCTTTCCCCACCTAGGTCTCAGCACACTAACCATATCTTTGCCTTGATTTCCAAGACCATTAAAAATGCAGTCACTGAGGGATATTGCTGCACAGCTTGATCATGTAAGCAGATACAATGCTCCAGTGCACCTGTAAGATGCAAAGACATTGTAAAAATAGAGAGGGGGGGAAAAAATGCTGTTCTCATTCCTCCCAAATGAAGTAAGAGGTTGTCATAGGAGCTCAGTTTCCACACTCTCTCCCTACCCAATTTTTTGGCCAGCCTGCTCTTCCTTCCCCACTCATCCGTGAGGAGTTGAAAAGGGCAGAACCGAAAGCAGCATGAAATGGGAGTGAGACTTGTAAAGACAATGAAACAAAATGAATAGACATAAGTAAAATAATCCTAAAACAATGACAGCTCTCTTTATTGTAAAAACCGAGATGATAAAATGGATAGTAAAACTTTTAATCGCCTCTTTACCGCAGTGCAAGACTGCTGCTGTCAGAGTCCTGCAGTCAAGCTGTGGCCAGACTGAGCAGGTTTTTTAGAGTTTCATTCTTCATCTGCAGATTTCAGGAATGAAAGGATTGTTCCTAAGAGAGGAAGTTAAAATTTAAATTGCCCAATTTCTTCCTTAGGCTGGCATAAATCAAAAGTATCAATTGAGTTAGGCTGGTTGGGAAGAGATGAAAATCTGGTCTTCAATGTTTAAAAGAAAATGCATTTCTATTGCATATTATTAGAAAACTAATTTTTGTTGCCTCTATAAGACAACAATAAGAAAGGAAGAGAAAATAAAATGTTTTAAGTACTGTACTATGTCCCATGGACTCTTTTTGGAGTATCAGTCAGTCATCAGTCCTAAAATAAAGTCCTCCAAGGCTGCAAAGAACTCCAGGTTTGCAGGAATCCCGAACTTGTGGCCAAAAGCCCAGGGTGCCAACAACTGACCAAGAAAAAAGGCAGACTTCCACCACAAATCTGTCACACTTGAAATATTTCTATGAAGCATTTCAAGTTAAACTAACAGTACACCTTTTTGAGTTTTGTCCTGGCTCTACTCAGGGGGCCTGTAGTTGTGCCAGAAGGTTTCTGTAAGAGAAGAACAGGAAAGCCTGAATCAAAACCATCCAATTTTAGATAAAGATGATCTACAAAGTCCTGTCAGAGTCTGGCCTGAGGGGTGTTCCAGCTCTTCATTTACCGTTTATAATTTTTCCGTTACATTTATTTCAAAAATACAATCTTCTCTTTTGGACTCATTTTGTGAACTGAAGGCTGTCTGCCACTCCTGATGACTGACTGATGAAGTCTGCTTCTATTTCTAAAATAAAGCCAGGAGCAGACTACAGCATGCCTGAGCCAGGCTAGAACGAGAGGGATGCTTGAATGAGAGGGATGGTTGCAGTAGAGAAGGTACAAGTCAGACATTTAGGCTCTATGTTTCTTGGGCTGGTGATTTAGGACAGACCACTTTGCCCTTTACCAATAAAAAACGAACAAAACTACCACTCTTCCTGCTCTTCTGCTGCTTTATGGCACAGGAAGCGGGGAAAGAGAAGGATGTATTTGTTTGGAGCATCCATCCACCCTATAGATCCTGGAACCCACACCCCAGTGTTATGCCCTGGCCACACTGCTACATCCCAGGAACAGCCCTCTTGGGTGAACAGGAGGCTGCTGGCTGGTGCTGTATGTCTGACAGAGTTGGAGGGCAAACTAAGATGGATTTGAAACTTCTCCTCCTAGCGCAGGAGGGAAAAAGATTAAAACAAATGGGCTACAGGATGGCTAATGGTGCTGGTACAATCACTGGCAATAGCAGCTGTAATAGAGTCAGCCTTGAAGCGAGCTGCAGAGTGGTGATGTTACTTTATTCTTTGTAATGATCATTGTTAACTAATATTTGTCAGCTGAATGCCTACAGGTCTTTGTCAAGGATCAGGCCCCACTATGGCTGGTCCTGAATACAACCTAATAAAAAGCTGCCATTCTTCAGAGCTTGAAATTGAAGCACAAGTCAAAAGACAATAAGTGAATTCTGCAAAGAAACAGGTGGGCCCCAGGGTAACAATGAGACAAATGTGTGATGACATGGCCTGAAAGTGGCCAAACAGTTACATGCAAGAGAATGAGAAATGCTGCTATTTCTGTTAATTTGAAGAGTCTCTTGGACAGTCTAAGTTAAAGTTGCCAGGTCTTTTGATGCCTTTTCAGAGCTGAAGTCCGCCTCCTGGTAAGCAGCTGTCAGGAAGGCAGGGAAGAGGTAGCCTCTCTCTCAAGGTGACATGAAGTGAATGTGGGAGCAGCAATGTTGATACCTAAGGCTAATTCTCTGCACACAGTCCATTTGAACTGCATCTTCCAGAAGCCAAACCGGACTTCCCAGGCAGCTAATAAAAGGGATTTGTCTTCTGTACAAACTGGTTGCTGCCAAATGGCCACTGCAGAGTGAGCAGCCGGTCCTTCCCCAGGCTCGCACTCTTCAGAAAATAATGATGGCTTTGCTGTCTCTGCTGACCAGCTCTGTACCGAAATGGGAAAGGTTCCATATGTGTAATAGGAGCTCAGAGACCATGGTAATGAGTATGGTGTAAAAAATGATAGATAGGTGGATGGACAGATACCTCTTTATCATTTTTCCGAGCCATCCAATTTCCCCAGGCACAGAGTACACCCCAGAGATTTGGGTTTAAGGCAGAGAAAGCTTTACACGATGGATTGAGTGTTGTGTAAATATGTAAATAAAGAATAGCTCTTTAATTTTTTATGAGGAGTGCATTTTAAAGCCCTGCTTTGGTCTTCTTACTCAGGCTAAATTGCCACCTAACAAAATGGCAGTCATACCTGAACAAACATAACTATGTTCTGCACAGAAAACACCTGTATTAAGGATTAACTAATGAAAAAGTATTTGGATATTAAGAAAAGCAAAAAACTTGTGCATCAGACAAAAGCTTCCTGGGGTATGAAGTGCATTTGGCTATCAAGATGCTCTTTGTAGGCCACATGCTGCTTGCTGACATGCCTGAATCCTAAATAAACAGACTTTATAAAGGGAAGCTAACAGGGTTCAGGGGCAAGTGGAGTGTCACAGCCACCCTAGTGCCATGTGTGACGTGTCTGGAGGCAGTCTGTGCACAGCAGTGTGTAGTGGCAGCACCGTACAGGACTGAGCTGTTCAGCAGCAAGACTGGCACCTGAGCACCCAGAAGATGCAGGGCCCTCAATATGACTCTGGCAGGACTGTCAAGAAAGCCTACAATGGGATTTAAGCACACAAGCCCCCAAACTGCAAGCTGGCAGAGGGAAGTGGAGGGTTAATCAGTGCCCTCTGGCACTGTCTGAGCTGGCTGTAGGGTGCTGGGTCCCAGGCAGGCACACCTGCACCCCGTGTTTCAAACATACAGCCTGTGCCTCAGCACATCAGCTCAGGGACATCTGATGTGACCCCAGTTTTTGTGGTTTCCTTTGTCCCCACAATCCCTCTGCCAGCTGCAGTAAGGAGACCTGCACGGCTCAGCTCCCAACTGCACAGAGAACAGGCATGCTCTTGCCTGCCTGCCTTCCCCTCTCCTGGTCTGCTCTCACTCACGGAAACCAGGAAGGGAGAAGAAGGGAGCTCCCAAAGCAATGCATTGCAAGTGATTTACATGGAGAATGGCTAAGGCAAAGCAATGCGTGCATCTGGGAACAATCCTGAGCTGGTAGGAGCATAGACAACACAGTCCACTCATAATTGCTCTATTCCCCCTCCAGGATCTCCATCAGGATGTGAAAGGTTTCAGCAACTGATCACCTTCACTCAAGGAAAAAAAAATTACAGAACTCTAGTTCTGCATGTATATATGAAAAAAGATCTTAGAACTGTTTTCCTGCAAGAAGTCCAAGTGTAAATATCATCCATGAGAAGCAACTCTGCCATTAAAACCATCCTTGCTTTGTTCATACCACCAAAGACACAGTGTTCTGCCTAACTAAAGGTCACAAAACAGCAGAAATTTGAATTCTTCCATCAATGCTTCTAGCAATCCAGGAGAATTCACATAAAGCCTATAATCCATTCAGTAAACATATCTACATGCATACATATATACAGATGTTTATATACACACACAAACGCACAATGAAGGAGGAAATACTTCCTTTAACAGCATGACCTTGTTGTTTTGTACCACTGTTTAAGAAAGGGATTATTAATGAAGCTAGCAGAAGTGCAGCAGTGTTTGTTAAGGCAGCGAAAACACCCATTCCTCCTTTTTTCAGCCGAACTGAAACCCTCACATACATCCACACTCTTGCAGTGTTTAGGTGTAAATAACACCCGGTGTGTACAAAGCTCCCCCTTTCATATTCATTACTGTCATAGCTTTGAAAGGAAAAAAGCAGAGGTCATTTATTAGAGGTTACTTTTCATGCAAAACACCCTGTGGTTGCTGTCATTCAGAACTACTTAGTCTACGCCCTCAGTCATCTATTAGCAGGGCTTCAGGTCATAACCTTTAGTGGCATTTGGAATCCCAGAACCTCTGATTAGTGCAGGATTTACATATCCTTCAGTAAAAAAATGCTCAGCTATAGAAATGCATGAAGTGTTGTAAATTTGTTTGGCCTTTTGTCTGGAATACATATGAACTCTGCATTCAAAGCAGGGTGCATTAAACTATATTTGTTTATCGTGTTATAGCTCCTCCGTTAATGTGGCGTCCGTTAACCCATTAAAGACAAAGTGTCCTTTCAAAGTGGGCTCATAATTGAGCACAAAGGAGGTGGACGCCAGTGCAATTAATAGGTTCAGATCAAACAAGCCAACTGTTGGTGCTTCTTTAGGCCTGATCTGTTTTTCTCAGAGAAGTAGCCCTGCCTGTATGAAGTTTGATTTAATGGTCTCTGCTGGGATCCGTATCATGAAATTTTACTGGAAGGTGTGAAAGTACTACTGAGTTGCTGCCTTGGCAGATGGTAGCAAGGTGTAACCAATCACACATTTTTGAGTTTCAGTAGCATAGAAACATCATTCCTTTGCAATATAGGATCAATACATATTGGGGTTTTTTGTTGCTAGAATTTAGAACCAAATTACACTGTTCTTCTAACAGAAATGCCATTAACAAGCATTAGCATGACTAATTGGCTGATTTAGCTCAGCAGAGAGGATTTGTCAAACAATACTAAGCCAGTTTCCCAGATACTTGAGTACTTGGGGTGCTCTTCTATATTCTCAGGTATTTTGAGGAAGACATTTTTAAAGGGTATAACATTCATGGCACATGGCTGGAATCAGTCATCTGTGCATTTGAGAGGACCTCAGCTGAACTGAAGTTCTCTAAGTCACGCACAGCGGGACACCATCTATGTTTTATTCAGGTTGGTTATGACTCTCTTGCCTGGATGTGAATTCTAATAGTGATAACAAAAGTGGTACCCTGTGCTGTGGGGGCTTCTGTATACCATCACAGAGCTTCACCTGGACATTCCAACCTTTGAGTCAAAGGAAATTCCAGCCAGAAGACCATTTAGCCTGCAGTCTTCCTCCTGGGAAAGTTAATTTGGATGTCAGTGAGCGCCAGTGAGAGCAGAGCAAACAGAATACTTGACAGGAGTATTTTTTACATATACATTATGACTTTGTGTGGTTATATGTCCCCTCTAGGTAAAGCTGGAGATATTTTCATCATGAATTTACAAAAAAAAAATTATTTATAAATATTATTAATACCTCCTTACACTAAACGAATACATGGCCATGCATACAGGCTGGTGGACATCTCTGGACCCCAGTTCCTTTCAAATTACAATCCACCTGAGAGGTGACACTTACAAGTCAGTCTCAGAATTCTTTGTTGAAAGAGCAACCTCAGCTGCTTCTCTGCCAAATCCATCCTTATTTCTGCATGTCTTTGTGTTTCATACACTTAGATGTGAGAGGAACTCCTTGATGTCCTGCAAATATCAATGCAAGATACAGTCTGAAGGGACACTCCCCGCATGGATAAAGCTTTGGCAGAGTGATCCATGGTCAGCAAAGAGGACATCACCTTTGCATGTCTATCACATGTCAACATCCAAATTCCATCCAAAATCCAATGCTGTCCAGCTCTGTAGCTACTCTTTGACTTGCCTGCAAGTTGAGAACATCAGAATGGCCTGGCCTCTGAGTATGAAACTTGACTTTTGAGGTCACATCTGTGCATTGTTTCATTCAGAGGCTGCATTTCTGGAGGTGTGAGGTCAGGTATTTCAATGTATCTCCTGGTTTAAATTAAACTCAGTGATAAGAGGCAGAGAGACCCCACATTTGGGTGATTTGCTGCAATGGCTTGGAACCAACCCAGCCCCCAGGGGAGCAGAGGGACACAACCTCATCTTTAAATTGGCAGCAGTGGGGAAAGACTGTGAACCTGCATCTCAGGTGATTATAGTGAACTTGACTTTTTCAGTTCAGGAAAGTATTTCAAGGCATACAGGCTGAAATTGAGAGCTCAGATCTAGACACAGCCCAAGAAGAAAACCTGGCCCTTTGTCTCTTTCTTACCACAGAGAAGCAATACCTTTTCAATTACAAGAGACATCAAAAGGTCTATCTGTAACAGACAGAAGGCTAAAATACTTACCTAGAAAATGTCATTTTCCTGCAACATCAGGTTCTGGCATGGGTATCTTCACTGATCAGGCTTTATAACTCCTGAAGGTTACCACACTCTTCAAGGTGGAATCACGTGTGCGCATCTTATTTTACCTTTCATATTTTCAAACAGACCCAGAGGAAAGGCAGAGAGAAATTTGCCATTCTGCAGGATCAGAAAAGAGAATGACACAGAGCCAACAATCACATGAGCTTAGGAGCAAAGCTGAGGACATTTCCTATGGGAATGTGAGGCGGAGAATGATCAACCCCAAGACACACTGAAACAACATCAAGGTCCAGCCATGTCTATTCATTTTTTGAAAGCCTGAAATGCTACCAATTCTCCAACATTGTACTCAGAAGTTGTAGGAGGCAGGACACTGCCAGGCGAAAGTAACATCTGATACACCTGATCCACACAGAGAGAAATGCACAGGAAAAGCTCTGTGCCACTCATGTCTAGATGTGCCACTACCCCAGTGCACATTAATACCTAGACTAAACAACATATGAAAAAGTTCATTGGTAGGTGTCAAGGTTGTTCTACAGGGACACACATGAGAGATGGTTTTCAGAGCTTTCATGGGATTTCAGAAAAAAACTCATCAGTCAGCGCCTGATGACAAAAGTTTCGTGCCCGGGGCAGTGCTCACCACCCACAGAATAAGAGCCCTGGGGGACATATCAAGGGTAAGGAAGGATTAATAATGGGAAACAATGAAAAGTAATAGAGAATGGCAAGTAAGAAGCAGTAAAAGACATGGAGGAATGGAATCAAAGCAGTAAAATCACTTCGAAAGCAAACTTTCTCACATGGTCGGTTGAAAAGAACAGATGGCACATGGACACAACTTATTACAGCTGCTTGTCAGAACAGGTAAGAAGGCGAGCCTACAGATAGATACCTCTGAGCCCAACGACTTCTGCCTGCCTGTGGCATGCGCATTTATTCAAAGTTAAATGGTTAAAGTAGCACTCTAAAACAGAGATTTTTCTGGTCACATGAAGAAAACTGGAAACCTCTGTTCCACAGTGATAAAAAAGGTGACTAGCTCTAGCAATTCATAAGAGAATTTGCATTCTTCTACTATTTAAGCCGTTAATCTTCATTCATCAAAGCTTTTACACCAACCTTTAGGCTTTTTAACAACAACAGGACTCTAGCCGACCTTTAGTTAAGATGGAATACAAATGTTATGCTAAAATGAGATCCAAGGAAACCATTGTTTACATAGAACTCAGGGAATGCTTTGTGGCCACCTTCAGTGAGAGAAGACTGAATTCCATGTTGCACGGTTACAAATTGTATTTTTAAAAACAAGTTTCATTTAGAAATCATTTCATTAAGATAAATACCATTTTTCCTCAAATAAATCCTCTATCCTTTGTTTTCCTCCAGATCTGGTTATATGAAAGTACAGTATTTGGGAAAATATTTGAAATACTGCCAGTGTTTAAACTGAAGGTGATAAATAAATTCAAGCATTGATCTGTCCCTGCTACTGAACAGGAGGAGCTGCTGTTGAGGTCAGCACTGAGAAGAGTTGTCACCAGATCCCTGCCATGTCCCATCAGTTACTCATGCACTTTTGATGTACCAGACACCCACTGTGGTTTAGTTAAATTAGATGGGTTCAGCTTCTGTTGGACCTTGAATATGAATCACATATTCTCAACTAAATAAGGAAATAAAATTAAATACAATTTTGGTCAACCCTCTACCACAAATGAAAGTTTTATGTTTGTATATACAGATGCTTAAATCTCCATACATGCATACAATTTTTAGTGGATTATTCAGATTGTCTGCCTTACAGCTGCAGCACATTTGCTGTGTTTAATAACACTGCGACCTTCCCCTGCATAGGAGACTGTGACTGCAAGAGAAGACACATAGACACATCCATATGTTCTCCCCTCTGCTTCTCCCCTCTGCTTCTCCCTCCTCTGCTTCCATACTCCCACACATCCTGACACTTGCTCAGACAAGAAGGTCTGATAGTTTTCCCACTTCACAGGTTAACTCATTTCATTACTCCACCATTCTCCAAAATTCTCCACCGCTGCCCATGTTTGCAGTGCCCGTGCACTGCAGCACCTCCAAATATAACTCTCCTCGGTCTTTGGGGCTTGTGCACTGACCTTATCAACTTCCCTTGGAAAAATAGCCATAAACAGCACTTTAAACACCAGATTTATTTAAAAGCAAAGTGATCAGGAGAACACAGCACAACCAGAGCTCAGGGAACGTGTTTTTTCCCTCTGGCTCCCCCACTGACTGGCTGTTAAGACTTCAGGCAAGTTACTGAGTCGGTCTGTGCTTAAGTTCAGTGCTCAGACATGTTTCTCTGTAAACTTCATGGTCTCAGAGACAAGGCCTGTCTTTTGCTCCAGATGTGTAAAATGACTGGCACAGTAAGGCCTTGTTAGTAGCTGGGGTCTGTAGTTATCATGGCAATACCACAAATGCTGTTAACATTTCATAATCAAATACTGCACTGCAAATGCATTTAGCACCCGACAGTCAAATAATGTAATAGGTCTCTGCCACATAATCAAGGTTAGATTTCACTTAAAACAGTAACACTAAAGAAGTCATCTGGGTGTGGAAATTGCAGCAGACTCAAGATACAGCCTCTGTGACATTTCCCTGGCTTACACAAGAATTTTCTGCCTTCCATCTGAGCTGCCAAGGCCTGACTTGTTTGCTCTCATAAGAGAGGGGGTGGTGGGCTTAGGTTCATGGTGGCCCTAGGGCTTTTTGTCAACCCAGCACATGGGCAGCGTGGATGCCTGAAAAAGGTGTTGTGGAGAAATATCCTTACTCAGCAGATAACTGAGAGAGAAGCTGCTCAGCAGAACACAAGGTGAACAAATAGAAATGGAGGGGGGAGGAAATCACCATCTCCTAAATGACCCTGCAACACCCTGTGCCACGCCAGGACTCTGCTGTCCCCTCCTGCGAAGAGGAAGTTGCAGCAGCTATGCAAACATCTACTGACCTCACTGAAACACGTGGCAATGATAAAGTAGGTGACAAACAGCAAAGGCATCATTTCCTAGACAGCCATATTTATAATTTGTAGGCATACACACACACTGTAGAGCAAAACTGGGACCTAAACAATTTGTGTGCACTGATTTTCGTAGTAGACTCAAGCTGTTCAGTTCACCTCTGACATCTCTTAGCAGAATTTTTTTTTAAACTACCATGTGACACGAAGTGAAAAATCCCTGTTGAGCTGTCTCCATCACAAGTGTCTTCACCTCACTGAACTTTGCCAGTAAAGCATCCAAGAAACACAATGATGCCACTTTTAGTCATTGTCTCATTTTCCAGCTGTTGGTAATGGACACACTGTGCCTTAGCCTGTAATGACAAAACTGAAAGCACACTCTGTGTTTTATAGGCCTCTGCTCTTTTGAATTTGTGACATCTATGCTAAAATGGGTCTTTTTTGACTACAGCTGGGAAAATGCACCAGTAAGGTACTTAGCTGAAACATATTTTGTCGCAAAAAGGTGAGGATTATTTTTAACAAATTTAATTAACAGAATTGTGTATTTTTATGATTTTTAAATACTAGAGATTTATAAAGAAAAACAAAGTAACAGTTCTATATGGGTTTTGTCTTTCTGTATCACAAGGGAAAATCCTTTGAAATGTTTTAGTTGTAGATGCTGCTCAGTGAAGTATCTCCTAAAGTGGTCAGCTTGAGGATTTTTTTGGAGAGGAGAAGTGCAAACCCAGCAAATCCAGCCAGAACAATGTATTTATATACTGTGTGTGAGCAAACCACAGTGAGCAGGGACTGAGACTGCCTGGTGAAGGCTAAAGAAAAGGCTGTAGCCTGGAGTAGGGAGGATACCTCGAGGTCCTCTGTTCCTGGGAGTCTCATGCATTGTCATAAATGACCATCTGAAGGCTTTTTCAGAAAGACAGACAGCTTTTTAAAATCATTTTAAAATCAGCCTGTGGCACAGTCCCACCTGAGGGACTCCAGCAACACGGTGCTGATGAGAGAACCCCCTGGGTGACTGGGTCACACTTGTGACTACACCAAATTACAGCAGAAATGAACTCTCACTCACAGTAGGCTGAGATTTGGGGGACCTCAAAAAATATAATAAAGTGGCCAGTGCTGTGCAGCCCCCTGCCCCAGGCTGTATCAAATGGCCTTTGGGATGGAATTCCCCTGCCAGGCAGAATCGTTTTGAAGGTGTGGTACCCACCAGAATTACCCCCCATAAACACTGTCCTACATTTATCCCTCCTTGTTCCACTACCCACAAGAGCAACTGCAATGCATTTGAAGGAAAACTTCCAGCTCTTATTCAAAAGCTACCAGTGATAATATCTAGGAACTGCCCCTTTTGTTTTCCCGTTCTTATATGCATCACAGTGGGGATAACCAGGAGGCGGGGATGGGAAAAGAGAAGAGAGAGCACCAGCTCTTTCCAAAACCCCCAGCTGATCTATCTGGAAGATGTTTCACACCTGGGAGGGAAACCGCTGGTGTGTGAATGGCAGTAGTTACTTAATCCCTACACCCACGGAGAACTGGAGCAGAGCATAAAGGCTCAGGCAGTTCTGCTTGTTCCTATTGCCAGCCCCCGTTTTGGCAGCCCAACACCATTTCCTCCTTACCTCGCCCCTCTCTCCACTCTCTCACCCCCATTTTAAGCTGGAAACCAGTCAAATGTTTTACTTAGGCCTGCAAGTCTAATTCTTCGTAGGTTTGAGTTGTTGGTTTGTGTTGGGGTTTTTTTCAAATGAAAATGCCTAGTTACATGTAACATATGGATTTTATAAAGGTGGGTATGTATTAAAGGTAAAACAGAAAAAGAAAGAACAAAGTTTATTATTTTACACAGTGGAGCGGACACCTCATATGGCTAATTCTTGAGTTAAATGAGTTTTCCAAGAAAATGTTTAGTCTTCCATTGAACAATTATTTTAAATACTTTGCCACCATGAAGTAAGGCAGTGTAAGTTTTATGAACATACATCTTTTTTTTTTCCTTTCACGGAAACATTTGCTTGACTGATCCCTTATAGTTCCAGAAACAAATACAAGTGCATTTGCTTAGAATAACAAAACCACACACAATACTTAACTCACTAGGATGATTTAGCAGTGGTTCAGTATTTCTTTTGGCTGAGTGCTCTGGATGAGATCCCATGTACACAGTCTTGTATTTTACACTAATACTTTTACTTCAGGTTATACAGTAATCTCTGTCAGGCGCTGTGCCCCAAGTACAGTATTAAAAGCTATCTGCTGATGGAATGTCTCTGTCAAAAGGGCATGTGCAAAATAGATTCTAAAAATTAAACTTGTTTAATGCATTACACTTCATGGGTGTTAGAGCAGAGAATTAACTGAGATAGTAAACCCATACTCCCCATCACTTAAAAGATAAACACAGTCACTGAGCAAGGGATATATTTGTAACTATGAGGAAAAAAATTGCCTCAGTTCTAGAAAAACTGTCTCAAACTGTCCTCTTTCCTTTTCATGCCTGACACACATAGAAATTAAACCTGTTAAGTTGTAAATTTAATTAAAAGAAACCTCATAAAATATATTAATACAATCTCTAGGAGGACTCCTCTGTACCAAACTTTTATTGCCTTCCCTTTTTATATGCCAGAACAATCCTTTGTGAAATTTCTCCTTAAATATATTTAATTTATATCTCTCTGGCCGGTGACACTCACACTGAACATCCCTGCAGTATGGAGGCAGCTGGCTGTACCCTACACACTGTGCATCCAGTGTGTGGTACGAGCTTTTCCAGCTGAAACTTGGCAAATGCTGTCCTGTGACCCCACGCTCCACTGCCTGCTGCTTGTGACCACTTAGGTACCAAAAAGTTACTTTGAAGAAGGGTGACAGAATCCTGACCTAAAGAAGACCATGTATTTACAGGTCCCATTCTGCCATCCTTCCACAGGTTTTTAATGTTTCTAGTTTCCTACTGGCTTAATTAGAGCTGCAGGGGAGCTTCTAATTTTTCTGGTCACACTTTATTATCTTCTGATTACTAACCATTAGTCTTCATCTTTCTCTAGGGCTTGAGTTTTTTGGATTTTTTTTTTTTTTGGGGGGGGAAGGGGGGTTCTTTGGGGTTTCTTTGCTTTTTTAAAAAACAGGGTTTTTTTAAATGGCCAGGAATGAGATATATGTTGAAAATAAATTTCCTCTTCTCAAAGTAATTGCTAGCTGGGGATGATAATTTCTTTGTTCAGAGCAGATACAGAACTATTGTCTTGGCCTCCTAAATTGGTACGCCATACCCCATGCTGTCTGCAAGCATCAGTGTGGAGCCATGCACAGGAGATGCTGAATATCCGATATAATGGTGGTGTCCCTGTCTAACAAAAACTAACTCCTTCTCCTTTTTTTTTTTTTTAATGGAAGAGAAATAATGAGACAACTGCACAGCATTTTAGTCCACATTTCTCTATTTCCTTCTCATAAAAGGTCTCAAAGAAATGCAAAGCACCATTGAAGAGTTCAAAGACATACCTCAGAATGTGACTGCACATTCAAGGCACACTGACATATTCAAGACTGGATAGCTCTATTGGAGGGGGGGAAAAAAAGAGAAAGAAAGAGAGAAAGAAAGAAAAAGGTTCAGCATACAAAACACAATACACAATATCTACTTCTACTGTGTGAAACTCACTGCATTCATTTTGCTCACTGAGCAAACTAGGTCCCAGAGTATAACACACACAATAAATCGAGCCTTCTTTTTTTCCATAGGAGCTGATTTTAAGAGAAGCTAAAAATTACCCAGTGTAAATGATGCAGAGGCTGATGCAGCTGAATTTATAAATTGGGTTGAAAAGTTTGACATGCTGAATTAGATTATGCTATATAATGCATCACTAAGTAATTGATATGTACATTACGTGCAAAGAAAGCCCCGCTAACTCATGTGTAACTTTCCTTTTTTTTTTCGCATTATTGTGTAACTTGGCCATTGGCTCATTGTCAGTTGAACAAATTTTCAAAAGGAGATTTAGTCCCTTATGAGCGGAATAAAAATTTTGTTCCATTCTGGTACTCTAAAAATAGAATACAGGATAAAGATACTTTTTTTTAAAGTAGAAAATACATAGGAATGCATCCGAGCATTTAAAGCCTCTTTTGTGGCCTTTTTTCCATTTTTAGGGAAGTTTTCCTTACATTTGTTCAAGAAATGTAGAAGTCCAGATGAAAGATGTGTAATACCAGCACCAACTGGAGAGGTCATCAGGAATTTAAGGGAAGGGGGAATATACCATTTCCTTAGAAAAAACCAAACAATGTAACACTGATTTCTGTCTTCTGGGAGTGCACCAGAAATTTTTTTTTTAAATCATACCAGACAGAAATTTCAGTTTTATACTGGTTGTTCAGTATGTTTACAGTCTTCTACTGATGATCTGCATTTATTTCAAGAAGATGAGAGCATTTCCCTCTGCAATTACTAGCATATCTGCTCTGATCCAATGCTGATTGCAGCACAGGGCCTTAAATCTCTGTAATCTGTCTGAAATGTTATTAAATATTAGATTTCACTGTGATTTGTTTTCTTATCACTTTACTTGTAACTTTACAGCCATTCACCGCCAAGAGACCTTGAACTGGAGGCTACGGCTTTAATCTCAATTTGTTATACTAAAATGCAAAATTAAAGAAGAATGAAAAAAGTTGAATATTACCAAGGAATGTAATTGATAGCATTGTGTCAGTTTTGAGTTTTAATATTATAAACTGTATTTTATGATACTCTACCCTAATAGTGACATATTTAACATTTTAAGACTGGATATAATAATTTTATGGGACAAAATGGGTATTGTTAGAAGGTTATACAGTAGTACTTTATCAAATCCTTGTATATTAAATACCAAAACACTATGATAAAATAATAGTAAGTCTCACTTCTCCTTGGAGAAAAAAATCTGTCTTTAATGTCTCATCTCTAGTTCAAGACCTCCTGGAGGTCTCTGGTCAGGAAACAGTGCCACCAAAGCTCTGTGCACAGGGGTATGGACAGACAGCATTTACAGCGTTCTGGCAGTTTTCACTTGAAAATGCAAAGCAGGGAAATTTTTATATCCTGACAAATTCTGCTTTGCTTCCAGGAAATTCCAGTTTGGTAGGTGCCCAAAGGACCTATACCAAAGGGAACAGGCATGAGCATGCTTTCAAACAGTACAGGAGCAGCCAGGAATAGATGATTTTGGTTCTCCTCCCCTGTTTGACCACTCCCCAAAACAGAGGTTCTCTCTTCCATATCACCAGCCAGACTCAAACTTCCTTACATCCAAGTCCCTGTAATGCACTTCTGGCATGCTGCTGGTTATAATGCTTATTAATTTGCATCACATTTTCCTTCCAGTCTTCTCTTCCCCTGACCTCCATCTACCTCCCTCTCAGCCCATCCTTAAACTGTGGAGAACTTGGAATATAAAGAAATAAGAAACATGTAGAAATCCAAATCCATGTTTTAAGTGAGCTACCTTGCCAGAATGTGGCAGGATGTCATCATTTGTAGCATTGGTACACATCTGTCATGGTAAAGAAAGGCAACTTTCTGGACTGGGAAAAGGGAATAATTCTCTCTTGCCAGGAGTCTGAAATTCAGACAATGTCCAAATCCAAAATAAAACTAAAAACCAAAAATATATTGGTAGAAATATTAGATGTTATGACTGCAGTATGGCAGCAGCTCTGGAGATGAAATATAATATGTGAGGCTACAGATGTAACAAGAGGGAGGATAGCACAGGACTTTCAGCCATGGAAATATCCAGATCAGGATACTAACCCAGCAGTTCCACTGTGCTTTGCCTGTCTGAATCACCCCAGCAATGTCCCTCCTTAACAGTCTATCCTTAAAGTGCATATAATAAAATGAGGCCACTGAGACTCGTACATGGCTGGCTCTCTCCACTGATTTTAATTCTCTAACTAGAAATGCTGCACAAGGTCAGTTTATGTGGAAAAAATCTGTACCAGCAGAGGCTCACATTGACCCTTCTTTCAGAAGAAAATCATAGGATTTCAAATTGGGGTTTTGTATAGATTGGGAAAAGTGTCCACAGAAAAGAATGGCGACTGTGATTTTATACAGACATATATAAAGGACTTGAAGACATGTGCCAAGTTTTTGTTAGTTATATAGGGCTCTTCCATGAGCCACAAAGATCTAAACAATTCAAAACTGTCAAATAAAAGGGGTTTGGGGGAGTTTTCAAGTCCATTCAAGGCAGGAAAGCAGGCAGGAAGGCAGGAAGGCAGGCTTATACTTTGGATATCCCTAAACATGAAAAGACAATCTAGATACATTTGATGTTCATGAATGGGTTAATGTTAGAGTTGGTTGCTCTAGAAAGTTCTGTCCAACAAGCTCAGGTGTCCCTGATGTGGAGCCCCAAGCATAACATTTTATTATATTTGTCATCTCCTACTGGTGAGATTTAGGGACAGAGTTCTTGTCCCAATTCATCCCCACAAAATACAGATCAACAAAGGTTTTGTTAGCTGCTGTATTTTCCTGGTTTGCTTTCAGATTCACATTGCAGATGAATATCCTAACACTTGCACTGCCTGTGTCCCTCTCCATCTTTGTGTGCATTTACACACAAAGTGGAACATTCTTCATTTTAGTCTGTCAGAGATATATATTATTTTCAATTTTAGTTTTTAATTCTAGAATATCACAGGATTGGAAAATGTTAAGAGTAAAATAGGCATGGCTATCTATAGCAAGAGAAAGCCTACTAAAACCTTCAAAAATATAAAGGACAACATTCAGCCAAAACAGAATCCAACTAGATTCTCCCTCCAACCATGGACAGTCCTGGAAAGAAAGGTCATGATCATCTTCCTCTTGGAAGAGGATTACAAAATAATTTTTGTATTGACATTTGAGATGTTAGTTTCAAACAGACATCAATTACTCTGCCTGCAACATTATCCCAGGGCTCAGTACAGGAGAGAAACATTTATTTAAACATGCCAGCTGTGTTCAAAGTGAAAGAAAATTCCTGTAAAATACTTTCAAAACAGAAATGAACATCAATTTAAAAAAATAAATAAATAAAAATCAGCCCACATTTATGAAACAAGAAGAGAAATAAAACCTGTCTGATCACACTGCAGAAGTACGTGCACATTTTGTAGTAAAAAGAAAGGAAGTGAAGCTGTAGCTAATTTTCTCTGAGTTTTGTGTCTTTTTTTTTCTCAGAAAAGGAAGACACCAAAAAAAGGAAATAAAAAGTGTGGTTGAAAGTGGGCAGGGAAAAGGAAACACTCTGTCACAAGATGGTTCTCTCTAATTCCACCTTTGGAGATGCCAGCAAGCATGGAAAGCTGTGCCGGCAGTGGGACAAGCCGTGAGGAACGCGAGGAGCTGCAGTTGGCACCAGGCTGAAGTGCCAGGGCAGCTGTGAGCCCAAGCAGGCGCAGCCCCGAGGCTGCCGTGCCCGCAGCCAGGAGGGCAGAGCGGGCAGGGGCTGGGCCCGCGCTCGGCCAAACCGGGCTGGATCCACTGTCCCGGCACCGGGGCACTGCAGCGAAAGGAAGGGACTCGGTGTGCTTCCACGCCGTGGGGTGCTGTTCTGAAAATTATTCTTCCTGACACATGATTGCTGTGATTTGGCTCGCTGTTCTATCAGAATAAAAAACCAAAATAACCCCCCAAAAACCCAATAAACAAACAAACAAACCAAATTAAAGAAAAAAACCCAAACAACAACAATTCAAAATCCATTTTCTAGAAAAATTCTGTTTACGTTCAACCTGGAGACAAAAGCCAAAACACCCAAGAGGTCCATCCCAGAGCCACAGCACCCCAGCAATAATTAAAGGGAACATTTTTGTATTATGGCACAATACAGTCGTGGTGTTTGGACATGTCAAAACAAACAAACCATATTCAGGAAAATCTGTGGCACAAAAGAGCTAAACAAATCATGGGGTAGAAGCAAACATGGCCACACCATCAGCATTCAAGACCTGAAGAAAAGAGTGGAAACTTTCAGGGTCTGAATGCGGGAGTGGAAAAGCTAATTGAGCACAAATGAAAGGATCTATTACGGCTGAAAGAATAAGTGAGAGTACAGGCAGGACAATACTCTCATTTATGATTCAAATGCCCATGGATAGTGCAGTACAGCTTTAAATACAATTTACAGCCTTGATTACAAATGACTATGTGCATCAACTTGGAAGCAATGCAAAGACTGCGAGCAAGAGAAAGAGGCTGCCTTGTCAGAAAGGAAGAAGAAGGGGATAAGTGACGGCAGAGCTGGGCTGGACACTCAGAAGCAATTGGAATGTGCAGAATTATGAAATAGGGCTTTTAAAAACCTGAAGATGAACTGATTAGTGGGCAAGAAGGCTCACATTTAGAATAACCGAATTGCACAGTGATAAGATTATAAAGGGAGATTTATGCTAGATAATCACAGTGAGATCAGGGGCAAGGGAGTATCATTCTGTCCCTGTGTCTTCCAAAAGCAAAATATAAATATATGAATGTGGTAAAAATAATAAGTACTGGAAATGAGGAGCAAGGACAGCCTCTTATTTTTATGGAAAGCAGCAGCAGCTTTTTTTCTCAGCCTGCATGAGACCCAAAACTGACCTGAAACCACCCAAGTTGTGAATTACTTTCTACCCAGAAACTGGCTGTATCCTCACTGTCTTTTTTTTTTTTTTAAGCTATGTTATGTTTTATGAACCAAACATTACTTCTGTTAAATTTCCAAGAGTTGGGAAATTCTAAAAATCTTATGAAAAGCATAAAATTATTTGGGCTGTGTAGCAACAAAATAAGCACTGGATGGACATTGGCACCAAAGACAGTGCACCCCCAAGTTCCACAGACTGTATATTTTCATATTTTTTCTATTCCACATCCATTCTGAGCTCCAACCATTGCGTACCACAGCAGCTAACAAAAGTCAGGAAAATGCCATCAACCCTCCATAGGTCCCACTTTCCGAATTCTCCCAGAGCCTGTCTGAAACCAGAAACTCACTAAAAAGCTACTGGCGGGAGTAGACCTCAGTGACAAGGAGACAGGCACAAGCAGAAGCAAACAGCTGGGTGAAGGTGTGGCCTTCACACCTGCAGGAGGGCATCAGTACCTGAGAACTCAGCCCTGCCACGCTTTCTACTGGTAGTGGCTAAACAACTCAGGTAATTACTTTGCATTTACCTCTTCCCCTAGGTGGCCCTGAGACATTTCTTCCAAGTGGAAATCGCTCTCTCAAAGAGATCTGTGAGTCCAGGACTGTCAGTCTTAATCACAGGCAGTGCACCATGTGCTCAGGAGTGAAACCCAAGTTCAAAAAGCCTCCATGCCTTGTGCAATATGCAGCAGTCCCTTGACTAAAAATTAAGGAGTGGCTAAATAAAATGAAGGAGAGCTGTACATATATTCCTGCAACATTCCAACCCATTCCCACTGAACACTTGTCAGAATCAGTTTTCAAAATTTACAAGTAGTGAGAACAACCAAACCTCAGGAACTAACCCTCCTCTCATAACCAAAAGCCGCAATCTCCATAATTATGTGCACGGGAGACTGGAACTGTGTAATGCGGAGGAAGAAAATGAGAGGCTTCTGATGGCTGATTCAAGACAATGGAGCCCTCATCTCTGAGCCCAAAGAGTAACCACACAAAGGACAAACCCAAAGTCTCTTCTCTTTCCCTCATCATAACCATTCACTGCAGAGCACAATAATGCTGGGGCAAGTGTGTGTATTTTTACTTCTTTTGTAAGGGTTCAGCTGGCACCTTTCTTAAGCAAGGCAGTTAGCATGAGCAGCCCAACACAGCACCCTTTCTCCACAGTTATTAATTTTTTAAGGACACTGTTTTTGAAACAAAAAGAGAATGAAACTACATGGCGTGTACTCCCAGTCTCCAATTGGGAGTGGAAGAAAATAATGGCCACACACTGCTATACAATTAGGTCTGTCTTGGAATGAAATTATACTGATGTTTTTCTAAGCAATGCCAGGTGGTTTATTCACCAAATAATGAGACACTAAATGGATCTAAAGATTCTTGGCAACTGGTAAATGCTTACCTTGGACTTCCTATTCCTCTCTTCAAGAAATGGTTTGCTTTTCCCAAGAGCTTTTTTAAGTAGCTCCTCAGCTGTGATTAAAAGCAAATAACAGTGGTCTGAAGGTTGGTTAACTAACACTTGTTTAATGATACAGCTCAGGGAACTGCAAGCGCACCTCAGATACCTCATTGGTTTAGTAAACAGCTTCAGCCATCAGAAGACCTTGTTTTTAAAGTCCGTAATTCCCTTCCAGAAACAAAAAAACCCCAAAATGTTGTAGCTAACTTTTCTCTACTTGATCACTGCCCAAAATCCTATTAGAAAAAAAAATAATTAAATCTTAGCTTCATTATTTGCAAGAGCAACAAAAACATGGAATCTTTTCCCTGATACTGCAGGAGGAGGGAAGACAAGCTCTGGGAGCAGGAGGTGGCCACGTGTGGGCAGCAGCACAGCGAGGACTGGTGGTACCCACAGCCCAGCATGGAGGGCCAAAGGAGTCAGGCTGCCTCCAGAGCCGAGCAAAGAAGGGAGAGACCATATCTCAACAGGCTTATGCAGCCTCTGGGCTCAGCATCAGCTGTGGAGCAAATCAGAGGACAAAGAAGGAGTGGACCTGGCTCCACCACTTGCCCAAGTAAAAGCTGGTGGGGCAGCCAAGGACCTCAGAGCCAACACAGCAGTAGCTCCCAGGGTCATCCCGTGCCCCTGGGGCAGAGAAGTACCAGCTGAATCATCCCACTGATCACTGGGAAACACGATGTTTCAACCACAGCTCTGTCCCATGATCCAATCCCCATCCTCTGCTGCTCCATCTTTGAGAACTAGAGAGTGCTCCAGCTCCAAACAAAACTGACCTGGGGACAGGAGCCCTCCTGTACAGGTACAAAGCAATTTAAATAACCCTGGGGCTGCTAAGGTCAGGCTTAGGTGCAGGCTGCTTTTCTCCCCTGCTGCATTTGCAGGGGTGGACACAGCCTGGTGGGCGGGGGTGGACACCAAGGTCGGCAGAAGCACCAGCACCCAGCGCTGGGATGTTACTCAGGAAAAAGGCTTTAAAGGAACAAGCCATTTCAGAACTATCAGCAGACAGCAAATAGAGCAGCCAATGGATTTTGCTTCCCTTTCTTTTTGTCAATTTAGGGAGAGAGGCACATTATACAAATATTAATAATGAAAAAAAATGCTGTGAATAATTCTTCACTTATGGTTTCTCCTCCAAATATTTAGAATTAGTATTGCTTTGACCATCTTTGTCCGAAGATCGCTTCCATTTCAAAAGATGACTGTTCACAGCCAGAGATTTAGAATTTCGTTTATGTGAATACAAATTGATATTTATGAAAAATCCTACATCTAAAGTACATCTGCTAGAGTCATTTTCTAGAATATTCCACAAAATTCTAAACATACTGAACATTGCAAGGCTTCCCAAGAAGAACTAATTACAATGCCCAAATTAATATTTGAAGAAAATCTTGAAGCACTGGCTCTGTTCTCATTTAAATACGTGACTACTCTCTTTATAATGTGCAAAGCATTATAACCATTTATATATGTTCCAAGTGATATATTACTGAGTTGAACCTAGATTCCCCTTCTTTTGTTCTGGGTTCATAACCTTGCTGTATTATCTTCCATAACTCTATAGCTTGCTAATGCATAATTCAAGCCTCTCTTATTGACAAAAGGCAGCAGAAAGAAAGAATATTTCAATGCCACTTTCCCACGTAGATAGTATTGCTTTCACTTCAGCTAGTATAATTTCCATACTAAAGCCAAATCTTTTAAAGTACATTAAGTATCATTTTCATTGCTTATTTGCAATTGATTCACTGGGACAACTACATCTGTTTACCTCCATCTTCTGAGACTACTTTATTGCAAGTTTTTTGTTGGGTTTTACTGGGGTTTCTTTTGAAGCGGGTTTCTTTCCAAAAGAAGAAACTTTAGTTAAAACATTATGCACTAATGTATGACATCAGCTTCACACTAATCTCTTGATTTAACTAGAGCTTGGCTTTAGGACTAGCGTCACAGTTTCCCCAGATGCAGGTATGGAGCAGAACCACTTTGCCATCATCCTGCAAACCCTGTTCTACCCCTTCCCTGTGTAAAGTAACTGTAAACAGGCATGTATCACGTTCCCATGTATCTCTGACTGGAGGTCAAATTTGTCCTCACAGTCAGCCATGCATCTATGCAAAAATCCCACTGATGCTAATGCAGTTCCTTCAAATACACGCAGGTGGGAAGGAGAAGATAGTTTGCCGATTTTCCATGTTGGCAACATATATGGAGAACTCCAAAGGCTTTCAGTCTCCTCTGAGAAACAGACTGCCTCCTTCCAATGGTACAAAAGTGATACAGCCCACAGATAGAATAATTACAAACAATTAAATGCTCCAAGAAGCAGCCAAGTATCAACCCTTCCTCATCATTACCTGGGCAGGTTAAGACTATCAATTCTTGTGTCTCCACAGACCCTCAGCTCAATGTCCTCTCATTAGAGCATTCTTTGGAAGCCAAAAAGGCACATCTTCCTTTACAGAAGGCTGTAGGGCAGCGAGCAGCTACTCTCTCTCTGCATCAGCCCAGTGGATTGTCAGCACACGTTTCACACAGTCCCTGCTGCGTGTGGCTCAGCACACTGCGCTGTGCACCGAGCTGTGCAAGGCGAGGCTCCTCTGCAGCCTTCCTTCTCACCTGTGCATTTATCTGAGCTGTGAAACTGAAACCCTGCTCTCATCTAACTTCCCCTGGCACTCAGCCTGGGCTCAATCTGCAGCCAGACTGCCTACACATGGCACCTGCCCTTGTGGCCAGCAGTGTCCATCACCCAGCCACATTTATTTGTTCCATCTCTTGGCTGCAGTAAGAACAGAGGCTGGGGCAGATTGGCCAAATCCAGGAGTGCCAGGGCCCATCCCCACAGCAGGTAACGCCTTTAGAGCACAGCGTGTGTGCCCTGCGCACTGCGCCTCGCTTCTCCAAGCTGCAACTCGTTTGCCTCACGTGCAGCTGAAAGGCATTCAAGCAGGGAAGTGCCGTGGTCAGAGGGGGAATTTGCCCCGGAGGCTGGTGCAGCATCACTTCTGCACGGCAGCCCACATGCAGCTTAAGCATCAGGAAATGTCCCTTACCATACAGTGCCCAGCACAGATGGACAATCACCTAAGACACTCTTTATATAATGAAGGAAACTGTAATCTTACTAATTAATCTGCCAAAAGTGGCATGAAAATTTATCAGAAGAGGCTCTACAAGGCACCTGGACTCCCTGTAATCGTATTTACCAACCAGTCTTAGTAATAACACCTTCTAGCAACATTTATAGCTCTGGTGCTTCTCTCTGTGCCACCTCAGCCACTCACCTGTTCCTTGCAAGTTCAGCTTCCTGAAGCATTGCAATTCTAGCTACAGTCAAGATGATTTCTCTAAACTTAGGAGCGTGTTTATTTTTTTCTAAAAACTCTCAAAGACTCATTTTCTGCAAAATACTCAGAAAACACAGCTTGAGAAGCAAAATTCAGGTGGGTTTAATGGTGCCTCCAGCTGTGCCTCATTTTAAAGTCACTGTTTATTCAACAGAATCAATGCAAAGGAGAATTAACTTGAGTTACGAAATACTTTAATGTCATGGTCTGAAAAAGTAACAGTTTAGGAGAGTAACACTGCTGCCACTTGGATTATTCTCCTTCTACTTGCCTCACCTTAAAGGTCATGGAATTCCTCGTATCATATGCTGTCAGAGGAGAAAAAATGAAAATTACTTATATAACTTTGCAGGGAATTCCATATGTTTGTAACCCTGAAAGCACTAGAACTTTAAGGGGCTGTGTAGGAAATGGTGCTGTGAAGTAAATCATCAGCCTTGTCAGCAGCAAGTAAACAGCCCATGTCATTTTTGACACTTGCTTATTGCCTGTCCTTCCCCCTGGAATTTCGCTTAGGTCTGCTTGAATTTAACTCTAGCACTTGCATTCAAGCTAGCTCAGAAGTTCCTGCAGCTCTCATTGCACCAGGGATAACCTCTGGCCAAATGCAAGGAAGGCCCTAACTTGCAAAGGATGAACACAGAGCTGCAGTGAACCTTTCCAGAAGTCACTGCCTAGACTCTCAGCTGTTCATCACATGCAAGGGCCCCAGAGAGGCCTGAACATCTCCCCAGCTCAGGGAGTACAGGGCTTCTGGATCCTGGGCTGGTCCCATTGCATGGTTGGTGCAAAACCAAAAATGCCAGAACACAGCTGTGCAGAGACCATCTCCTCAATGGCAGGGCTGAGACCAGCCCCAATTCCCTTCACACTTCTGTCCTGGTGGATGTGGCTCTTGGGATGTGAGAGAGCAGAGCTTCCCTGTTTGAGGCTGTGAGCTGGGAAGTGAGCAGGTCAGGGAAAGGAGGGCAAGAAGAGCCATGCACGTGTGTCACTGCCGGGGAAACAGCGAGTACAGGCCCTCCTTCACCATCCTGGTGCCAGCCCAGGGCCACTGGCAGCAGGCAGCCTTGTCCTCTCAAGGCACAGGGATGGTGAGCAACCTGAGACTGGGCACCTAAGCAAATTTCTACGTAATTTCACCTTCTTGTTAGCAAATTTCCAAAAATCTGTCTTTGTAAAGAGCTCCTAGAACCTACCTCTAGACCTACAGTTCCTAGAGATAAAAAATGTGCTTCATGTCACATCTACACTAAGCTTCCTCCTGACAGTCCCTCTAACAATGCAGTCAAACACTCTAACAAGAACACACCCTACTCTTATCAATATTTGGAAAAAAAAAAACAACAAACCTTGGGAAAAGCCAATCATTCCCATATCCATAGCAGGCTCTTGCACATGATCAGGAGCATGGCCACACAACTGATTTGCCATTTCACAGGACAAGCAAGTAGGAAACCCCAGCAGAGGGGACGGGACTTGGCAAGCTCCCGAGGTGACTTCTTGTAAAAGAAGAGAAAACTCTTGCCAGCTGCCTGTCCCCACCACTGCTCTGGAGATATCACCTTCTCTGTGGTGCAAGCAACCACCCACACCTGTCTTCTCTGAAGGAGGAGACGAACACGTGAGGAAGAAAGATTTGGGAAAGCAGTACCAGCAAACTGGTTACCGTTTTATTTCCATGGTCTTCTGTGGGTGAGGTGACTGCAGCGACCTCCCACTGCTGGCTCCCACATGGAAAAACAGACCCCGTGTCCCTGCAGCAGCAGCAGCATGACTCTCATGAAAACTCGTGGTAAAAGCAAGAAACGGCTTGGTTTGTGACCTACCTTTGCCAAGGGAAGCCCCTCACAGAAGAACTGTGCTTATTGGAGCACTGCTCCAGCATTCTGTGACAAGTTGTAGGTCTCAGAAACCACCACTGGCTCAAGAATTGTCTCAGGCAAAGCACAACATTGCCCTGTCCCAGAATAAGCTGATTTCTGAGAGTAAGATGAACGGGAGGGTCAGTGTCCCTTTTATGTCATATCATAACAATGAATATTTAAAAGATAAATAAATCATTTTTCTCTGCTTAGAAAAACCTTCTGAGGTTCCTGTGGTACTTTGGGTTGATGATGATGAAAGATGACATGCACAGATTTTCACTTACAGAAAGGCAACATGGGTAACTCACATTTTCTAAACTCCTGACAGGTAACTCACCTGATGACACAGGAACAAACAAATCAAGCCATCTGTACCAATCTCACATGAACAACTTAAATCTGAGATACAAAGGATTTCATGAAGGAAAGAGCCAAATGTCTAAGCCATTTTAATATTGGACATTTTTTCTTAACAGCTTTAAGCATCTCCAGCTCTTTTATCCAACATACTACAAGGCATCTTAAAACATTCTGTATTACAGAATGCTATCTGAATGTACCCTCTAGCATCCTCAAAGGATTGCTCCAGTTCAGCATCTGCTTAAAACACTAAGACTTCTTGCCTGCCTTTTTCTTCCCCCTCCTGCTTGGGGCTAATCAGCTTGCTTGTTTCTCTAAAAGAGCAATATGCTTCTCAGAATGCCTTAGGTATTGGAGAGACCCTTCAGTCCACCCTCAACTACTCATAATTACAGTTCTACCTCTGGTTCACTCATCAGTCAAGAAAGCAGAGATCAAAATAGGCATTCCCTTATTTTCTGTCAGAACATCATTCACCCTAAGAACATTTTTGCAGGATAAGATGATTCACCAAGATTAAATTATGTGCTTATTTTCAGAATTTTCCAATCCATCTTCCCAGAAGCTGCCTGCACATTCCTCCTCCCTTTCATTTAAACAGAAGCACTCCGCAATAGGGACACACCTCATCTGGTTAGGTTTCAGAGTTTCTGCTCCATCTCCACATCCTTTTGTCTCTCAAACTGTTGACTTTGCCCTTTTTGGCAACTTTTCCACTCAATGGCAATTCCTCCCTGAACCTCTCACTCCACTTCTAGCCTCTCCTTGGTCCATCACGTTGATGCTCTTGATGCCACTACTTAAGCCACAAACAAAATAAACCTCTGGTCTGTGCCTGCTCACAACATACCCTTGCCTCTCTCATTAGCAAAAGCATCCCTTACTTTGACCAGTAACTGGTGGTCAATTTGGAAATACTTGCTTATATCCAACACATATGGATTTTTTTTCCCATGTACAATTTACTCTTTGACTACCAGCCTCAAACAAAGGGAGTATTTTTCTAGTGTTTTGGGGGGATTATGAAAAGCCAAGCAAAAGTATCTTTGAAACAGCTACTGTCTACCTGGAGATAGCTAATGATGTCATCACATGGTTACAGTCCCTCTCAAAAAGCCAGCATTCCCACAGCCCCATGGAAAGCGGCTAATAGGGGAGCATGTCTATGCTTTCAATTCTCTTCAACTGCTTTACATCACTTGCTGCTCCAGAAACAATCATTTCATAATTTGTAATAAAAACCTGAAGTGGAAGGTTTTTTATAGATCAGCACACTCCATTTCATTTGTGTTATCTTCTAAAATAGTGGACCAGGCTGGTGTTCCTTACCTGTGAGCTCTCAGTGAATCCACTTGTTGTCTCTGAACACTGGACTGCCCTGAAGTATGGAGTTCCCAAACACAGCAAAAGAGAAAGCAGAGAGCACGAATGAGGAGAGAAGACTCTGCAATTCGGTGCTTTGCTTAAAAATAGTGGCTTGCACGGAGGTTGGGAAATTTGACTTGTCATAAAATGCAACCTTTTCCACTAATAATCCAACACATTTTACATAGTAAGAACCTAATGAAGAAGTTACCTCTTGCTTTGTTCCAGGTCTTGTGGCAGATTGGTTTTTCAAGGATAAATCCCCACCTATGTCAATGAATTCCAGCACTCCTGGTGGAGCTGCTGAGATATACTTGAGGTAGCCTAGCATGGGAACATGGCTTGGAAGAACAATACCAAGCACAGGCCTGGTCAGAAACTCTTTGGGCATGAGAAGGAGTGAACAGGGGTGATGCAGATACTCCCAAGAGAGTAAGAGGATTTTGTAAGATGGCTCCGAATGGCAAGCACGCTCTGATGCCTCCAGCAGGATAAACGAAGACACCACACAGCTCCCCAAAGCATGAGAACCCAGCAACACATTTACTGGGATTACCACGAAACCTGCAGGATATCAGTGCCTGGAAATCCCCCTAGAGAGAGATTTGTATCCTACAGTTAACAGCAAAACACTTTTTGCACCTACCAGCAGATGCTGTTTTCTAAAGGATAATACCCAGTTGTTTTCATTAAAGCTGGGTCTTCTATAGGACAGACGCAGCAATTTATGGTAAGGTTTATCACTAAGGACATTTAAGAGGTTTTAAAATACAAACCTAAAAATTGTCTTGGCTTTCCAACTGGCTTAACTTTTTGTAGAATGCACCCATTTATACACAGCATTTCTGACAGAAGGAATTTCAAGAATGCAGCATGGTGGCAATGTAGTAGCTGATTAGGCCTGTGGAGAAAGTTTCTCGAAGTTTGACTTCCGGTCAGCGTACAACATCCAGGATACAAAAATACTCTGGTGAAGGTGGTCTGTCTCTTTCACTTCCACCATAATAAAAGAGATCTCCTACACTTCAGCTATAATAAACCACTCACAAACCAGAGAGAGAGAGAGAGAGAGAGGCGCAGAGAGGGAGAGATGGCAGATACACGGAGAATCTGCAGCGTAGATAATCAAACCCTTTATTGTCTAAGTTACATTAGACTTGCAACACCATAAAAACCTGTTAAGAAGAAGAAACAGTAGATTGGTAGAGGTAGTAGAAAGTCCCTGTAACAGTCATAAAAGGGCTTTACAGGAGTGTGTCATGCCAAAAAAGCTTATGACTTTGCTTAAAAGAGCTGATCAAAGCCCATTTGACTAAATAAATAAGAACACAACTCATTTTAAATACTATGGTCTAACTAAAATAGCAAATCAATACAATACAATGATAAAGAAAAAACAGAAATCGTGGGATTCACTTCCAAAAACAGATGGTCCTTAAGGTTGGTTTTCCCCCACCCACTCTTATTTCTTGCTTAATTAAGTGAAAATCTCACTTCTGTGCTATACACAGCATATAATTATTTAAACTGATTTCCCCTACTGTTGTTCTTCATGAAGCTAAATTATGATTGTAAACTTTGCTGATTAGTACCCTGGTAATGGCAGTGACAGCACTAGCTTCTGTGTGAAGGATTCGGGAAGAAAATTCCAGAAAGAAGGTTTGGCTCTAAGTATTAACTCAGATTTTCTAGTTCTAGTTCAGCTTGCCAAAAAAATACAATTAAAAAAAAAGAGAGAAATTACAAATGTACACTACACTTCCGTGCCATTTTGGGTATGGAAGAGTTTTTAATAACTAAACCACAAACAAACAGGTTAAGCAACTAGCTTTTGTGCATTCCTGAACTGTCACCATTACGTTCTCTCATGGAAAATATGACTCAGAAAAGCAACAAAACAAAAGAAGAAATCAACAAAGAAAAAAAAATCAAAATTAAAGCTAGTGCAAACTCAAAATGATAATCATTAAGCAACACAGCAAAATATTTAATTTTTTCTTTTTTTTCTTTTTTTTTTTTTTTTTGGTGTACAATGGAATGTGTCTATGCGACCTCCCTCAAAATAACTTCACAGAACAGTTAATTACAGTCACTTTTAAGTACTTGCAGAGACATTCCTAACTACACCGAGACTTACAGAGAATTCTGGTTTACATCTCGTGTAATAGCATAAGGAAAATCTAGTTTAAAAAAAATACGTAAGAAAGTTAATTTGCATTGTTGCAAGTGTTGCAAAGTAACAAAACCTGTCAAGTAATTTAACACAAGTAACAAGTAGTATCCAGACCAAATTACTGACTAGATTTTTTTAAAAAAAGGAACCCCCCTGCCCACCAAAACTGTTAGAACAGAAAGATCACGTTTTAAGGTTTTTTCTGCTTTTTTTTTTTTTTTTAACAAATCGTTTGTCAGAAGCCCATTTCTACAAAAACAGCACTATTCCATTACTGTATTAAGTAAACTGTGGTCTCACCTGTATTAAAGGTTAGCATCATTTCTGTACATGTAAAATTATTGCTTTTTTGAAAAATATATTTAGCATGCTAGTTGTTTTTTTAACTCCATTTCCTGCCTTTACAAACTGTTACAATTAAAAAAAAAAAAAAACTAGTAAAGCTTTTGCAAAAATTTTCACAGAACATTTTCTTTCAAGGCAGCAGTAACTTTTGATAATGCATAAAATTATATGTGCAAAATCTGAAACTCTCAGAAATATTACCATCACACATAGTGTCACAGCAATAAGAAAAGAAAATATTTATATCTGTGGAATACATTTTTAATTGCTTACACTGCATGGTTTAACAACCTGTTATGTGCCACAACCCCACCTTGAAAACTTGCAGTTAAAGAGTTACTGTAGAAGAGGTATATAAAGCTTTTTTTTTTCTTTTTTTTCCTAACACCACCAGTGATCACCAAGTACAAGACATGACACATTTATATGAACATTAACCTGCCACCACAAAAGAAGTTCCTTGTCTTTCCAGAACATCAGCGGGCCCAAGGAGGAGTGGCAGCTGGTCTGCTGAACCGAACTCAGGAGCAGAGAGCACCTTATGGCCCCAGGGCTGCCTGAATTCGTTCAGTGACACCTTTTCTCTTCTAAATAGACAGATCAGCGGTGTTAGACAGCTGAATGTTTTATTATTTCCATTTTTTTTTCATTAAGTGAAGACTTCCTTTGTGACCAGGTTGAAGAAAGTAGCCCTGTTAACAAAAAAAAGGTCCTGAGAGTAAAACACAGAAGCCTGGTTTTTTTTCTTAGTGTTCAACTAGCTTTTCTTTTCCAAAGCAGAATAGAAGCTTTTCTCTGGAAGTGTTTCAATTTCCATATTCACATACTATTAATGGTGCGCAGTCAAGAGCAAGAGCACTAGAAATCCAAGTGGTCCCCAAACTGTAATGAAACAAACCATTGCAGAATGACGGTCTTTCTCTTTAGTCCCTTTAATCCTTCATCAAGCATTGCTTTCTCAGCACCGAATGCCACCTCTTCCCTGCACCCCCCATTCTTCCTCTCTCTGTTGTTTTTTTTTTTAATTTGCTTTTCAGCATGACAGGCAGTGGCAGTTTCATTAATTAATACTTCTCCAGCCCTCAAATCCACTGCTGTTTTTCAAATGTATCAAATAGTCATTGTGAGCATCAGGGAGGTCTTTGTTACAGTGCTTAACTTCTTCATGCTGTCCAAATCACATAAAGTTTAATTTTTCCAGTGTCTCAAACTTCTCTTGATTAATATAGATGCCTTGTGCCGCCACAGTGCTTGCCAACTCCACTGTTTATTATAAAGGAAATAAGGAACCATGGGACTGATTAGTACGTCAATTTATATATATCTTGTGTAGCATCTTCATTTATTTTAAGATGATTAACAGCGCGGAGGAGGCACCCCCCTCCTGGCACAGCGCTGCTCCCAGCCTTGGCGCAGCAGCTCCGGGTGCGGCCATGGCTGGCAGGGGGATGCTCTGGAGCGCGGGGGGCTGCCGGGGCTCCTCCGCCCGGGATCTAGGTTCCCTTCCGGAAGATGCAGCGTGTGGGTGACCTCCGCGCCGCCGTGCTCTCTCCCCTGCAAGAAGGACAACACAGGGAAAAGCTCATTCTCGCCCCTGCTCCAAGGCACGACCCTCCAGCAAGTTGTGCCGGCATTCGTTACCCTTTATTAGCATCACGTACGTTCATCTTGACCCACCACGTGAGAACACTTTGGGGGGTTTTTTTTAAGCATCTCCCCCAAGAGCAAAGCGCGTCAGGCCCGTATATAAAGTCCCTGATGGACTAGAACAAGAAGTAACAGGATCTGGCGGAGCAGTTCAGAGAAGGCTGAGAACAAGGAGGGAAAGAAGAGGCCTCCAAAAAGTGGAATTTTGTGCTAGCCAAAAGGGATTCATAACTAGATCAGTGCTTTAAAAAGGCTGAAGTTTGACGTCACAGAGGCTGCTAAATGAAAAAAAACTGAATTCTTGTGCAGGTCTGTCAAATGCTAAGGCAGCTTTTTTCCCCCCTTGTCATCTTCCTTTTATTTTCTTAGCCAATTTTCATGAATAATTACCACATTGAAAAAAAATAGCAGGGATATTCTAAAATCAAGTGAAATTAAAGATAACATCATGAATAAGTGGGAGCCTGCAGCTCCCAAGAAAAGCTTTAAAATGACATTTAGAACATCACTGTCGGAACAATGCAGTTTACAATCCTGATCCTAAAACAACATGGCAAGATTAATCTTACATAAATGCATTATCCTTAAGCTAAAGTCTTGATGAAGTGAAACAGACCATTTTAAATTAATGCAACATAAAATACGGCACCCATGTAAAATCCAAGCAAGTTTCAAGCTGTGCCTATGGCAGCCCTCGAAATAGCTAAAGAAAGCCCAGCTCTGGTTGACATAACGTATTAAGTGCATCTCTTTTGTTAATAGATTTAGAAAATTCCTAATTAAACCTGGCCTGAGATTCATGACATTTACCAGTCAAAGTTTGGTTTTAAGGCGGAAAGATTTGCAACAAAATTAAAGAAAAAAAAAGCTGCTGTACAGACCGCAGTATATTTGAAATGTAGGAAACAGTAACTGAATGAGAGATGTGATAAAACTTCCTTAGTTGGATGCTGAATTTCCTGCAGTAAACTAAGAAAGATGCTTTACATTTTTGCGCGGCTGCATCATGCCTGAGAGACAGCCACAATTCCAGGAGGAGGCGTTCATCATTGGAACGCCTCGGATCGAACCGGCTCCGTGTACACGGGGGAGCACAGCAGAGCTTTGCGGGGCTGGCGAGGAGGGCAGGAGGGGAGGGGAGGGGATGGCAGGCACCTTGTCCCACTTTCCCTGGGCAGGAACTGAAAAAGGGGAGTCATTAGGGGCGCTCTTTTGCAATGGATAGCCTGCAAGGTGGTGAAGGCACGCCCTGCATGTCATGGATCACACAAAACAAGGGATCCAGGAAAAGGACAATCCATCCTCCCCACCTGCAAGGATAGCGCAGAGGGGATGGAGGTGATGGGTGGCTGAGCCCCTTTCAGGCACAGCTGTGCTCCCTGTTTCACCAGGGAACAGCACCTGAGCTTCACGTGTGCCAAAACCCACTCAGTGGCTCAGCCCCCTGTACTCACACTGTCCCAAGGTACGGTCAGATTTTGAACCAGCTGATACAGAGTTGGATTGAATTCTTCCTGAAATAAAAATGTTTTCCCTTTTAAAAAGTAGGCTTTCTTCACTTTCAATGAAGTGGCAGATCTTTACGTGAAACCTACAGCTTTCCATGCCAAAAGCTGCTCTCATAGCAACTTCCAGGGCTTTTCCCCAGTTAACAGGAAAAACCCAGTTTGTGTGCATGTTAATATGCTGGAGACAGATTATTGCATGACATTGAAGTAAATTGCAAGAAGCACAAATACCACTGCAGTTTGCTGGCAAGGGACAAGTGTTGGGACAAGAACTACAGCTCCTAATCCTGTCTCTAATGCTCATAAAGTAACAGACATACAGTACATGCATATTACTCAGATGCCAGTACAGCAGCCTCCATGGTTCCTTGATTGTTTGCACTATAATCTCCATATGTATGAACGAGACAAATTAGGTTGCCATTTATTTGTTCATTATCTATTATTTTGATTAATGGAATTCTTGTTCTCAGAATAACTATTTAAAAATAACATTTGCAATAATGAGGACTGAACTATTAATCATGATCTTTGGAAGAAACTCTGCAAGGAACTGGGGCAAGACATTTCATATGAACAAATGTCATAAATAGGACTTCTAACAGACAGTACTAGAATTTTGAGTGCAAGAAAACCCAAACCAGGCAAACTCAGAAACCAATAGTTTAAATAACTTTTTAATCTGGGTTAGGTTTTTTGCCTCCTCCCCTTCTCTGTAAAGTCGCTTTAGGACATGCAGAGCTATAGTGTTGCTGGACTATAAAAACATTACAGGTAACAGATGTCCCCAGCTTTTCCCCCAAGCTCCTTTACAACACACACATATATACATATACATATACATATATATATATATATATATATATAGTGTTTTCTTGATGGTTCTCTCCAGCCCGTCTATCCCCTAAGTTCTCGCTATTCAAATTTATGCTATTTCAAATATTGAATGCTGCAAGAAATATTTTAAAATTCTTAGAGTAGAGAAAATGAAGGTTTAGGGACCCCTTAATGAAGGTACTTTACCCTTGTCACACAGTAGGTACAGGACCTACTGCACACCCCTCTCTTCAGTGAATGAGGCCCAAGAACTGTGCTGTCCAGAAAGAAGGACAATCAGTGCTTTCTGGCATGCGGAAAGCTTCAGCCAGAGAATTCAGGATACCAACAGCTGGGTTTTTTCCCTGGGCTGCAGCTTCTAATTAATTTTCAGTGAATAAAAGGGTGTTTTTCTGGAGAGGACAAAGGTTGGAGCTTTGGGGGTTTTCCTTGTTTCGCTCACACAGAAGATGGAGAACTTGGGTGTCTCTGACTCCAGTGCTGCAAATATAGTTCATATATATATATATACACTCAACTAGAGAGAGCTCTCCCTCACTGCCAACCAGTAAATCATGCCTTCTGAACACCCAATTTCTTGTCCCTTAAAATTTTTAGAGCATATTGATTGACACTGATAGAGCATAAACTATATTCCTAAAGTGGGCCAAGTTTTTATACGGCTTTAAAAACGCAGAAGGAGAAGTCAAATGCACGGCGTATGCCTTAGAAACTGCTACCGCTGCTGTCACCACTGTGAAAAAGCAGGCTCCAGACTGACTCCTGTACCACTGGGAATTGGGCTTCTGGCTGCAGTGCTGCAGCATCAGGCAGTGTCTCTGAAATGACCCCACGCTTTAGGAGAGCCTTGCTTTGAGACACACATGGTTGCAGGGCCCCTTCTGAAGGGGAGCCAGCTTTTGTCTTGCCATGTATACGCAATTGAAGCGCGCTCCCCAAATTCATGCCTACTAAATCATGTCTCTGGATGTCGCTTAGACTACGCCAAATTAAGATACATATTCATTGTGGATAAGCAAGCTTTATTATGTATATACTGGGATATTTAGCATTTATAAAAATATTCAGAATATTCAATATGTTTAATATGGCAGCTTTTCAAGAGAATCCACATGACTTAGCACAGATTGTATTGACTTGGGGTATGTAATGAGCATTTTTTGTCCTTTAGATAAAGAAGAGTAGGAAATATTCCAAAGTTCATGGGAAATTCATTTTATGTAAAAATGTCATTTTGGTTTGGGTTTTTTTTAAAGCATTCAGGTAGAAATAAGAAACCACAATAAATAATGTTATGAATTAGTATCTTATTTCCTACATTTTATTTATATTTCATCGGTGCTGATAACAAAGCATGAAACACACGTTAGCTACTGTTAGCCCAGTGCTAACAGTAGTAAAACTGTGTGTGTTTGATCTTTTTTATACAGTGCTATAGGTGACCTCCTTTTCAGTGATGCTGAACACCTGCACCTCCTGTTGGTGGTTCACTACCCTAAAATAGGGTTCTTATTTAGACACCTAAATATAGATTTAGCTGGTTCGTTTTTGAAAAAGCCTGGCTGTAGACCCTATTTTTAACATGCAGAATTAGAATTATTCTGTGATAAAACTGCTATTCAACGTAGCACTGTTGTAAGCTACCATGCTGGCGGATTTGAAAAGCCCTACCTAACACTGTTTCATAAAGGAAACCTTTAGAGATGATCTTCTGGCTCACTAGAGAAGGGAATGGGGGAACCATGAAATACTAATGTTAATATTTTTACTCTTTGGCAGACTACTCAGGGGAAGATATTTTACCTGTGAGGTGGAAACATTATGTAAAGTGAATCATTTCCACTTGACATCAAAAAAACCCCTCTTTCCTTCTCAAACTACCGTACATGGTAACCAGTGTTTCTTGCTCGGAGCATGTGCGTGGCACTTCTGTAACTTGAACTGACTTTACACCATAAACCCTCACGAATAGATCTGTCCCCAATTAAGAAATGAAATGAAGACATGGAGTGACAACATTTTAAGTGGGAAATGGTAATGTTAACAGAATGCTGCAGGCACCATTCTCAGTGAGAGCTCATTTCTGTGCTTCTGAAGGCCCCTACAGCTGCATGTGGAAATGAGAGTATTCCCTCTGTAATGCCCAGGGACTGTGCAGGTGGAGTCTTCTGGGGGAGCACAATGCCTGCCCACCACGCGAGCTGGCAAAACAGCAGACAACTGAATAACCTACCCGACACAGACACTGACAAATTGAGACAAAGGCTGGTACTGAGGAGCAAACAGGACAAAAGAAAGGGAACTATCTCCTGCAGAAGTGATCACACTGCATCTTCTCTGAAAATACTGATTGGCATGAGATGAAGCCATTCAAGAAGCTAACCCCTACTCGGTGTTCTGCTGTATTGAGATGCTGTAAGTTAATCAAATGCTTTGAAGGCAGACTGGCAGATAGCACAAGCAAGCTACCTTCACCATGGAAGAAGTCAGCCAATAAATTCTGGCATGACAATAGTTTACAAACACAAGATTATGAGTCAATTTATTGTGCAGTAATACAACCCAAATTACAAAAAGAGTCCAGATGTGGTCTGAGCTACCACATTTCATTTTGGATATATATGGCCATTTCAGAATTTTTTGGAAATGTATTTCCAACTTTGACCTTTCATTGTCTTCTAGAAGAAGAAAGCCCAGATGCCTTCAGAATGTGATCTCAACTACACATGAGAGAAAACCATGAGCATGAAAAGATGAAAGAGCATTTTAAAAGATGCTTAGGTTTACTAAATCTACATTATTGAACTGATGAGAACCAAAGACTAGCTGAGCGAGTTGGCAGAGCTGCAGTGTTTCACTCTGACACACTCACAGTGCGTCTCTGTCATTCACTCTGTTACTGAGAGATGTGTCCTTGCACAATTTTATCAGATAAGCATCATAAGGGGGACGCTACAGCGTAACTTTTCAGCTACTGTCCCGCAAAAGCAAAGTAAACATTGCCCACAGCTACAACAACTGAAGTGCTATGCCATCTTGGAAACTTTTATGAGAATTGTTGGCCACTCCTATGGCTTGGTGTCAATCCAGATGCTCTTGTGACAGAGGCTGGGTTCTCCATGCAGCCTTTGGGCCAGAAAGATGCAAGGACAGGGAGAAGGTGCCAAGAGTCTTCATGAAGGGTGCAGCACAGGAACTAGGCAATGTGGTGGTGCCCAGTGAGAATGTTTAATGAGCAAGTGGAAACCAACCCATAAACTTCATAATGTGGGGAGTAGCACACAGATGCATTCTCTAAGCATGGCTAAAACATCTGCAATAGTTTAGTAAGAGACAGGAGGACAAGGGCTGCTATAGTGAAAATTAAACTAAAAGTGAGGATGAAAGGAAACGTAAGTGATGCTGAAGGCTGTTTCACAGTGGCAGAGAAGCGCCCAGGAGAAGGTGTGCTCTGAAACCCACCTGCCAGGCTGCAAATGGAATAGGAAGGTCCAGGCTATAACACTATTCTCCAAAGACATAAGATACATGAAACAAATTCTGTTTAACGATTTTCTGTGTAACGGCTTTGTCATGTATAATTCAGAGCTCTGAGAAGTGTTTGTTAAGACAGGAAACGATATACTAGAAACAGGAAAGCACACTAAGAGAGTCCAGGGAAACTGGTGGATAAGAACTTTTCAAAGGCCAGATACTGGATATCAGGGTACAAATACTTTTCAGAAAAAAGAAGACTAAACATTAATTGTCTTATTGCAGCAGAAAATGTGTTAATTGTAAAAGCAAATTTCCAGGAATTCTTTATGTACTATCTCACTATTACATGTCAGGGCACATTACAGAGTTACCTATCCCACCCAGTCCCCAGTAAGCCAGTAACATGTTTATTTGAACACTAACTACCTGTTTTACAGTTAACTGATGCTCTATATATCAGATTCTGATAAAATGCTTAAAAAATTTAAGATTTTTTAAAAATTAAGCAATACCATTATTATTTATACATGTTATAGAACAGTCAGTGCTCTAGTGATGAGTATCATTGTGCAATTTTTTTCCCAGCTACCACATTAAAAACCAAACACCCAATTAATTGTAAAACATACTTGTTTTGAGGCATCTGCGGAGGTGGTGTGAACTTCAGTACCTCGGAGTCCATTAGACTCAAATACCACTGTGGGAACAAGGGGGCTTGTTAACAGATGAACATTCAAGCTTCGTTAGTGTGTGTACATTATTTGAGACCATTACAGATTAACCACGTTCAAAAAAAGACACCAGCTACTAGCCTGTGGCCGGAAAATACCAATTTACCGTAACACTTACTGGAAGAGAGTGTGCTAATGGCAGCCTAGGGCCACTGCCCTTTTTAATTCAGACTTCAGCACTGAAGAAAGCAATCACTGACAACATTAATTATCAGTGTATGTGTAAAGGGACCCTCTTCTTGCATTACTTACCATTTGGCTTCTGTCATTTTGCATCAGCCTGGCTTATGTATGCATCATTCACACTTTTGAGGAGGAACCCGCTACTCTCACTGTCTCATGCAATGCGCTCAGGAGGTCTCATGACACCGGTGGCTTCAGCCTCCTCCAGCCTCAACCACAGACCGTGTCAGGTTAAAAATGGTTGATAGGGATTTACCATTTTTAGGGCTGACCAGTCTGAGGAAAAATCTTGTTTCCCACAAAAATGTTCCTGTCAACAGCAACGACGAGGCAAAACAAAGCCTTATGTTGTGCTGAAAGGGGTACTTTGATTTCAATTTGTGCTGGTGGCAACAGAATTCATTAGCATATTCATTTCTGAGTACCCTACTCTCTAATTAAAATAAAACATTTGCAAATAGACTTATCTTAAATGCATTGCAATTTTATGGAGTTTGGGCAGGGATCAGGTAAGGAATATATGGAGAACAAGAGCAATAGTCATAAAAATAAAAAACCTGTCTATTAGATTTAGGTACTGGAATTACTTAGGTTAACATGGTATGTGAAATTGAATTCTTGGCATTTTGTTAGCTGAATCTGAAGGCAGGCAAGTGGGAAAGGGAGAAAGCAAGAGCGAGTGTGAAAAGGTACCTGCATGGGACCTCTGATGAGTCCTGAGGTGGCTGGGTTGGGTAAAGCATTTTCCACATTCTCTGCAGACACAGTCTCCTTGGCGTGTTTGTGTCCTGAGCATCCCTGTAGTCAGGAGAGAGGGAGGGAAGGAGGGAGGAGGGGGTGGACGGGGGGGGGGGGGGTGGGGGGGAGAGGAGAGAGGAAAGTTGAGAAGAAAACATTATGCCAGAAGAAAACATCATTAGTATGTCTAATGTGTCATTATGTGAGGCTACCTTCAGGCCCTGGATGACAACTGTCAGCCTTCATCTAGGCACTGGCTGACAGGCTAGGCACACACAGGACTGCAAGAATGCATAAATTACATTGAATTAAAAAATGCTCCCCATGATGTGCCCGCACCAGGACTGGCATGTCAGGTGTGCGCTTTTCAGAGCAGCTGGATCCACTTCTCAGCCATCACCCAGCTTTGTCAAGCAGTACATCAGGCAAATCAAAGTGACTCCAGCGTGGCGGAGACAAGTCACATGGATAATAGGAAGTGAGTAGGACCAGAGCCCGACTGTCCCCCCCAGGCGGCAATACCTCAGAGACAAATGCAGAGAGAGCAGAGCCATCGCAGACTGATCAAACCTTTCGCCCCTGCCTACCTGCCTGCCGGTGCTGCTTTGACCCCGGACCTCTGAGGCACAGACGAAAGACATCTGTGAATGAAAGTGTCATTCCGGACATTTTGAGCTGGTAGCAGCACAGCAGCCTTCCCCAGCCCTGGGTAAACATGTTTTCTAGGCCATTAGCATTTGTGGAAAACCGTTCAAACCTCTCCTTTTTCTCCAAAGGTCAGTTTACAGCATCTGACTTAAAGGGCTGGTCTTTGTCTTTTTGCTGCTGATCAAAAAAGACACATTTGACTTTTATTGGGCTTTTTTATTATTAAAAAAAATGTTTGAACATCATCTTTTCTATTTTGGTAAAACACCCTCTTCAAAAGAAAAGAGTCGATGTTTCCATTTGCCACTGGAATACTTCGGCTTTTAAAGAAATTCTGAGAGGGTTGTCAACAGAAGTGAAGTTTCAGCTTTTCTTTCATATCCCCCCTCCCCAGTTAACAGCATTTAAAAAGAATAAAATTGGAACAAAAAAGTGGCAATAAAAAAACCTCCACACAACTGAAAAATTTACTGCAGGATGCCACAGGATTCATCCAAAATATGGATGCTGCAGCTGAAAATGAATGGAGAAGATGACAGCTGCAATCTACTCTGCTGGTATGACACCAAGCATCCCAGGATGGTTTCCACCACACCATATACTGCAAAGAATATGCAGTATTCTTTGTATGCTGCAAAAGTATGCTGCAAAAAAACTTCCAAACAAACACCCCACTCACAGACTGTTTTCTCCTTTTATAATAGCACCTCCTGCAGATGGCAGCACAGTCTGCATAATACACCTGAACACTCTCGCTCACAAAATTAAATTTCTGGCAGCCAAATACAAGATCATGATTTGGGGGAAAATCCAGATCAGATATACTGACACACACACACACAAAAGCAAAAAAACCCAAACCAAAACAAAAACAAACAAATAATCAACAACAAAAAAAACCACTAACAAAACTATTTTAAAACATCACGTAAGTGTCCTAAGCATCAATGAGAACCTTACTGAACTATAATGGGAGGGGTTTGCCTTGTAAGGCAGTCAAGATTGAAGCAGGATTTCTGAGCTGTTACGAGTGTTTTTCCCCTCACTGGCCAGAACTGTAGCTGCAAGCTGGAAAACAAAGCTGAGGGAAGCGTGTGGAGGAACCAGCTGTGGCCTTTGCAGGAGTGCCATGGTGACTGCTGGACAGGCAGGGACTGGCACAGCAGCTTTGTGAAGCCCAGGAGAGCTGGGTTCCTCCAGTCATGGTTCTGACACCTCTGGAGAGACATTTAATCCCTCTATAACCCACGTCTCCTTCTGCTGAAGGGGAATACATTTATCTCAGAAGCCATCACTAACCTGATCCAACAGCCTTCATGGAAGCACTGCTCCCACTCATGAGGGACAGTTGAGGATGCTGTTGTAAGCCAATGTATAAACACGCAGGGTGAGTGGGTTAAGACTTCCACCTAACCCATCCCTACCACTCACTTTATGGGAGTTATTCAAAAAATCTGGTGGAAAAAATGGATAGCTCCCAGGTGTATTTGCCATTGTTGCATTTCCTAAGTAGCACCATAAAGCTTTTGATAGTTCAAAGCTTTGAGCCATGGGCGTGGCTGCTGAAAGACAATGACCCTATGAGTCATCACTCAGGGTATCCTCTAGGTGAACAAAGGTGGATAACTACAGGTGTTCAAAAATTAAGGTAAATGAACAGGACTGTGTGAATGGAATTCCTGTGAAATCCATGCTCAAAGCTGGTCTCAACCCTGAAGAAAGAGTGCATCTGCTGCCATAACCCACCCAATACCTAAATGGCATGAATAAAATAAATAACCACTCTTAAATATAACAGTAAGATTCTCTCTACAAGCATTTGGGAAGACTGGGCAGTGTGAAACAAACCTAGCCTAAGCACAGCAAGCTTCATGTTTGCAGCTGTATCACAACAGTACACACAACAACTCTCTTCCAAGGACACACTGGAACAAACACGAATGTAAAAGAAAGGATCCCAAAAGTAAATGTAGCCACTCAAAAGGAAGTTGAGCACTGTACTACCACACACTAAAATAGTCTATTGTGATCCAAGATGACATCATATACCAAAAAAACCCAAGTAAAGTCTATTGGGAATATTCAACTAAGGAAAAACCATGACAAATAGTGTACCTAAGCGGGATTTTGGGCTGTCCTTTATGTCATGATTGCCATATTCACATTACAGTATTAAGGCTAAATTGAATGATGCATACTGACTCAGAGGACCCAGCCTATGTAGAGCAATATGTTATTTCAGGCGAAGTTCAATTACCCTCCTCTGTTTGCAGTTGGTAGGATCTCATTCCTTTTGCCTGAAGCAGCTTTTTATTTGAGTGCTATGAAAAACAGCCATCATGCCAATTGGTTTGGAGAAACATCAACAACTTGGAAGTTGTATATAAAATGAAGACAAGCTACATTAAAAAAAAAAAGAGGTTTCAAATTCTGAAAACTTGATTGCTGTAAAACACTTGGAATGAAAGAAGAGGTTTCAAAGCAGAGATGGGCACTAAATAACTTCCAGTTAAAGTGTCTCTAGAAATCACTGCCCAGCAAAAACATTTTGGCAATAAAATTCCTCTTTAAAAAGCAGGTAAATAGAGACCTCTTTAGAAACCCTGCCCCTATTTTACTTTGTTCGAAAAGTCATCATGAATTTTCTGGTCCTTGCCTTCACTAAGTCAACTTCTATTTCCCAGCTTTTACTGTTTCTCTCTTACCCCTCCTAACATGGCTGGGAGCTCACTGGATCAGTAAGATTTCTCTGAGCAGGCTGACACAATGTAATAACATCAAGGAGGGCACCCACATGAAGGTACCCCAAGTTGGGGGTGGAACAATGGTGGAACTGGTACTTAGAGCAGGAAGTGGGCAGGGAGAAACTTTAGACAACAATCCACTGGGACGGAGAAAGCAAAGCCGGCAGGACAAAAAAATCTCTAAGGAACGCTGAAACTGCAGTTTTAGAAACTAAGCAGTCTTCCTCTGCTTCCTTAACAAAACCCAGGAGCCTGATGTTGGTTAGCCCCTAAGCACCTGCGAAATGATCTGCTCAATAAATAACAGGCCCCTACACAGCACCACCTTTGAAGTGACTGAGCAGAACTGACAATGGGGTGGCTGAAAGGTGCAACTCACCCATGGACTATGTCAGACAGATTCTGCCTTCCTGTCTTCTCTAGAAGGCCCTTCTGCCAAGACCTGACCTAACGCTCTGGGCTCCTTCCTTGCCTCAACTTGCACACACCTTCTGGGCACTAGACCACAGCTGTCCTTAAAACTAGCAGCTTCCAAGTGTCCTGGATTTTGTACCACTTGCAAAAAGCTCCATTTCACACATGCTTTTGACAAAAGAGAGCACATTATGTCAAGTGAGGACACCGGAACACCAGCCTGGAATGTGTGCTCTTTTCATGTGGAGTTGATTTGCACAACTTCTACAAAGAGAAGAGTATAAAAAATAGCATGGTTTACAAATGGTGAGAGGTGAGACTATGGCTCCAATTCGCCTCTCCTACAGACACACACACCTCTCACGTGTAATCAACCAGTGTGATTTTCAGTTTCCACTGAGACAAACTAATTCTGGCAGATCATCAGAAGAGTATGGTTTCAAACGCAAATATGTAGGTGTATTTTTATTTACATGGCAGTTGAGCTTTTTTAGTCCCTGAACTTTTAAACTGGCTATTTGCACAACTGATTTTTCTGCTTATGTGAATTAGTAGGCACATATTCAGCTCTACCTCTTTTTAATTATAAGCATACAAACAGATCAAAAGACTCATTTGAAAAATATCTAGCAGCCTTTGATATGGACAAGGAAGATCTTAAGACTTTTGTCAAGAAAGACAAAGGACAGTGACAAGTGATTATCCCTCTGTGTTGCTGGAAGACTTGTTTGCAGACAAAACTGAACAAAACCTCCAAAATAACATCACAGATAAGCCCCAGAGGACGTTTATTTCGCCTGAAGCAAAAAGAGGATGATGTGTGCCAGCACCAGCATATCGGGGGATCTTCCTGTGACAGCACATCTGTGTAACTCTAGCCTGCTTGAAGCAAGAGGACAAAGGAACAGCAGTACTCCAGGTGGAACCAGATACATTTAACCTGCGACAGAAATGTCACAAAGTGCACAAGGGGGGGATGCTGCAATGTTAAGAGAGCAGTAAACAAACCTATTCAAGCCTATCCAGCAATGATAAAAACAGTGAACTTGTAATCCTAGCCATTAAAGGAAGAGAAGGAAAACACGGGGAAACAGCATGTCATGACTCCGAACAAAGAAGGAACAAGCAAGCTATGTCCTCAGCTATGGAAGGCCTTGTGAAAATCGTACCTGTGTGATCTAGGACAGGGCTGTTGGCACCACAGGTTTGGTACAGTGAAGCAAGGTCCTTTGGAATGTATGTTTTAAAGATATTTAAAATGTCCAAATGTTTCTCATGCCCATCTGATCCCAGATCCTGTTTGCTGGAGTGTAAAGCCGGAGCAACTCCCACGGCGCTAGGCTGAGGCTGCAGCACTGGACTCACTCGTGCTACCGCTGTGCAGTTTGCCAATGTCCTGATCTCATTCCCAGCCTTCACGTGAGGCTCCCTCTGAGGCACCGACGGCTCTTCATGTTTAGGGTACTGCTCACTCTTACAAAGAGGATGGTACTGCAGCGGGGGGTTGTATTTGGCCTTCATGGAGTCAGATGCACAGTGCTTACCTGGAGAGGCAAATCCAGTACTTCCTTGGGGAACCACATACTTTTCCACTTGCTTACTGTTGGTGGGCTGTGTGCTAGGCCTGGATATGACCGTTTGAGTAGGTGTTACGCTTCTGCCATAGGTTCCCATTTGCGTAAGTTTGGAATTCGTTTCGTATTTGCTTTTTTGTTGTGCTGCTATGCCGTATTGCTCCTGGGAATGGTTTAACTTGGGCTGCCTGTACCCATCCAGACCTGACATGCGTGAACCACACTGGCCGAGGGCATGACTGTCCTTTGATGGATGCGTACTCACAGACTTTGCAGTCATCCCGACAGAAAGAGAGCTGGGTTTGGAACCTGGCAATGCACTTAGCACTTGAGTACGTGTAAATCTGGCAATGGGCAAAGGCTGGCACTCCTTACCACCGAGAACTGGAGGGGGGCCAGTGCGCCCACTCCTTGCCAGAAAGACCAGGTTGTTTTTAATACTCTTGAATCCATTCTGTTGAACCCAAGGGGGTACCATCGAGTTACAGCTGATTTTGTGCAAAATTCTTTTGTGCATCCACAGGACTTCAGGGTAGTAGGTCTTGTGACTGCAGAAAGGACACGGGTAGACAATTAAAGCAGCTTGCAAGGATGTATTCATGTATTTATTGCATGAATTATCCCTTGTTGATTTTTCACTCAAATCAAGTGGAGCTACCTCTAGAGCTTCAGCACTTTTTTCTATCAGAGGATGCTCCCTGTGCAAGTCCAGCAAATTTTCTCTAGCACGACTAGCCTGCACTTCAAGCGATGTTTTCAAGTCCATGACCATGTCTGAAGATGTCTGGCCCACACCCGAAGCAAAGCTAGCAATGTGACTGGAGCAAGGAAGCCCTTGGCTGTGATGAAATACTGGCATCTTTATGTCTGCAGAACCTTGGTATTTTGAAAAGGGTTCCTTGATGACACCCTCCAGTGCTGAGACCAGAGCAGGAATCTCTGGTTTAGATTCCCTGGCCTCATTTTCTCTGGCGTTGCGGCCTCCCAGCTTTGGGAGTTCATCCAACTGATACGTTATCATTGGGGTTTCCTCTTCAGGGAAGTTGCAGCGGTATGGCTTTCCATCTGAATGGGACAAACAAAAAAATATCATTGTCGTTTTACACAGAAAGGAGCCCAAAAGACAAAGCATAATTCAAGATTAGAGTAAGATAGCAGGAGAAAAAGGAAACTTCGGTATTACTATTGTAATGACGTGCTACAGACCAAATGTACTGCATGAGCAAGAAAATCTTGAAATAAGACACAACAGCTCAATTTACTTTTAAAGACGACTGCGGAGTCTGGATAAACTCTCTAATACTGCATGTTCATGACATTTTGAAGAAAAAACAATTCAATAACATACCCATGTTAAAATTCTGGGACTGCGAGAAAAATAAACAAATCTGCAACCATTTAATGCTTTAACAAAAGCAAAGATAATGGAGCCAGATAAAACTGACCTAGTTAAAGGTCTGTCAGCTCTTCCATTACAAGCCCCTATTTTCAAAGGGTTTATAACTCAGCAATAAAAATTGGCTCCACACGGAAACCAACCATATAAGCAGGTACAGCATACAGAATAAACTGCCCACTTTAAGGGGGACTTTTGCAGCGGCCAAGTATAAACGATGAGTTGTAGAGGATGCAAATTTTTAATTTTCTGTCCTTTAGTTAAAAGCAGATATTTTTCTTTTGTTTTTTAAATTTGTTTTTCTTTGTAACATGTGTTTATGTTTCAATCAAACTTTAGGAAAATTTTGTGACTGCTCAATCCATAGGAAGATAAGAATTCAACATTTCAGCCATTTAGATTACAGAGCTTAAAACACTCTTTTCATTTTCCTCATTTTCATTTCTCAGATCTCCAGAGTAGATTTATCCACCTAACATATGTCCTGGAAAGGGAACATAGTGGGCAGCAATTAGAGCTGTTTAGGGCGAAAGAGAAGAGTAGGATTTGTTTTGCTGGGAGCATGGCTACCTCTGCCTGCTCTCCTGATGCTGACCTCTCAGAGCCACTGATGAAGCCAATGAATCCCTTCAAATCAGTTCACAGATCAATTCCACAGAGATTTTCATCGCAGCAGTAATGCTTACTGCACTGAATCCATTTAGCATGTAACTGAATTGAATCATCTGACAAACTTTCAGTTTCAATTAACACGCAGTTAATGAGCCACTGCCAGGCAAGTGTAAGAAGACCATGCTCCATCTAAAACATCACCAGTCCGAAGTGATCACCGCATCTGTAGGAGGGGTGAGAAGGGGGAAAGAGTGAACTGCTCTAGAGCTGCATATCCTCTCACATCAGCTCAGAAAAGCCAACCCTTCAGAAAATCGAGTACTGTTCATTAGCGCAGGGCACTGCCACGGGCGTTATTCTGCACGGCGCAATGGAAGAACCACGCTGTTGGCTGGAGCTGCTCTGCAAATAGAGTCTACTTAGCCTCACCTTCAATTCAGGCAAAAACATTCTTAAGCTTTTGTTTAATTCGAGGTAATTAGGTTAAAAATAACCCATAGGTTTGCAGCCTCGCAGGGCTGAATGCTCACTCTGCTAAGATCATTTTCCTTTCAAACTCTCCAAGGGGGTATATTCAGGGGCTAAAAAAAACCTCACAACCCAGAAACTTGTTTTTCCCATATTGCAGGGACAAGGTTTTGGGAAAGCACATGCCCAGCACTACTAGCCAAATTTACAGTTTGAAACAAAGACACCACATGCAGCAGTGAAATCTGACACTGCACATCTGTGTTGTTTTCAAAGCATATCTGTCAAAGCCCAAAATATTTGTGCTCTTAAATAAGATTTTAAGGTTTCTTTTTATGATCACAAGGAGTGGCTGCTTTGATCATTGTAGTAAATAATAAAGCAAAGCAAACCAAATCCTTTGGTTGCAGCAGTACTCCGTGAAGAGAGAACCAATTTGCTGGCTGTGCTGGGCAAAGGAGGGAGGCGGGAAACCACTGCCAGCCCCATTCCAGGCACTGCAGAGCTGGGAGGCTCTTGGTTCACCTGTGCAGCCGAGATGAAGGGGGGAATCAGCAGATACCTGCGACTGCCGGGTTGCTCTGTGTAGCACAGACATCCCTGAATACTTTCTTGCTTGGTCAAAATCAATGTACCAAGTTGTTTCAGCAAAGAGGACATGGTCGGACTGCGAGAGGTGGCACATGTCAGATCTGGGCTTGATCTTTAGGTCTGGACTGTTCAGTTTAGGTCTGTACTTGGGGAGGGGAGGAGGAGGAGAAAACAGAGAGAGCCCACAGTCCCATGTGCCCCAGTAAAGCCTGGGACTGCAAACTTTGAGGTGGCTGCAGTCCTTTTTGTCCTATTTCCTAGTGCATCTGTCTATGAAAAAGGGATTTTCCAGGTGGAAAATCTAACACAGAGCAGGAAAACGATGAAGGCATTCCTGAGGTGTACCTAGGCCTGCAATACTGTCAGTGCATTAGATGAAAATTAGTAAGGCTAGTACAAAACACAACCTTCTAACACCTCTTAGTAATGTCTTGCTAGATTAAATTCCTCTGATGCCTCACAAGAACAGTAATGAACATACCAAGAATAATTTTAAAGCTTAGATCAGGAGGCTCAATAGCAGTATTTGTGCTAATTGCTCAAGCTGTACTTAAAAAAAAATTAAAAACAAACAGAAAAAAACAACAACAAATGAACAACCAACCAAAAACCCCCAACCCCCTACACCTCTTTCCCAAGATTTGGACAGAAACAATTTTCACCTGCAGGCCAACTCAGACTTCTTCATCAGTACAAAGCACAGCCTATGCTCTTCCCTAGCCCCATCCTGCTCTCCACCAGGGATCCAACACTACAGACCTCAACATCCAGACTGCCACGTGCCATCCTTCCCATCATGGCAGGTGGTCCAGGCTGGGTAATGAGCAGGTAACAAAAGCCAGGTGGAAGAGGGGATGAAGGCAAGAGCAAGAGAAGATGGTAAGCATACCTAAAATATAGGTAAAGTCTTTTCAGAAAAACAGGTAAAATTTATTTCTGCCTGCTCCCAGCCACTTGCCCCAGCTAAAAAGGGTACTAATAATCCTTTTAAATCACTGTTATAAAATATCATTGTAATCAGTGCAGTGCAGGCATTACTGTCACCAGAAACTTTCGGAATTTTATTAGGGCCAGGTCAAAGCAAAAAGCTATGAATGAGATGCCTTCTGCTTGATCTCCAGGGACTATAAATCATACTTCTCATTGAAAGAGTTCTTTGCTTAGCATATTCTTGCTTTTTATCCTACAGTCTCTATCATCTCTTTATATTTATTTTCTCTCAATTCCTTTGTTTCTTACCCCAAACAGCTGTTTATCTGTTTCACTTTAGAGTGAGAAAGGTCCTTTTACGACAACCCTGAAGTGTTACAGCTTTTCTGTGTCACAGATACCTGGGCAACAGCTAAAGCAGAGGAATTCTCCAAGGTGCCCAGCTACGAGGTGGCTGCTGATGCCACCTCAGGACTTCAGTTTGGCTGCAGCTTCAAATATCAACAGCATCACAGGCCACAGGGAAAACAAAGCAGGAGAGTGCAAAACACTTAACTATATGAAAACCACAGTCTAGAAACAAAGGAACATTCAGGGATGTTGAGCAGTTCCTGAGAAATATACCTAATGGCATTGCTCAGTTACTCACACACATAGATAAAAGAAACTCCCCTTCTACCCACACACATATATCCCCCTTTCTCCCCCTCACACGCATAAACTCCACTTGTTTTCTTCCCAACACTGTGTCTCCACAAAACCAAATTTCAGAATGGGCTACACAGCTGTTTTAATTCATGAGGCTTCCTATAAAGTAAACCAGGCTACAAGGCAGAGGACAATGAAACCGTGATTTCTATTCAGAAGAGCAGAACTGGCTAGAAATTGGCCCCTTTTCTGGCTAGTGTTACAGCACTAGGAGTCTAAGGAAAAGGAGCAGATGTGATGTGTTTGATTTTCAGTAAACATTTGATAGTGATTTGCACTTTGAGATGAATACTGTGGCTTGATTTGAAAACCAACTGCAAATAAATCATGATAAAAGCAAAGGATAACATGGGAAGAAGGTGCAATATTGCAAAGACCTGTATTAGGTCCTATTTCAGTTGGTATTTTCTTTAATGTTCCAGAAGAGATTCTAGGCAGCATGCTAACTTAAATCTCCAGGAAACATCACATTTGGAGGAGCTGCAAAAATAATGGGGATGAGGAAATAATGCACAGGAACTCAGAGAGAATAGAAATGCAGTCTGAAAATAATCAAATGAGATTCATTCTGGGGAAGAAAAGCAGGCCAAGACAAGTGAAGGGAAATGATCCAAAAAAATCCATGCAGTGGGAAGGCAGAATCTGGGAAGAAGTAATGTTGAAAATAACAGATGTTACAATAGACAGCAAGTTAAATGTGAGTGTACTAGATAGAAGTTCTTCAGCTCAGCTTTCAGAAATAAAAGTACACATTATAAAAACAAAAAAAACCTACCCCTCTGAAGAAGACACAATGGCCATGCTGGTCACAGGGGGTTTTGAATATACAAAGTATATGAAAAACATATATAAAAAAATTTATCTATATAAATATATATACACACCATAATAATGGGCAATATGTAAAAGCCCACAGTAAGCATAATACAATGGGACCCGGCAGGGGAAAAAAAGCAAAAAGCAGTTTTGCAGCAGAAAATCACGTCTTTTAATATGTGAAAGTAAGGTTCAACAAAAACAGTCCATGCCCCTAGAATATCTGTGCAGATCTGCAAATACAGGTAAATCAGAAGGAGTTCAGAGAACTGACACAGAAAAGTAACCCACCAGAAAATAAAGACAAACAGTTCCCCCACATGGCTGAGGGAAGACAGAAGGGTGACAGGCCAATGTCTGCAGCCTCCCCAGGAGTTCAAGCTCCAGAAGAATTATGTCATCCAGAGCACTGGAGTTTATCAACAACAATCAGATACACTTGCACACAGAAAAACTCATGATTAACAGTAAGAAAATAGAAGATAATACGTATTTGTAGCTTGAGGAATAAATGTCAAGGAAGAGGCAAAACACCACTTGGACTGTAAAACCTGTATGGACAAAAACATGGACTATCAACACATAAAAATCCATCTTTTTCATGGGGAGGCAGAAAGCATGACTTACTCCTCCCCTTCGCTTTATCAGCACAGCAAAGCAAAACCCTGCATTAGCCAGTATCCACACATTGTAACCGCTTTACAGACACATGCCAAAAAACTAGCCTTCCTTTCATATTAATTCCAGACACAATTAGCTTAAGAAAGGACTTTTAGAGCATTCAACAGTGAGCCCATGACACTCCTTCGAAGCAGGTTTATCCTCTGAGTGTAGCTCAGGCTGTTCAAAGAGACCTAGTATCTGTTTTTCAGAGGATTTGTCTTACCCGAGCCATGCCCCCTGTTCCACCTGCCTGTGGGTCAAGTTTTTATACTCCACACGCTGTCCATCACCTCCCCTGTTTTCTGATCCAGTTGTGCTGATGCCTTAGGTTTTAACCTTCATATTTTTCAAACCCTGTGCTGCCTACTGTGTAACTCTGAAGTTTCTTGTAGCCTGTTAACTTCTGCTCTCTCGTGCTAGGCCTGCTCTCCAAGGACACTCAGACCGTCCTAGGCCCAAAAGTATAAACCAAAAGCCTCTAAAGGGGGGCAAGCTTGGGGAAATTACATCATTAACTGAAGCTTTAAATGGAGAATTAACCCTGATACGCAAATGAAACAAACTTATAAAAGCGTGAAGAACTTGTGACCTGTTGTCCACCTTGGGGTCCATCTTGGCAGTAGCCTCTGGCTCCCCAGAGTGTAGCTTTGAAGGCCTTTCAAATAAATACCTACCTTTATTCCCTTACTCTTGTCTAGTCTCTGTTTTTAGGTGGCCACTTCAGGCATCAGTGCCACTCAGAGGATCCCCAACGTGGTGGCAACATGGGCATGAGGTGAGAGACAACTCCTACAAACCCTCTTAGGTTTTCTTACACCACAAGGCCACGTGCCACAATGAGACACTGCTAAGTGAAAGTTACGCTGTTTTGATAAGAGATACAGCTTCTCGTCTGCGAAGCTCCTCTTGCTTTACACGTTGTTAGATGTTTTGAGGGGCTCCTACACCAGCTCCCCAGTAATTCAGAGAAAAAGATCAAGGACTAGACTGAAGCACTCAGCACCACAGGACGGGGTAGGTTAGCAGGTAAGAGGGTGATACTGAAGGGTAGAAAACACACAATCAACTAATATCCCTGCTTTCTCTCCAACTAATTTTAGAATTGACGGTGAGTGGTTTTGGCTGAGGTTTGAGGTTTTAACAGGGCAGAAACACAGCACAGCTCTTGATGCTGGCTGATACAGATGGTTTATCAGTCAGACAGCACACCCTGATCCACAGAGGTTTCCCTTCAGCTACATGAGGGGAGTAATGCCGTCCCACACCACAACCCAGGAGCACATGGAAAGCAAGTCCCAGGTGCCCCAAGAAGTCCTGCCTTCACCTGGTCATGAGCAAGATGCTTCTGGTTTGTATTACACTGCTTTTTCTTATTACTTCTGAGCATTTTTTTCTCTTATTTTTGTTGTGGCTAGTTGTCAGGGAGTTAGTTTTGCACTTCCACGCAATCACCTATACATTTCTAGCAACACTATACTTCTTCCATCCTTAGCCAATAGACCCAGGCCATGGGTTTACCAACCAGAAGTAGCAGCCCTTTGGTACAGTTTGCATTCATTGTCTCCCCATTCTCTCTTTCTACATCTAAATTTTCATAGTTCCTAAAATGATTACCCACTGACTTTTCAAACTCCTAGCAAATAATTTCAAGCAAAGGATCCTCATGGGAACTCTTTACTTTCTACCAAATATTTCTTGGGGAAGGATGATGACTATGAAAACCCATGATCTCACAAGTAGAGACATAAGAACTGCTGTTTTGTTTCGGGGGGGGTTTTTGGGAGGGGAGTGGGCCTAGAGGTGAAAAACAATTATCTCATGAAAAAAATTTAACTTTTTTTAGGCACTGTCCTGGTTTTGGCCAGGACAGGGCTGATTTTTCCAAGAGCTGGGAGGGGGCATGGCCAGGACCCTAATGTCATTTGATACCACCTCAGGTAATTGCTGGGCAGGGGAAAGGGACACTCTCTCACTGCCTGGGAGAAGGGAGAAACCTGCAGACCAGGAAAGTCCTGTATTTGTTTGTTGTTGGGGGTTTTTTTGAGTGTAAATTGTTTTTCTTATACCTCTTATTATTAATATTGTTGCTGTTACTGTTTTTTTATCTCATTTCTGTTTCCAGTAAATTGCTCATCTCAATCTGTGATTTTTGCTTTTTGTGCTTCCAACAGGAGGGGGAGGAGGAAGTGACCAGTGGCAGCATGATGTTAGTGGTAATACCAAATTGGAGAATAATATTCCTAAATCACAACAGGCACCCTAGAGTAACGAGATTTAACGTTTTTTACACCATTTACTTCCCAAACAGTACTACTGCTGTTGCCACAACGATTATATGACTAATGGTCGGTGTCTTTAATTCAATTATTTTTATGACTATGCTATTTTTCAGCTGGTTTTCCTCCTTTTTTTTTTTTTTTCCCCAGGCTTCCCTTTATTCCTGGAACAGCAATGAACTGATTTATCTCAAAGTCCTGTTTCCTTCATTTCACTAACTTAACCCTCCACAATTTCTAATTTTACCTGCAAGTTACTTTTTACCCTCGCTGTCAAATGCATCATCCTGCCGAGGCCAGAGACTGCAAACAGCTGAAGGGCCCCATTGCATTGTTCATATCCTTCCCCCTGCAGAACTGGGGGACACTGCAGGGGACAAAAGCAGGACAGGCCAGCCGAGCCCATCACTTCTAATGCTTCCTGGTCTCCATTTGACTGATTTGTCCAGTATGACACCTGCTGCTTGTGAAAACAAAATCCACAGAGCTCTTACAATGCAGACAGCAAAAAACATGAATATGTCACCATCAGACTTAATAAAGTTTGTTCACTTCTGGACTACACATGTTGAGATTTCTGAATTATTTTAGATTATTAGTGTTGTTATCATCAGAGATACTGCATCAGTTTTGCATTTCAGAAAGAATCTCAAATGTCACCAAAGTGAGTGGAAAAAAGCACAAAATTTTAGTTGATTACATTTGATACGTAACCTTTTAAGATGAGTGAAATCTGAGCCTGACAACAGTAACAGTACAGCACACAAAAGACCCCTTTTGTGGTATTCCCTAGCTCAGTAAAATTACAAATTCCTCTGCACAGCAGAAATGCTTTAGAGTTATGTCACACTTCAAGATCACTTCTTTTTTTGCAAAAGAAAAGGGAGGTCTGAAACCATCCGCACAGCTACAGATGCAAATGCCAGCAAGGTTATTGGAATTTCAAGCATAATCAAGAGAATAGGCACCAAAAAAGTAACTAAGGAACTAGGTTGTAAAGGGTATCAGGTCCAAAATCTCTCAGAGTGAAGTGCACGTTGTTAGGTACTGGAAAAACAAGCCTGAAAGTTCACAGTGAACTTCTCTCCGGCTACTTTGCCTACAATGTTTTCTTGAAGAATATTTGGCTTTGTTGTTATCTAGGGTACTGATGCTACCAGCCTCCCAGAAGTCAACTGGTTGAAACAGCATCTCCATGCACAAATTATTCCAATATCCTCTTGCACAGTATCTTTTCATCACCCTCAGCTTCGCACCAGTGTGCCTCAGGTGCAAAAAGCTTTGTACTGAACCCCAAACACAAACCCTCTTCTAGGGCAGGTGCTTTGGGTTCTGTCTCCCAGGTACCAGAGTCAACACAGACTTGTGGGTTATGGAAGGAAAGCATCCACAGCAGGGCATGAAGTGAAAGTGCAAATGTGGGTAAAATGGCTGCTGCTGGCAGCATGCCACAGACACAACATTTACAGTGTTCATCACACTTCTCTGTATCTCCTCGGTGGCATTTTTTTGGCAAGTCATTCTATACATGGCACATAGGAATTCTGGGCAATGGCAGAGCTAGTCATGACTTACCAGTCCTTTCACCTGTGTATTTCTCAACAGAGGTCCATGAGCCTATTCTCTGCCCAGCAGCAGGCAAAAAGCCCCACAAAATAACAGGTACTTATCTGCAGGTGAAGCTGTAGCTCCTGTTATCACAGCATTTCCAAGTGCCTTTTTCACCCTTCATCCATATTGTATCGACCCAAGGGTAGTAGTGAAGACTTCACTGGGACTTTCACCATTTGTGAACAAAGTTTGTTGTCTTTTATCTAGAGCTGAGGGCAGGTGACACTGGTCTGACCAGTTCTACAAAGCAAGGCTGCACCTAATGCATCTGATCCCCATCCTGATGCTACATCCTGCTCGCATCCCCAGCATAGCGCCTTCTGGGACTTGGGATTGGACTTCCCGGTCATGGCCCACAGCCCCTCTTTGCCCTCTTCAAGAGCATCCTGATGTCTTCCCATCTCACAGAGGGCTGCTCAAGCTACAGTCTGGGTCCTGGAAAGTGGTGAGGGAATGTAACTACTTACCTAAAAATCATGGGTAAAATAAAGGGACAGAGCAATACCTACACACAACCAATACAAACACATTTGCAGGGACTGCTTGCCAAAATGAAACTGTACCATTTGGTATTGCCTTAAATGTTGCTGCTCATAATATACTTAAAGCAAATTATGGGATATAAAACCCCTGGAATGCTCTGCAAAATTAGGCAGTGATTAGGCCAGATGATACCAATTTGACTCTTAACACAGCTTTGTCGTAATTTCAGAGTTAACAGCAATAGAAGTGGTCCAAAACCTAGGCAAAATGCCTCCAGTACGCTCTGTAGCTGCTGCACATTTCTCCATGTGTGGCCTGCCTGTGAAGTTTGGTGCAGGTAGATGGAGGAAAAAGAAAGGGTGTAAGACCATTAACACAGCAGGATACATAATTAAATTTCAGAGGGTCGGATTTGAGCAAGGGCTCTTGCGGTTTTTTGGGTATTGGTTCTTTTCTTTTAGTTTAAGGCACAGGAAGAGAAGCGCAATTGGCTTTGATGCATCAAAAATACTTGCAGAGGAGATGGAAAACTATGACTCGGATTTTTTTAAGCAAGTGGCAGCTTGCCCGTACAATCCCTCCAAACACAGACCCAAACAGTTGTAAATCTTCCTGGAGATTTTCCCTTTCATTCCAACAGTCAGATTTGCCACAATGTCTGCTCCACAGCATCTTCTTGACCACCACCTGTTCATCTTCCTTCAAGTGCTTTAAAAGGAGGAAGGCTTTCCAGGCCAGGACTGTGGACTGGCAGCCGTCCCACACAGCTTAACATACCTCATCCAGTATTTCATTTCTCCCATCATTTATTAAGCATGGGTAGTGTACTGCCATACATCATAAAGCCCTTTACTACAGCTACTCAATCTAAAAACAGAGGGTACAGCTGTGCTGTCAGCCAGCATTCTGCAGAAATACCTCAGCTACAGCCGGCAAGCCCAGTGTGGTAACAGAGGCAGCAGTCACAGAAGTAAGGAGCTCTGCATGACCTAATTTACCTTGTTTCTCCTGCTGAAGGCCATGCGACCATAGCTGGTGACTCTGCAAACAGACTTAAGGCAGTCGAGAATCTCTACTGTGCATGTCCATCACATAAAATACAGGAGCACATGACAGAAAGGGGAACTTAGATGCTACGTGTTACACAAATTTAAAGATTCAGTAGTTACGCAGTGCTTGGACAGAAAATATGCTTTCTTGAGCTTATTGTTTTTCTGGCCTTCAGAGGAAAGAGGACTTTGAAAAGAGAATGGAAGAAAATAGGGTTGCAATAGGGAAAGAAGTACACCTTATTAAACCAACACATAGGCTGGACAAACTGAACTATGATTCTGTGACCACCACTGGAAACTAGATGATCTTGGCGAGGTGTGATATTGCTGGATCATAACTAGCACCATTATGTGATGCCGCAAGCACGTGGCAGGAGAGATGAGGTACCGAGCCCTGCAGTTTTCCTCAAGGCAGAAGAAGACCCTATGCTACTGAAAGACCAAAAGCTGATTTGAACAGCTCTTCTCTGGATGGACCAAAGGGAACCAGGGCTCCTGAGGAGGATGCGACTGTAGGCACAAGGGCAGCCTTTGGTCACTCAGCGAAGGCCACTGACTCGGTACCCACTGCAGCTGAACTGCCCCAAAGGTGCTGTACATGTGACACACAACCGGCAGCCCTGAGCCAAAGGCCTCAAGAGAACGGGCTGCAGGTACCAGACACAGCTCCCCTGCAGCTGCCTCTGGCTTGGCACTGGCAGTGTTTGCCCCTATTGACTGCACAGGACAGGGGTATTTGCAGGTTGGTTAATGGCTAGGTAAGTACCTTCCCTTTCCCCTTCCGTGCACTGTCCTCCTTGCAGTAACAATAACAATGGAAGGCTTCCAGAAAAGTAAATGGTCCTTCAGACCTGGCTTGAAACTACTCTGTGACAGCCTCATGCAGATCACTAAAGACATCAGCCATTTACTGGCAACTTCCATAATCCCCTTGAAAAGCTGATAGACAAAGCAGGCTGGAACCTAGCACCACCAGCACAGCAGCAGAAAGGGCAGCTGTCTGCAGGCAAAATGCACTCTAAAAGGGATATGGAGCTTTAGCATTTTTCCTGACACCATTCCTTTTACACCAAGAAGTAAATTAGAGAGCTCACGAGAACACCAGAGTTCTGGGTTCACTTATATTCTTACTTTTTAAATTCTCTTCTGAAAAAATGAGTAAAGGGAAAAAAATAACTTTTAGGATGTCATTTAAAAGATAAAATAAATAAATACCAACATCTATTAAACTCTGGTGGAAGAGACAGAGGAAGTCTTCTGTTTGGTAAAGAAGTCAGATGAGAATCATCCCAGGGTGCATCATGTAACTCAGAAAGGTCAGGAGACACGGGTCTCAAAGACATCTTGAAGAAAAGAAGAACCAGCTGTAAACATGTTTTAATTAATCCTTCAAATAATAGAAACCTTGTTATACTAAAGGAGGATGGGAAAGAGAAATCAAATCCATTTGAAAAATGGCAACAGAAACACATCACTTAAAATAAGCTTCAGAGACAATGAAACAGTAATTCTGCACCTGTGAGCCATGAATCTTTATATCACCCCCTCCTTTTAATAACAGCTGTGTGAAAATGCTAAAACATTATTAAATCTGAAACTAACTACTGCATGTAGCACATAGGAAGCTTCTCCACTTTCCAATTAGCACCAAGGCTTAAGCTTTAAAAGCAGTTGAAGCAAAAGAAATGCTGAAAAACACTGCCACAGGCTGGCTTAATTTGGAACTTCTCCTTTTCAAAGGGATTAAAAGCAGAAAACCAAACAACCAAATACACACATCCAGAAGGGCAGGAAAGTACTTCAGATCTATTTCCTTACCCCAGCACTCCTTTTATCGCATTCCTTACAAGTGAGCAGATAAGTATATTTAAGGGCAGCTTAAAAACTTGGTTTGATAAAAAAGAACTTCTACGCATGTACCTGCAGCATTTTGCAAACATCACTTTGGGCCAGGGGCTCCGTTAACCATCTCTCACCTCCATATTGAGAGCAAGCCCCACAAAAGATCCCTGGGCCTGCCATAGGATGAACAGAGGAAGATTTTAAAATGTCAATGATCAGTTATTTATGAGGTGTCCTTAAACACAAAGATGTCTGACGCTTCAGTGCAAAGGCTGTCTGCTCAGACATGCAAACCTGGCAGGATGGAAATGCATCTCACTGGGAACAAGGAACAAGCTGCACCTTGGGCAAGGGCTGTGGCTTGGTGTATTTTTGTAGAAAGCAGTACTGACACCTCTCCTCCTGAGGAGTTTAAGTGTTAATTATTCCCCGGTGCTAAGGACTTACGGGGACCTGATTTTTTGGAATCTCAGGAAGGCCATCTGCTTTCCCAGCAGCACACAATACGTCTGGTGAGAACAACTCTACTGGGGAGTGGATACACTGGGGAGGGATGAGGGGAACTAAGGTAACCAAACCACCCCCACTCCTCTGCTCCAGACGTATCAATTGTAGGGTCTGTTTTTATGAACATAACACTCCACAGGGAAAAAAACAACAAAAAAGAAAGATTAATTTACTAATAAAGAAGGCATTCCTCAGAACTCTGACATCACTTCCTTATCATTTATCCACACCCTTCTGTTACAAATGGCAGCACACCACTCATCCCAACCACAGTTGGCCCCTTAAGACTGCTTCCAGACTAAAATAAAACTTGTCTACAGAAGAATGGGCTTAAGAAATTAATCTGGTTAATTCAGATTCTTAAATAGTAGAGAATCACATAGAAAAACAGGTATTTGCCCAGATATTTACAAAGAGCATGTGTGTGTGTCTTCCCAGTATCACCACATAAAGAAGTACTTAGCACCACAACTACTCTGGTAAAGATACAGATTAGGCCAACGTCACAAAAATAAAATGTTTTGAAAATCCTTCTCAAAGTCAGAGTCATTTTAAATCTATTCACTAAGAGGCATTTAATCCGTGACTTAATCCACCGGCACACCTGACTACACACAAAGTCCAGGTGATAACTAGTCCTTATGCACAGATATCAATCCCACTGAGCCAATTTCAGCTTTAGTTCCTTAATCAGAAGAAACACACAGCCTCCAAAGGGACTTTAAGCCCTTGTGAGGGAGGTTCCATAGCGAACGGAGCTGCCCATCCCCGGGAGTTCAGCCATGCGCTCTCGGCACTACTGAGCTCACCGTGGCACCTTCACCTGCGCACAGGTAAGCGCTCAGCTGAAATCCCAGCCTAGGGCCCTATTGCCATGTGCAGCCCAGTCGGCCTTCCCCCGCCACCAACACCCCCACCGCAGCTCCCCAGAGAGCCCAGGGAAATCAGTTTGTACAGCACATCGCCTGCAAGAAAGCTCTCATATTTTCACTGTCACTAAAGGCGCAGTTATTTTCCCTGCATGCCGATGTCAGTGCCTGGCTCGGCAGCGAGCGGGCAGCTGCGGGCTGCTGAGCAGGAGAGCAGGCCGGGCAAGAAGAGGAGGAGGAGGAGAAAGGAGGAGGAGGAGGGAGGGAGGGAGGAGGTGCCGGCGCCGGCCGCTCCGGCTGTGGCCGCCAGGTGGCGCCGCCGCCCAGCGGATGATGCCGGAGCCGCTTCCCAAGGCACCGCCACCGCCTCGCTGGCTCGAGTAGGGGGGCCTGGTCCGGGGGCTGCCCAAGCCTCCTGCTCCAAACCCTACCCACGGCCCAACAAACCTCCAGGCAAATAAAAAACAAACAAACAAGAACAACAACAAAAGAACAAAAATACCCGCCAGAAAAAGGCGGGAGGCGACAGTGCCGCCCCCCCCCCGCTGCTGCTCAGGACCACCGGCTCTAAGCATCGCTGACCCAGCACAGGAAGAAACCTCCCCTCCATGCGCATGCACCCCTCCTGGCACCATCGGCACCTGTGGCCTCAGCTCAGTCTCCTGCACCAGGCAACGCTGACAAGTTGGGGAAAAATCCCAATAAAATATTTTAAACAGAAGTTACCAACTAACACAACAGCACCACCACAAAAAAGAAGAGGCTGACCCCACAGAAGCATCCCCAGGTGACAGCAGTGCCACAGGGGACACAGCTCGCTGTAGAGGCAGCTGTCAGAGGGATTCCTCCTTGCTTCAACCATCCACTCGGGGCAGCCCCATCCCTGTACTGAATGCGATCATACAGCCATTGCCATTCGTGTGAGCGCCCACCACCATACTTCCAAAGGATGGAGACAGATCCACTCTGCAGTGCTCAAACGGCCACGGGACCAGGAAGGGGCAGCCAGCATCCCACAGCTCTTCCCATTACATCCTGGGACAGCTGTGAATTTGGGAAACCTGGTCCCCACTCTGAGTTCACCATTCCTCCTGCCACCCATAACCAATTGCAGACGTATCACTCCACCTCCGTGTAATAGGGACACAAGTCCTTTGATGAACAAGTGCAGGGCTCCTGTCAGAGCTGTGGGGCAAAGAGAGGCTCCATCAAGCGGCAAATGCTCCCTGCAGGACTGTGGTGGGCTGATGTGTTTGATGGTGACAGACAATTCACCCTAGGTCAAAGTGTTTGCTACCATCAAAAAAATAAAGCTGTGTTGAGTCCAGTAACTTTGGGTGTAATTGCAGGAAGACCAAGGGTTTTCTTAATGAACAGTATGATGTAATTTTTCTTTTTTTTCTTTTAATAAAACAAAAATTCTCTTGATGCAATTAGTTCCTAACAGGTTAATATAGATTACTTTACAAGATAGGACCATGTTTGCAGATGGTAGAAAGGCATTCATTTTAGAGTAGACAAAACCTCTAACACAGACGTTTTGACTTTTGTTCGCTGCCCCTACTATGTAGAAAAATCCCTGTCAGAACAGGCTGAAGTTTGGGTGACCAGCAGCAGGATGAGATAATGCCATACTCTATCTTTCTTTACAGAGTGTCCTTCTTGATGCGTGGTAATCAGTTAGCCCACATGTTCCTCTCCACAGGAAAGGATGGCTTGAACTTTCCTAGCACAGCCACTGGGGAAAATACAGAAACATGGCAGAAGAGAATACAAAGACCTCACAAATGCAAAAACCTCTGCCTGCCAAGTGCTAATTGAGAGAACATTCTTGCCAATTAAAAAAGTGCTCTGGTAGTGGGAGAAGCTAACAGCTAACAGGAAAGTAAACTAATAAGCAGTAACTAGCACAAGAAAACAGGTATCTGCGGAGATGGTCGCTGACATTTGCAATCAGGTCAGTTTTAAACTACTCCAGACTGCTGGTTTGTGGTTACAGGAGGGCAAATTAGGATGTTGCAACAACCCATTATTAAATTCAAAATGTTTGCAGAGTGCACGTGAATAAGAACTTCAGATTTTGCCAAATACAGCAAGGAAGAAAAATAAGTACAGTATTATGTTCTGCATTCAACTTAAGACAAAGACCAGGAGAAGGATAAATGGAGCCAACTCTATTCTCAGGAAAAAAAGAATTCAGTTATTTAGAGGAAGGAGTCCTGAAATAAAGGCCTAGGTTTTTTGAAGCAATGCAAGATTTTGTGTACTCCTGCTTTATAGCATTAAAACATACTTCATATGCTTTCATTCGCAAGCGACATTCCAGACGACAAGCACATTTCATCGTATTCTGCACTGCCACTGGGCACCCAAGTGCACTTGTTTCTCTGGCATTTGTTTTCACTTCCAGCCTATGAAGAAATTAGAGCATACCACTGACTCTTCCCTGATGCCTCACTTTTCTATTTGACTATCTGGGAATGGAAAGCAACAGTAGAAGCCGAGTCGGAACATGCAGTTTAAGGATGTTTTAGCAAAGTTTTATAAAAGCCAGCACTTCCAAAGTAAATTCTCAAAAAAATTGTCTTCGTTTAAATATTTAGGCTTAATTCACATAATTCCTTCATTATTTCAGAATGAAAGTTTCCAGAAAAATATAAGAGCATAAATGAGCACTGAGTTTACCAGGGACTTTCCAAGGCTCTGTCATAATTTTGTGTATTTGTTGATGAAATACTGGCTTTCCCAAGCTCACGGCTGACAATTCCCCTTCCCCTTGGTTGTTTTGGTTTTTAAGAGTCTTCAAAGTTTTCTTCTGTCTATAATTAAGAAATCCTGCACTATGAGGTACCTCCTTTCATCTTTTTTAGGCTGTGCAAGAAGGCTTCCCATGAGAAGGGAATGCTTAGCATGGTTTCTAGATAAGCCAGGTCTGTATTTAGGGTCACAGGTGTGAAAGCCGCCCTTTTTAGCGGCACACAGAGTTCAGCAGCAAAACTTTCTGCCAACTGAGAACCTGAGTCAACCTTCCAATCTCTTCCACTAAAGAACTTTACCCCAACGGTTTTCTCCTTTGTCCTTCCTGTCTGAATCTTCCTATCTTTCTGTATTTTTTTGCCTGTGGAAAAGTTCATTACATAGGTGTAATGCCTTTTACCTTCACGAAAACTATAAAGATGCCTTCTGGACCTCTTTTCCCCACACCCTTCCAGTATCTTCTGAACACATCCTTTTTGCTAGTCATCAGTACTCTTTCTCTGTCCTTTTGTCTTGCTCCATTCTCTGCTTCACAAGACAAAAAAATGCATCTCAGAAGGAGGATGGTTTTGTAGTTAAAGACAACCGAAGACATTCCAAGCTACAGTTTTTGGGTTTGCTACATACTTTATGTCCCATAAACAACCATGAGAAAGTTGTTCAATCCCTGGGAGATTAAAGTTCTCTATCCTCTGGAGGAAGAGCACTGTTACTCAGAAGTGAGTCTCTTAGCTCCAACTAACTGAGAAGATTTGTCCTCTCCCCGACTCAGCTCTCCACACAGAAGTCTCTGTGTTAATTTCAGCTGTGGTTCCTTGATCACCTGCCCTGGCCAGGACAGAGAACTTAATAAACTGGTACACTTCCAGTTTTGAAGATGTAACACATTGAAAACAGCCTTGCTGATCATAACTCCTCACCATATCTAGTCCTCATCATTTACTACAATTGAGCATTTACATCAGAGTTTGTAAACCCTTATTCCTTCTTTTGGTTATTCCTTCTTTTGACTCTAGTTAACTAGTTGCGGTGAAGCTCAGAGTAATTATGTATGGCAAAAAAAGTCCCAGTCATTATGAAAAAAACGTAAATTTAAAATAAACAAACAGCCTTCTACATTCTCCTTGCCTTTTCCCTTGTCCCAGCATCTCTGAACCCGCTCTTTAGGTCTTCTCAGTTTTCTTTTTACTTCCAGTGCATTGTATTTGCCCTTAGGCAAAGTCAAAAAACTTCCTTTAGGCAGAAACTCTTGCCCAAGAAATTCATGCTCCCTCAACCTAAACACAAAATTCAGATTTCAATTAGCCTACTGTGAATTTCATACAGCTGAGTATTACTGGCACTTACACTGTGCTAAACGTTTTCTTGCTGCTTAGCGTTGGACTTCAAAGTGAAGGACAGTTTTACCCTGGAAATCCTCTCAACAGACACAACTTAAAACTTTTAAGACTATGGAGTACTTTCAATATTGTGGTAAAACACAATCCTCATTTCAAACAAATCAAAAGTGTGTCACAGCAGCTCTTCTAAAAATCTCTTCATTTGGTTTAGCTAAAAAGTGCTACTGCAGTGTCATACTCCTGTATTTACAATGAGAAGTACCTTTAAAATGGAGCTGAATTTTTTATGCATATCCTATTTTGGTTCAAAATTGATCTACTGCTACTAGTAACAAATTTAAGCTGTAATGTTGAGAACATAAACCTATATTTTTAATAGAAGTTGTTTCTATGCAACCTAATTATCCAGGTTACTATCTGAGTCATCTTGTTACTAGGCTGAAAAAAAAAAACCCAGAAAAACAAAGCAATATTTTGTCTAACATAACTGAATCACAAGAAATTAATTATTTTCTGTGGAAAGCAGTGGTTTTAGTATTATAGTATCACACTGCTACAAGTACTTTCTGCAAATGGTACTTCCAAAATAAGCATATTTAGATCTCAGACCCATTATTAAGTAGCTTTCTTGAAATTTTTCTAACCTTCATTTTAAAATTAAGTATGAGAAATGTTAATGTATCCGAATGAGCTCAGTTAAAGTTGCCTCCAAATTCTGGGCTGACGGGCTCTATAATCCAAACTGAAACGCATGAGGAGGGGTAGTGGGGGGTTTCTCTATCCTTCTGCCAGTCTTCTCAAACTCAAATCCTTGCCAAGTTAGTCTTCTCCATTCCACAGACTTTCTCTGCAAGAGGTGGCCGCAGCCTCAAAATGGAGAACCACCACTGAAAAAGTCTCACCTTTTTTAATTTTTAAACTCCCTCTGAGGAGGTTTTCCATTCCCCCAAAGCTGGAAACAGACAACCAACACCCCCTTTTACCATAGCTGTCTTCTTGTAGGTGGGTGCCATCCTACCTCTTCTAACCAAGCTCCTTCCTGCATCTAAGAGGATCTAAGAAATCCCTCACTTGATGTGGCCTGTCCTCTAAGACATGAAGACTTGGGGTGACAATGGGTCAATACAGTCTAAAGATAGATCAGCTTGCTCTAACAGCTTAATAGCTCGTTACAGGCAGCTGTAGCACTCAATGAGGCAAAGAACAACTCCACTCCTTTGAGGTTCCCAACTGCTGGGAGTGGCATTTGCCAGCTTGGCCAAAAAAATAAAAACTACAAAACAAAAAACACAAAACAAAACAAAAAATAAACAAACAAAAAAAACCCACACAGAAAGAAGAAGAAAAATCATCATTTTACTACTCATCACTAAGTTCATCTCAGAGCTGATGACAGTATCTGCATATCCCAGATGCAAAGCCCGTGTCTATCAGGTGATGCTGGCCAGAGATAGCATAAATCAAGTCTGCCTACTCACTCACTGAACTGGTATCAAGATAGGCTCTCCCAGCAAACTGCTTGAAATGGATGCCACCTCCACCACATTTGATCATCAGTTTAAAGGGAAAACAGGAAAGCTGTTGGACTGGCAGCTTTTTCCTCTTCCCTTGCTGAAGTCCAACACCAGATTACCAGCCTGGCAGACAGTTACAGGGCATCACCCATTCTCAACCTACATGTTCTATCAAGCACTGCCAAGGAAGAGCCCTGACACTACACTGCAGCCTCGGGATACACGGGTTTGGAAGAACGCAGAAGCTCGCCCTTCTTAATTAGTTAATTCCCCAGAAGGAGTTCATTCCATGAACATCTGCTGTTCCAGGGAATGTCAAGCTTTGCTGGAAGAAGCAAAACCAGTAACAAATCCGCAGTATACATAGGACTGACATTTTTAAATAAAACTTGCATGGCAGTTACTTAAAGGGCCTTTTTCTTTAAGCAACCTTGTCACATCTCATCAGTTTGGGACCCCAGAGGAGAACTACCTACATCGCTGCTACATGGGTACTCTTAATACATGCCATTTTCAGATCTGAAAAATCTGCAGGTTTGTATTTTGCAGTGAAGCAGTAGGAAAGGAGATGCTAGTGTAGGCATATCTAAAAAAAAAGGGAAATGCTAGTACTGCTGGATCATTGCAGACATTGGGTTCAAACTTCTTTTCACATTAAAAAGTATAATGGTATTTTGGACCTGATAGGAAATAACCAAAATTTCTTCAGTGCTTCTTCCCCTGTGAGCCAAATGAGTCAGGAACAGAAATGTATGAGCCACTGCCCCAAGTGTTCCAACGGCACTTTGAGGCGCATCAGACTGTGCTGAGCAGTGAAGCATCCCTGAAGCGCTATAACTTCAGTTAGAACTTGTAATTTAGAAATCTCCCAGTGACCCCATTACCAGCGTAGCATAGAGAAAACAGGGCTGGTCTTGGTATATGAAGGCAATGACTATTCAGGGAGCTTTAATCAGAAGGAATTTAACTGAACAAACAGCCGTGGCTCCCAGAGAAAGGCTGAGTACTTTTAAAAATTGAAAGTAGCTGAGCGTATGCTCTAGAACAATAAGATAGAATTATTACACTAAAACCCTTTAATTAATGCATGCGACAGAAGCTGTGATTTTTAAACCCTAATCTCCCTGTCATTTCAGTTTTTAAGAAATAGTAAGAAGCACCCATCTGCTCAAGCTGCCACACAAGGCCCAAAGTTCTGTTCTCACACCAGTTTTGTGCCGGATGTCTCAATAAATTTATTGCTTATTTACATCAGCCAAAATGGAGAAGAAAGCTGCTGATCTCTTAAGTTTGCCCTCCTGCTAAAACAGACAAGATGTATTTTGCTGTTGCACATAGCATTTTTCCCCCTAAAAGCAGGGGCTTGTCTCCCCCTCCCCCAAAAAAAGAAAACCCATAGGGCATTTCTAAAACCCTGACAGATGTTTAATTACAGAGGCACTAGCAGGCATTATTTTGAGAAGCTCAAACACAGAACGACTGTATCTGACAACCAAATGGCTAAAGAGTCTGCTGTACCACTAGCGAAGCAAAAACTCTGCTAATCCACGTTTTGCTAATTCAAACACCTAATAATTCATATGCAAGCAAAAAGCTGCGGGTAGCACAACACATCTGAATAACCATTTAATAGGAGGAATCTGTGGTGTGATCTCATGTTACCAGGGGTGTATTAGGAAATACAGCAAACAGCAGTCAGCGCTACGTTGTGAAATATCAAACCCAACTCTTACTCTCAGCATCTAAGAACAAAGTACCTTTTGTAATGCAGGTTTCTCCCCCATTCTGCATTTATTAATTCATTAACTTCATTCACTTAAATAGGTCCTTCAGTCACTGATGTAAATGGAACAGGGAACCACAGTACGCCTGTGGGCTGTGTGGCAGGAAGAGAAAAGAGATGGCACTGCCGTCTCCACTGTTATTTCCAGCTGTTCCTTACAAATTTCTCACTGATTCCCTGGAAGTTCTCACACTAGGTACCAATTAAAAAACTTTGTTTTATTCAGACAGAAAATCCTAGTTAGGCCTGTTAAAAAATAAACAAAACCCACAAATCCAGTCACCCAGACCTTCGACTAAAATTTCTTGGCTATGCCTCTGAATGGAGCGGAACCTGCACCTTCTTTGCTGAGTCAAATTCAGTAGTGAATAATTTTCATCCTTTATCCGCCCTCAGAGCTGAATGAGGCGTACGTGCCTTGCTGTGCTGTAGAACTGTGTACTGAGCACGCAGCAACATGAAATATTGTCCTAACAGATTTAAGCATGCCTCAAAGCACATTGTTCTGACAGCGCCTGGGTCTCCGTCATCACTCTCGTAACTATCAATGATTCTGGTTAATTTTACAATCACAAGAGGTACAAGCCTCCATCTGGTTAGTCTACATATTGCTGCAGAGTTGGAATCACACTGATCAACAAAATATGTTGGCTAGTAATGCTCTGTTAAGGTGGACTGATGAGTGGAGAACAGTCCTACTTTCAGCTACGCTAAAGACCCACAGCAAATACAAGGGAGCAGAGCACAAGGATTGGTGCTCCCTAGGGAAAGGTGCCTGACACACTAGGGCTGCTGGGGGAGAGGCCAGGCAGACAGATCAGGATTCAGATGTGCCAGCAGGTCTGCTTGGTAACCTAACACACCAGGTACAGTCTCCTGCAATGCATAAAGCAACAACTGCCACAGCTCTTTCCCTGGAAAGAAGCTGAAGGGAAGAGATTTACTGGTTTAATGCCTGTGACTGAAGCAAACTTGTGACCACAGGTGGCAGGGTTTCCAAACACTTGTTTCCTGCTTGTGCAAACCCCAAGTACAACAGCACCCTCACACACAAGGGAATCGTGGTGTAGCTGCTACTACAGAGCACGTCACCACCATCCCTGTCACCCCTCACTAAGAAGCCCTTGCTCAGGTCTTAGGGGACGTCAATGCATGGATCCTCACGCCAAGAGTAGCAACATTACATCCATGCCAGCAGCCAAAAACCAGACATCTATGTGACTGTCAGCATGGATGGAGATACCCTGGGCAAGGCTGCTGTTTGTGTTGTCACAGCCCTTCCTCCAACCCCTTCCTCAACACAAAACCCAGCTGGAAGTGCCACTTGGTAGTGCTGCATCTGCACCTGGGGTCCCTTCCACCAGACCTACAGGGCTCAAGGGGTAATGCTGCTTTAAGCCTAACACACCTAACACAGACAATTCTGTTGGCAGAACCTGCAACACAGAGTGCATCTAAGTCACCTTGAAACAGGTACTTCTTGCTTATCTTCCAATTTTGGGTTACTTTTGGATGTTGTCACAAACTAGGACTCCCCTCCATCCCCTTCTGTCTTCCAGCACAGGGGCCCAGTGTTGATTTCTCCCAAGTCTGACTCAATTTTATTCTTACCTGCTAAACAGGCCCTTTCTATGAACTCCTGGTAAGCAGCATGTTTAAATGCAGAACTAAGTTTTTACATATCTTTACCTACAGCTCTTATTATATTTGCAAAAACACAAATTACTGTGTTTATATGCAATGTACTCCATAACCAAAATAAATTAAAAATTCAAGGCCTTTTCTCACTCTGGACTTTAGAAAACACTTCTCCAGTAAGACCCTGAGTAAACTGATTTAAATGCTCTTAAAACTTCAGCTTATTCTGAATCACTAAATTTGTATTCGAGGCTCTTCACAGCACAGTATGCATAATGTAGGGTAAAACAATGGAACTCCCTTATGCAGCAGTTAGGAAGCAAAACACCTCAACCCTTGTATTTCAACCTTCTTTCTTCATTAACCTACCAGGCGAACAGAAGCAGTCCCTGAGCAAAGGGCAAGCAACATTTCTTTCTCTGCTTTTGTTGAGAACTCCCCTTCCCATAGCTCTACTCACTTCTACTCACCATCAGCCACAGCACAGATTCCCCCAACCACCTTTCATTTCATTCATCTAATACTATTCTAAATATGTACACTAAGCCTGTTGTGATCCCAGTGAAATCCCCAATGATACAACTACTAACCTCAAAAGAAGGAAAACCAGTCCAAAGAACACAAATAGATAAAAACCAGTAAATTCAGAGCCTCTCCTAGCTCTGGACAGTAGGAGTTTTTAAAAACCCAGTGGGTCCATAGCTTAAGCAATGAAAAACAGGTTACAGAACTCAGCAACAGGAATTAATAAAAATGACCAAGGGTAATCTATCAATCACTATATCGTTTGCAGTTCATATTACAGCAGAAAGGTATGAATGTTGTCAGTGTTATACACTGGCTACTCAGATCTATGATGAATAATTGATAGAGGTCATCCATTTGAGTCCCAGGCTATTAGTCAAAACTCTAAACCTGCTGTTCACCAACAGCAGAGCACTGCAGATGAAGGATAGAGGGGCATTTACAGGGAACTATTTTCAACAATGCAAGCAATTATAAGGGAATGTAGATGATCTGAAAACAAAAGCCGACTTTTTCTAAGACCTATGATACTACTCTTAGTGAATCAGCAAAACAGCATTTAATGTATACCTACTTTGTACAATTTATTGTCAAGAATAAAATCCATAAGGCAAATATGAACTTGAGGTTTCAGTCTTAAATCTCTTAAAAGTTTGAGAGCTTTGAGAGTGTTTTGAGTTGAAGGCTGGGAAGCATATTTGCCTCACACTCCCTTAGATATTTTGCACTGAGCATCTACTATGTCTCATCCTGATAAAGTGACTTTGAACTAAAATCAAAGAATAAAAAACCTTTGTGTTATGGCCCAAAGTTTTGATGTTACTTTTAAAATGAGTAAATAATACACCAGGAATAGCTATATTTACGAACACACTGGGCGTTTGAGGAACTAAGTCTTGCAACATGACCCACACTGTATTAACCCTGACAGAGACATTACCCAAGTAACTTACTCCATGATGGTATTCATTCTAATGGTAGCAAATGGTAGCACACCTTTGAAATTTGGAGAAAGGTTAATACAACAAATAAGCATCTACTAACTACAAACAGTCCTATGTACTAGTCCCTTGTTTATTTACTTACAATTCACCATGACTGAAGAATCACCATCCTGACTCCCTCAGTCCATACTGCAGGGTGCAGAACAGATCACAATTTCATTTTAGATTTAAGGTCAAGCTCACTGAGCTGCCTCTGTATGGTTTCTAAAGGCAGAATAATCCTTTACTACAATGACACCTGAGATATGGAATAGGATTGTCTACGAACAGCAGCCCCACTTTTTAATCTTTACAACAGCAGTTCAGCAGTGGCATTTGAAACAGCCATGATATAGTTACGTCCTGACAAGCAACACCTGACATGCCTTCCCTATCTTTGCACATCCCAGGAATCAACAAAATAGGTAACATTTTCTCCAATAACTATGAGAAGCAGGTAGCCAAAATACAGTTTTCTCTGCAAATTTAGGGATATCAGAGCCTGCTTTTAATTCCCTTTGCTGAAATACAAGGCTCTGTCTAGACACCAGCCTTAAGGCACTCTCTTTGCATATAAGGCAGGTCAGAGTACACTGGAAGCATAAGGATTGTCAAAAAACCTGTTTGGGCTTTGGCAAAGTAGTAGTACATATTCTGTAAACAGCACAGTTCCTAGGCTTCTGTCTGACAGAAGCAAAAAAATGCTAAAGTATTTCTGACAAACTCAAACTTTCCTTGCCAAAAGCCATCCTCTCCCCAGCTCAGCCTGTTAGGAAACCAGCCTGAAGAAGGGTTTGTGCAAATCTCCACCTTTTCTTACCCAGAGATAAATTTTGTTTATTTTGACTGAGTTTTGGAGCCTGCATACCATACTTTGGACTTGCAGACTCCAAGATCAGTAATACTGGTTTTATACTTGACTTTTTACAACCTGCCACTCATCTTTTCCACCAACTCAGTGGAGCCACATTTTGACCAGAAACTCATTAACATCCTGTCTGAACACACCAGTAGAGCCTCTTCTCTCACGCTTCCTGTAAACAGCAAAACCCAATCCTACTCCTATCTTCACTTTAAAATATTTTTCTCACACCAAGCTCTTGTTCAACAGCTTGTGTGCAGTGGTCAGGCTGTAGACACCTTGCACATGTACAGTCAGTAGTTGCTTCTGATGGGTCAGACTCTCAGCTATTCCACTCCCAAGGCTTATGGATACAGACTTCCAGGCAAGTCCTGAATTTGGTTCGAAACACTGGTTTGGAGACAGGGCAGTTGAAGAGACCGGAGAGTTTCCACTAAGAAATTTACAGCTGAATTGGCTGAGCCGTTGGTTTGGTGGCAGGGTGAAGTGAAAACAAGACAAAGAGGGAAACAGATTTCATAGCAAACAAGTAATTTATCACTAACTTCACTCCATTGCTTCCATGTAATTCCTCAGCTAGTTTAAAGGCCTGTGTGATACTCGACATAGACAGGCAAATACAAACAGCAGCATTTAGTAAATCAGTTATGAAGATTAGCTTTGCCTTACAACAGCTGAGCAAAATACAAGATATTAAGCTCAAACAAACTTCATAATGTAGGAAAATAACTAATTGCACTTTAAAGAAAGCGTAGTAAAATTACTACACCATCAGAAGGGAGTAATTTATTAATTATGTGATGATCATGTACTTCTGTTCTTTTTAGCTGGGCCTGGAGCTGAAATATGAGCCTTATATGGAAAGAAGCTTTGATGACAGCCATTTATTTGGGAAAGCTTTTCCAGCCTTTTTGTTTCACACAAATGATTTGAATGTTTAAAGTATTGAAATAGCTTCATATCTAGGTATTAATAAAGAGATGTTGTCTTTTCCATCTTTCATATTTTTATTAAGCTTTCAGTGAAAAATGCTGCTGTTAGTTTATAAGCAATTCAAAAATAATATATATACAAGCAGGCAGCCATTTTCACAGTCTGGCAAGTAACAGATTTCCATAAATAACAAAGAATACAGGGTCATGATATCAGCTGTTCAGAAATTTTAAAAAGTCAGATTGCTTCTATTTTTGAAGTAACTATTTGCTGGATTATTTTTATTTATGGCTTGAAGCTGAATCTAGAAATGTTTTCCATGAACTTTAGACACCATGCTCCTGACTGACTGGCCTTCTCTCTGCTGTTTTCTCACTTGACTTCCATGCATCTGTGTCCAGTCTGAGGGCAGGGGATGGCACCAGCTCACAAGCCAGGCCTGCAAAGGTCTGTGAACATCTGAATATGTGCCTCATGAATTTGTACGCCCAGATTGCACAGATGCTGGCTTATTTGCTCACATAGGTAGTCAGCTGTCCTGTTACCTGACTCTTCAGATGCAGCATTAATTGCACTGTACATCAGTTTTAGGTAATTAGACACAGCTGTACGTTTGAAAATGGTAGCACGCAGTGGGAAATCCTTCTGGAAGACTTTGGTCATTAACACTTTCACAATTCTCAGGTATACCATTATCTACTCCTTAATTCTCTGGTTTGATCCCTGTTTAAAGTTTTCTTTTTCTTTTCCCTTGGGGACTTTGTCAAGCTTTCCACTTGAAAATGATTCTGCGACATTGTGACTGTGCCTCTTTCTAACAGAAAAAAATCACATAATTCTGTGAAATATAATACATATATATACATACATATAATATACATACATATAATTCTGTGAAAATGGAAGCCGTGTTCTTAAAAGATCCAAGAAAAAAAAGAAAAAAAAAGTATTTTTGACCAACAGAAGTTGATGGACAAGATAAGGTTGCTATTTTTTTTTTTCTTTTAAATGACATATGAAATAATGCATTTCACATACTTCTTCCTCCCCAGAAAAGCTGACCATTTTTCTAGAAAGAGACAGGAAGCTCCACTTCTGGGAAAAAACCTTAAAAACAACAAACACCAAAATTGTCTCAGATCTGCTCAATTAATTTTCTTCCACAAACACAGGTTACAAGCCGTGTTAGTTTAGAACTGGATTTTGACAATCTCATTGCCTCATGATTCAGGTAACTGAAAAAAATTAAAATCTATGCTACAGTTATTCATAAAAATTATGAGACTACTCTTGTTACTGCTTATCTGAAAATATAAACAAATTGGGTCTCAGACATCTTGAAAAAACGGCTTGTTTCATTTTGCTGTATTGGGGGTTGCAAATAAAGAAGGAAGAGATTACACTGGTGATTGTGAAAGCATGAAAACTCTATGGGCACAAAGGCATACACAGAAATAAATACAGCAAAAATAAATACAGCAGAATAAAATTAAACAGGTTCATCCAGTCTGACTGCATCCCAGAACCAGAGTACAGTATTAGTTTAAGACAATGATCAAGCGATTTCTTCTTTGGTTTCAGCAGTCCAGCAAGAAGAAGACTGTAAGAAGAGCAGTGATAACATGGTAACCCCAGAAATTAGAGAAGTGTGTGTATCACTTTAATTTTGATTCATGAGCGAGAATTTCTTTTCTTCCTTTTTTTTTCCCCCCTAACTGCCACTAACTGTATTTCTGGTGTTCTGCTTCAAGGGAGCACCAAGCTACTAGGGGATTTCCTAAGTGGGATTACCCGTGTTTCTTCAGTTCCTGCTGGCTGCTTACAGTTGCACCTGTGACAACTTAACCAAGTTGGCTGTCAACGACCTGCAGCCAAACATGACGATTTAAGCTCTCTCAGAAACAAAGCACATGGATGAAACGTAACCTCAGGGTGGGATTTCTTCGTTTGGCTGAAATCAGTAACAACTTCTAAGTCCTTAGAAGAAAAAGAAAGAACACAAAATCTAAGCTTGCCTAAAAACTTCCGCCTTTCTGTCAAGAGTCTTGTTTTTCCATTCAGCTTTTGCTGAGGTATAGTCACAGTGTAGAATATAATTAACTCTTGAGTAAGAGAGGAATGGGAAAACGGTTTCCCTTCTCTTCTCAGGAAAAAACCTTTTGGGGTGGGAGGGTGGGCGTCAAAACAGAACAGCACCACAGCTTAAAGTAAAGAGAGACACAATTAAGCTTTCATACAACATCTGTGTCACATTTACACATGCGCTCACTTCCAGGGAAGCGACAGACATCAAACTAATGGAGAACATCCCGACTCTCCAAATGCAGGAAGAATGCTGCAGCTTTCCCAGCTGTGCTCTTGGGACTGTAAAGCAAGAGATCAGCAAAGGAGCCTTTTTTTATTGGTTTTACTACTGGTTTTGGCCAAGTAGTGTCACAAAGTTCTTAAACACAGTTATCCTACTGCACTATGAGAATTATGTACACCAGGACTGCTGGAAAACAATAGCTGCAGAATAAGCTTCATCATCTTCTGGATGTTATGCACAGTAATTGGTTCCAGGGTCAACTCTGTGATGCTACAACAAAGGGCTGTAGCTTAAGGGAAAAGAATAAACAGCAGGAGTTAATGGAAGTTCTGTTAATATATAAATGCCCCCCAAAATGAAAGAAAGGCAGAAAATAAAATATTCTGTATAAACAAAACTGATTATGAATCCAACATGCAACCTTAGCTTTCAACAAGCTGTTAATTTCATTGAAGAAAAGAAACAGAGCAAGTACTTTCAAGTCACTGTAACAAGAAAGCAACACATTAAGAGTTTGAAGCTAGTCTGACAAACATTGTGCTTGCCATGGGTGCCAGTTTGTGTGAAAAATACAGACAAAGAAAGGTGTCTGAAATTACAGTATTATTCACAAAATATCATTATTAGGGTATAGGCCACTTTGTTCAAAACACCATGTGTGACTGCTCCACTGAACCTAAACATCTGGGGCAAGTTACCCATCTGGCTTTAGCGCCTTTGAAATGACATGCTGCATTTAAGCTAAGAGGTCCAGTCACACCAGTTTTGAATAATAAAATAGCATATATAAAATAATAAAACAGCACTTTATCATTTTGAATCTTCCTATTCAATAACACTTTTGATAAAAATATATTTAATCCTTCTCCCTGCATACCAGGAAAGTGAAACAGATATAGAGGTACAAATGTTTTCTAAGTATTTCGCCAAATATTAACAATTATCTCCTGACACTCAAACACTCAGATGAAAAGGTACAAAGGAACATCTTATCCTTGTGATTTGCCAGGTGAAACACTAGGACATGCAACGTATCAAAACGGAATCCCTCATTTCTATGTTTCCCTATCATGTTTCCTTCCCTTTTCCATTTGCACTGTTCTCAGGACCTGAAAAACTTTCACCTGTTTTTCTTTCACCTGCTCTGCTGCTATGCACAGCTTCAGATGCTGGGACTGCTCATGCAGGGCTGTAGCAGGCCCACTGTGTGACCTCCTTCCCCAGTTCACTCCCACCCCCTAACGTGAGCAGGATGACACTGAGCTACCAGCACCTTCTTCCTTGGTGCTCCACCTTCTCTCCATGGTCACTCATTTCCTTTCTTTAAACAATACTCTGTTCCCAAGTGCCAGCTGTGCCCACACAGGAGGAGTCCCCACAGTGTGCCAACCTCCCTGGCACATTCTGCTCCAGGCCATGGCTATCGTCGTGGACCTTCTCCCATTAGTAAGCCAACACTGTGACACTATTTATGCAAACACAGCATGCTTTTATCTCCAGCCTACTTCCTTCTGCCGTTGACTCAGCTTTTTTCCAAGGCTGCTCCTAAGCCTCCCCACTCCTACATAAACCACCTATGGTTTGCAGCTGACAAGAGCCTGAAACCCAGACCCTCCAAGACAAACTCTTCCATCACTTCCTTTGGCTTACAAACACACGATGGTTGCAACAAGATGGATCAAAGGAAAATACCCCCAGCCAGGTCCCATCTATCACCCAGCTCTCGGCAGCCCCAGCCTGAGTGCCCTGTTTGCCCACAGCAACACTGGGACACATCATGTCACGAAATGGCACTTTGGCTCGCTCCCAGTTCGGACCCTCAACTGAAGAAATACAGATTGGTTATCTTACAGAGGATATGCTGTGAGATGATCTAGATACCGTGCATCAGAGCAAACATGTGCATGTCAGAAAGCAAATTCACAGATAGGGCAGTTACTGCAGAAAACCACATTTCTGGCTCGTGCTTTTGCATGGCTCCCACTCCCCACTACAACAGGGATCTCTGGAGGGCTGTCAGTAGCAGAGATCTGCTTGGAACTATCAATGAGCTTCCAGAAGAAGTTGTTTACATCATTTGGATGCACCTCTAATAGTAACACATCAGGCCTTTACCATTTAGATCTATTTATCTATACTTGCTACATAAACTCAGACACTTTCTGAATTTTTGTCTGTCCTTTCTCAAACCTTTTTCTGGTTGATGGACTTTTTAATTACATTATGATTTTGGCCCTTTCCAACCCTTCTTTCCTCCCTAGGTATCATGTTTCTATCCTTTTGGCTTCTAAAGGCCTCAAAGAAAGTTGCAAAACTGGAATTAGAGTAAATACTTTATGAAGAGTAGTTTCCATGATGCCTTGGTTAAGTCAGTGTTTCAACTTACTGAATATATATATATATATATATATATGTATATATATATACATAATTTTTTTAACAGAATCTTGCTCTAATATAATTGACCAAGTATAGCAGAAAATCCTACTAGGCACATAAAAACTTCCATTATGAATTCACAGCACTTCATTTCCATTATGAGCCTTAGTATTAAGACACTTGCATGCTGATAACACCTAAGATAAAAAATCCTAATAACTTGCGAAATGAAACTATTGTTTGAATTATAACTAATGTGTCATGTCTGTGTGTATTAAACTAATAAAAGCACAACACTCCCTACTTCCACACAAATAACAGCACTGAGGCTTCTCTGTCCAATATATTTAACATTACAGTAGCAACTAAGTGATCCTCACTTATGCGCACCCATTTTGTTGTCCCAGAACAATCCAAGTAAGGATTAATTTTTTCCTGTTACAACATTACTTGTCATTCTGTGTTTGGGTATTTTTTAAGGCTTCTCCAGGCTTCAACAGTACTTAAGGTTAAGACATTTCTGGGAAATTGCTGTGCATGCGGATACAGACATGTGCAAGGACAAGAAACTTCTGCAAAGTATTATAAGGGGTTTAGGATTAATATGTTCCATGTGCAGTGTAAGCTGTACTTCCTGAATTCTCTTTTAAGGGAAGAGACAGATCTGTTTGCTTCATTATCTAGTAAAAAAAGACTTTACTACCTACTGAATAAAGGTTAAATCACGGGAAACTGAACGTACCTTTGGTTCAATAGTGCTACACACCTACCAAAACATACAAAAGGCAACAAGGAAATGCAGCATCTGCTCCACTACCTTGAGGTACCGCAGGCATAGGAAGAGATGAAGTCTTTTATACCCCTTTATCAACCCGAGTCATTGCATTCAGTCTTTCACCATCGTGACACTGGTGAATGACCTCTACTGTCGAAACACCCAGAAAATATTTCACAGGAGGAGAGGAGAGAGAGAAAAAAAAAAGCCCTTTAGACCTGAGATTCATATTTCCCAAAGAACCCATATATTTCTGTTGTGGTTATGCTTTTTTCCCCCCGCCAAATATTTAGGTTTTGCTGACAACAGATTGCCTCGAATGCTATTTAAGCATAAGACATCACAAGACATGTGCTATCCTAAGATAACACACACCTCTGAAGTGCTGTTAGGTATAGCTGATGCCTTCAACTGCCTGATGAATTTGTTATCTCAAAGAAACACAAGGTTTGGGAGTGCCTTATATTAAAAACTAACCCCAACTTTAGTCTTTAAATAAATAAATAAAAACTGTGATTTTGCATCCTTTAAAAAAAAAAAAAAGGAAAAAAGAAGAGATCTGACTTGGAGTAAACCCCAACTTCTGGCTCCCAAACAAAACTAAACTTTTTCGCTTTATCCCTGTGATATCACAAAAACAATCATTTTAATGGCTATTTATTTTTCTGTTAAAGTAACAGAGATAATGAAGTAATAGCTGAGGTTTGAGATTACCAACCTGGAAAAAAAAGTTCTGAAAGAAAGAGGGCAAATCTTCCCCCATGCGTCCTGTACAAGGATGAGTATCTCACGCTCTAAATCCATGTTAAGTAAGCACCTGAATCAAAGTTAAAAGTACTCAATTGATGATTATTGTGTCTTTCACATGGACACTCTCTCAATAGAGATTCTGCACTTAAAAAGGATGAAGGGTTGGATTTTTGCCCTCAGCATCACTAAAGTGCAACCAAACCCATCAACAGAGTAGCCACAAAAGACAATTCTGAGACTTGCTCCTCCCCTAGTCTTATCCCCTGTAAAGTTTGCATGCTACGGTACATTTCAGGATATGCAATTTACACTGGCATTGACTACAGAAAAGAAAGATTTCTCTATTCTTCTCTAATCTCAGGCCATTAGGTGCCAAGTGGCTCAACAAAGCAGTTAACAATGATTCCAATCTGACCGCTCTTATGCTTAAAATCAAGCCAGCAGTTATAACTATTGCTGTATCAGGGCCAAAGTATTCTGCAATTTTCCAGTCCAAACCCATGCTGTCTATAAACAAGAAAAACAAATTCACCATGAAAGTAAGTTCCCTACACATTTACAAATCCATTCAGGGCATTGAAAATATTGTCTAGCTGTCAGTTACAAAATATGGGACAGTAGCAATCACACACCAAGTACAAGCATTCAAAAGTCTCATTCAAGGCCTAAGGCACTGAAAATTATAATGAAAAACTCGAAAGTTTTCCTCCACAGTTTCAATATAATTCACTATATGCTTATCATGTCCCTAAAAAATACAGGCTTACTGATGATAAATCTCGTAGGCAATCAAAAGAAAACTGAGAATAAGAAAAGTTATCAATGCTCCCATCGTAAAGGGTTCCCTTAACTGCAGCTAAGTTGCTCTTGACTTTTACTGGTGTGACTGGTACCACAGTCAGGTCCTTTCACAGTAAAGTAATCCAGTGCCTGAATGAGACTACTGGGTTAAAAAGTAATAAAGTGAAGTCAAGTGAGACCTAGTAAAACTTGTATTTGTAAAACGCACCTGCAGAACACAAATTATCTATCAATGTTAGGCCCAACCACACATTACTTTTATACCCTGTGCCACCCTGGGACTCCCCCACATTTCAGCTCCTGCAGAATTTAGCCCACTCCATCCCCTGAGAGTGCCTACTGCCAAACTTAATGCATTAAAAAAGCAAGTCTGACTCTCGATTGAGGGCAAATGGTGAACCATAATGGTAAGAACAGCAAAAAGATTTAACATTAAAGACGTTTACACAAGCCCCTCGTTAGCAGTCATTTACAGATCAGTAGAATCCCACTAAACAGAGTCATGGAGCTATGGAAGTATTTGGGAATCAGATTAAAAACACTACCATCGCCATTTTCATTGCCTGAATCTTGTTTTACTAGCTGGGGGGAAGGCAGTCCTTGCTCACTGATCGGAAACTGCTTGAAAATAAAAGCACTACACAATGTGATCTTTTGACTATAAATGTCACAAAGCAGTATTTCACAGGCTATAGTTTGATGTAATAGAAACATCCAGTACAAAGAATTACCAGAGATGCTAAACTGACTTTTACAAGGCAGCAAGGCCAGGGTAGGTGCCGGGAAGTGAGAGGTTTTTTAAAACTGAGGTTCTATGCAGCTGGATTCCCAAGCACACATCCCTACGTGCAGACATTTATAGTATTTACTGAAGAAGAGCTAAAAGTCTACTATGAACACTGGAGTCCCTGTGCAACTGACATAAAAGGGTATTTTTGAATGCACAAACTGAAACCAAGTAGCCAATAGCTTTCCACACCTTTGGATATATTCTTTTTAATATGCTAGTGTGCATGGTAAGCGTGGAATGGTGACTGACAGCTCAGGAAGCACTAAACATAGACACAAGCAATCCTTTGAAGCAGCTGTTGGGACTACATTTCCAAAAACTGTGGAAGTAGTAGTATGAAGAAATAATCTTGGGCATCTTCTATAAGCTTCAGGGCAAAGCATATCCTACTATCACCTGTCTTTAAGAAACCACACTCACTTCCTTGCTTCCTAACAGATAAAATAAAGGCTGGGTAAACCTATCTCTCTTAGCATCTTGTACAATTTTTCTTCCAAGCTGAGCTGTGTTTTGGTTGCTCACATCACAGAAAGACAGCTACAATAAACTGCCTAAAAAATACTTCTATCTCACTGTGTTGCTTGTTATTGCATATGGTAACCTGCAAAAAAGGAATATCAACAATTAAAACTAAATAGAGTAGAAGTATCTTTGACAGGCAAAAAGCTCTCCTGTACTTAAAACCCCTACTGAAATGTTTACAAGGAATAAAAGCAGTGCTACAGCTGGTCTAATAACTTCAAAATGCTGCATAAGAAATTGTCTCTGAGCAACAATAAAGGCAATCTCTGTCACAAGAAGTCATTAATCTACTGAAGTATCCCAAATTCAGCCAGCAGTCCTTAGTTCTGACTTGAGCTGACCGTGTGTTATCTGCTCGTCACCACCATGCCCCATTTCAAGAGGAACTGGAATTGCTTTTTAACACTCTTGCTGGCCACCCACATTACATGTGACTGAGTAAAACAGGCCTTGGTAAAGCAGAGCAGAGTGTGGTAATCAGGAGGACAGTGGAATTTACCTAAGATACCTACAAGGCAATGGTTACATGTTCCTTAGTCGGTATGATGTCAGGTTAATGGATAGTATTAAAGGGTACAGAGACTGCTTTGTACCAAAGCATTGCTGCCCTGCTCCAGTCAAACACTTTTTGCATGAGTTTCTTGAAGCATAGCTCCCATCATCAGCCTAAAATACAGACGGGACAAGCGACTTCATGTGTGTGAGGTGCACCTGCCAAGGGAGGCTTTAACCACTTTTTAGATGTCCCATGGCTTTTCTCTCTTCCTCTCAGAACACACTGGATTGATCCTGGCTGCCAGAATTTTTCTTGCTATCCATTTTCTTGGGACAATCAGCGTAAGTTCTATTTTGTTCTGTTTCCTCAACAGTTCTTCCCATTAACATCAACCCACAGTTAAAGAGAAATAGAAGCAAATACTACTGCTGAGGGCAGCACCACAGGAATATATATACTCATATAGGAGATTTCATTTGCAGTCCTGAGGAGAGTACACAAATCCAAAGGGGAGGAAAAAGGGAACTAAGTGCTGCTGTGGAGATACACACAGGCCTGTACTGGTCAAAAACGATGGTTCAACTTGCAGTGATTTGCAGAGAAACCTCAGATAATGAGAAAGTACCACACTGCATACGGCTTTGCTAACATGCATCAGGATTGGACTACGTGCATTACAGCAAGGCAGATAAGAAAGAGAAATTTCTAAATGGTATTATTAGATGTGTTCAAACTAGGTAACAAACTAGGTAACTGATCTAGTCCAAATTTGATATAAAGAACAGCTGAACTCTGCTAAGTTCCCAACCAATATTTAATGGATCTCTTACTGCTAGCACAGTGTCCTTGCCTCTGCCCAACATCCCCTATGATTTGAATCATCAATTGCTTGTATTTCCAAGTCCCAGAGTTCCATTGATCCCAGTGGAGTTAAGAATCAAAACAATTAGTTTTAGTTGTAAAGCTGAGAGGGTTTTATATTCCAACAACCACCCCTCAGCAATGCCCAAATTAACTGGTGAATGTGTAATCACAGCATAACACTCTTATCTTCGCCGTTCTGAGACACTGTTCCTTCATGAAACTACCTTATTTCTGGAAGCCTGGGGCAAAAGTTACCAATTGTCCAGCACTGAAACATTCTCCAGTTTGTTATATGCTCCTTCAGCAAACTAAATATACTAAATAACTTAAACATACTTGAGACTGTACATACAGAACAAGGTATCATTTGGTGTAAAATGCCCCAAGAGCACTGCCTTTAGCAGCATGATACTGTGGGATTTACAGTAAGTGAGAGTCTGGGCATGAGAAGTATCTGAAGTGTAATTATTCTTGATATGTAGTAAAAATGTTTGATTTTTAGATAGTGGAGAGACCTCCCCTTGCACACAGAGAAACATTTTTTCATGTAAGAACAATGAAGTCCTGGTACTGGATACTGGCAGCTGTTCATACACTCATGCTAGCAACAGAAATCATCTACTAGGACTATCTTTCTCTGTTCTCTGGAATTACTACTGTACATTTTTATTTTTCTAGTTTCATTTGCTTAGCTGTTTTATTTTTACTGTTGTTTTCCTCCCCAAAATTACAGCCTTGCTTCTTAACTAAAATATTAAAGCAACTCTAAACTACTTTTACTTTTGAATTATGTTACATCAAATGACTTCTGAAATTACACACTTTTCATTAAAGTCCCAGGTCTTGCATTTGTTATAATTAGTATCTGAGCAAAACAAAGACCAAATTTATGCTTCATAAATCTCTCCTACTCTTCTTCCACAGAACTTGCTAATGTTCTTATGTTTCTATTCAAGCATTCCAGTTTACATATAGGATTTTCTTATAACATGCCTGGGATAAATCCCAGGTGTTACATCCCCAAGACTGTATATAACCTGTATGAAATTCACAGGCAGCTGTCTCTTCTTCAGTTTACTAATAAAGATACTCAACCAGTCTCTGGCCATGCTCTTCTAAGAGTTTTTGAAATGTAACAAACACAAGGGAAGAGGTCCAGACCTTCTGGTTTTCACATAGAAATCCTTTGGGAGTTATCCACCTGTGCACAGCACATCATGAGCCTTTACAGCTTCAGTGCAAGCCATCCAGCATGCTGACACTGCCTTGGAGGGTTTGAACCCCAATGCCATTGCACACCTTTCTTCAGGCCCCCATCCCCTCTGAAACCTCATCACATGGCACAGCTCCTTTCACCTAAGTCCTGCTTCTCTCTGCCTTCCCCCATTCTCCTTACTCTCCACCCTGCACCTTATTCCCAACTCATCCCACATGGTGCTCATGTTCTAAGCAAGTCCCACCACACACCAGTGATTCCTGATGTAGACCAAGTACAGCCACACACCACTGTTTTGAGGGTTTTTTATATTCTGCAGAGTCTAGGGACTTGTGTCCACCTCACCTAGTCAGGCCATGAGCTTCTTGGGCTGAAAGCAGTATTGGTACAGAGCCTGGCAAAACAGTCCTCACTCGCAATCAGCCCCTTCCTGCAATGTCCAGTTTAGTAGAAACAGCATGTGTGCAATACAAGTGGATCAGTCTCTCCCTGAATCATTTAAATAATCAGAGGAGTCTGACAGAAGGGGAAAAAAAAGGCAAAGAGAAGGGAGAGTGGAGGCAGGAGATAAAGGAAATAGAAGAGACAAGATGGTTTTCACTGGAAGCAGCATTCTGAGGTGCTACATCCTTTCCCTGATGTCCTTCCCTGACATGGTCACACTAGAAGCAGCATTCCTCTCCTTCATTCCTATGTAACACTACTTTTCTTTATTTTCCTCTCCTAGATTACTTTCAACATTTACTTCCACTCCAGTCTGACACCTACACGCAAGAAGTACCATGTTTTTGGAACTCCCTCACTGACTGGGCTATCACAGGTCTGTGCTTTTACTACATGCTTGCCAAGAACCAAGAGGTATTTAAATTCTTTTCACTTCTTTTTTTCATCTTCCCACCTGACAACAGCAGTTGCAGCCTCAAAAATTATTCTTCTTCATTTCAGGACTGACACAGAGCCTAATGTAACAAACCCAAACACCTTCACTGCTAAACACACCATGGCGATGAAGGGGCTCATGCCTTAAAAACACTGACCACCAAATTACTTTGAGATATCTAAAACTACATTTTAAGTGAGAAGCTTGAAGATTAGAAAGATAGTGCTTTCCCTTCACTTTTATCAACATGTATATATCCCTCTCTGCTCTCTCAGTCATATCTCTAGGGTTCCTTTCAGGGAAAAATGAAAATCACAAAAAACCCAACCAAGAACCTCAATCTGGGGAAGAGCTGAGCAAAAACCTACAGATGGTTCACACAGCTTTGGATGCAACTTGGTGAACATTCAGGTACAGTTTCACCAATGGCTTGAATGATAAATAAAAATGAAGAATCACCTGGGACAGGAATACCCCAAAAATATTCAAAGTTTGGTCTCAACAAAGCAAATGCGCTCTGGGCCACCTCTTCCCACGTGGCTGTCACACAAAGCACAGATACTTCATGCATGATCTCTGCATGACAGGTATCACACAGCACACTATGTGTAACTCTAGAAAACTCATTTTTACCCTCCCTCCAACCAGATGAAGTACACTTTGCAATCAGCTAGCTTACCCTTGGCAGCTGATAAACTGAGTTTGCAACACTACACCCCCGGTGCCTGAGAAATCATGATGTTACTCGACAAAGGCAGCAGAGGCAAATTACAGAAGGGTTAAGAACAAAGGAGTGCCTACCCTAGAGGCTCTCAACCCCAATTCTTGCTCTTCTCCCAGTGAGCCCTGTCAGTACTCTCCAGCTCCGGCCACCCTCAGCCCTGACAACCTGCTGGCCCTAAGTGACCACAGAGGTGCACTGCCAGCTTCCCTGCCGTGAGACGCTGTGCATCAACAGCACTCCTCAGATTATTAAGAATTAAATGCACAAAGAAATACTTTCAGCTGAGTCAACGTCACAACATTCAATACTTGGCAGTCTCAAGGCCCTTTTCTGACACAGGATAACTTAGTAATGCGTCAAAGGGGGAAGGAAAGAGTAAAGATAGGAAAGTAAAAAAAACCACAACAGATATTGTATAACCTTATGAGTAGCACGAGATTTTCCTGATTATGGCCTGAGTAAAAATAAAAACTGCAGTAAAAAACTGCAGAAATAATTTCAGGAACAGGAACCAAGAGCCCTGGTTGCCTGCCTCCACTGGGGAGGAAGCCTGTCCATGGGGCTGGAGCTCTGTTCTTGAAGGAAAAACTTCACCTGGAAGAGTAACTAAAAAAGGCTGCAGCAAAGGATAGCAAACTACAGCAGTTCTAGGACAAAATGCACTTCAAGGCCATACCAGAACACCTCATTTTTGCAAGCACATACATGAGGGCAGAATCTGGCCTATATTCCATACACCTTAAGTTACTGCTCACAGAGGAGGGGAAAAAAAGCCTCTGGAGTTACAGCAGCAATCTGCAAAAGAGTAAAATTAATCCTACAGCTTGCTGGAAAGAAGGACCTCAGTTCCTCAGAACACAATATAAGGGCAGTGCCAATAAACTTGTATATCAGAAAGAGACAATTGGGAAACTTTAGTCCTGAACACTGACCTACGAAAACTCCTTTTAAAAATAACAAAACAAATAAGCAAAAAACCCCTAAACTTTCTTTCAAATAACAAAAAACCCTGTCACTTGTAAAAAATGTTCCCTTCATTGAGACAGTGATTTGTGTTAAGTAACCTCTAATAATAGGTAACATTTCTCTAGCAATAAAGTGTTTCTTAGTAGCCAATTAAATACTTGATTAGCTCTTCAGCTGTGATGTTAGCAAATGTAAAATTCAGCAGCCACCCTCCTGGCCCATCATTGCAAACATATCCCTTTTCCAAAATGTGCCTCTATTCAGGCCCATCAGTTTGCTGCTTCTTTATAGTTAAAGAAAACAAGGACCAGTTTGGTACCCAAAGAAGTGAGTTTCCAGTTGCTGGCATCAGTTAAGTCAGAAACTTTAATTCCTGTGAGAGCAAACTGCAGTGTGACTCTAATTCTCCCCCTTCACTCCTGCAACAACGGCTCAAAGCTTGAGTTGAGGCAAGAAGCAGAACAGGTAAAGATATGAGACAACTTCTCTTGTTAAAAATAAAAGGCTTAATATGGAGAGCATGTAAGAACAGTTTTCCTATCTGAACACCATGCGAAAAAGTGTTGCGCTGTTTTCAGCCCGTCTCCAGAGAGATGGTTTTCCACCACAGCAGTTCTGATTACGGCACTGTACATTCTGCTGGTGAATCATGGCAGCCCCATTTAAATCTAGACAAAGCTGCAATTTTATCACCACACCTCATGTCAGCTGTACCGAAGTGTTTCAGGTGGCAGCTGATGGACTTTCACGCAAAGTAGGCACACTCCCATAAAGAAATTTAAGTGTTCAAGAATCCAACAGCAGATGGGAAAGCCAGAGTCTGAGTCTTTTAAATGGGCAAGTAACCATACTGCAAATATTTAAGAATCTGTAAGAATCTAGTTCGTCACTAGACTTTTTGGAGTTGTTTTTTTATGGAAAGGTAAAAAAGCATTTAAAAAAAGTGGTGTTCTTGGATTAATTTTAATATATCCAACATTGCTTCAAAAACTTATGAAAAACATGTAACAATACACAGTTCTGGAAAATTTTGCTTTGTTGCTGTGGGGTCTGAAGTCAGGAGAAAAGACAACATTATATAATATCCTGAAAGAGCAAGGTAATTGAAGAAACCCACCCTCTTCCACAATGGTGCAGATTACTTCATCCACGATGGTCGTGAAAATGAGTTTAATTCTATAGATAACTATGCTCTTCACAACAAAAGGAATGAAAATGAGAGGAAAGCGTTTTTGTTCACCAAACAGAAAACAAACAAAAACCAGCAGAAGGGCTAGTAAGGAAAGAATGGTTAATCTCACATTTCTAAAAGGGTATTATAAACAAAGCATGGTGAACAACAAAAATAAAGGATTTAAAAAAAAAAGATACTAAAGTGCTTAATGGTGTTCTTTTAAATATTTACTTTGCTGCTATTTGGAGAATAATTTGTTCCATTTAGTAGCATTGGGCTCAAAGGACCACTTTAATCCAGAGAGATTAATTATAGCCTTTGGAGTTATAAACACAATTTGGGAAGTGAAGCGGAGAAGAGGAGAGAGACTCCTCTCACGCTGGCGATTAACAAGTTTATGTGCTTTGGGGCTACGCTACGCAGGCTTCACCTGTGTACTGCAGGCAGAACATTGCAGAGGACACCCATGAATTGTGGAAAAACAGCCCCCGAGATATCCAGGGAAGACACAACCCTACCCTACCGTGTTGCTATAGGCAACTAAAATACTTCTCAGGTATCCTTCACCAAAATACAAGTTCACCAGCACATTACAAAAACATAATCTCGCTTTTATTACCTGCACCAGAAACTAGCTGCGCCCCACTGAGACAAGCAGCAGGCACGGGACCTTTAAAACCTCTCACATGCTTTCATGTATTTCTCCCTTTGGCCATCGCTGTGTCCCAGACCAGGAGACACAGGGACCTGCAACAATTACCACGCAAAGCTAGGAGCGATCTTACCTAGCAAGGGGTTGGCTGCTCCGTCCTCCGAGCTTTCCTCAGCCCCCTCCTCTCCCAAGCCAGAGGTGGCCGAGTCCTCTGGGGCGGATGCGGAGCCAGGGGTGCTGGGCCCACTGACGGACCCCGAGTCACCTTCCTCACTGCTGGAGACGTAGCGGTCCGGCGGGGCGGCTGTCCCGCTCTCGCTGCAGCTCCTGCGCTCCTTGCGGTGCACCCGCGAGTGCAGCACCATTTGGTGGTACGTGCGGAAGATCTTCCCGCACTCAAAGCACTCAGTGGACTTGTTCTGGGTGGCCCGCCGGCTCTGCCGCGAGGCAGGGCGATAGTCCAGATCCCCTGGGGCAAGCGGGCAGCTCTCCCCCGCTGGGGCACTGCCAGTTTTCTCCAGGCGCCCACTGGTGCAGCTCTTCTTCTTGGGGTTGCTGGGTGAGTCCTGATCTCGCTTGCGCTTCTCCTGGTTCACAAGGATATACTCCCTCTTATCCTTGTCATAAGTCACGTCTGCATCTGCCAGGGCCTCATCCCATCCCACATACTTCACATACTCTGAGGGCTCTACTACTTTTCCTTTGGTGGCCAGCTGCCAAGCTTGGTAGCTACTGACCGGATCCAGCTCAGCTACTCTTTTCCCAGGCTGTCCTCTCGTAACTCTATCCAGCCCTACAGATGGCCATAGATTCAGACACTGCAAGAAAAACTGCTTGGTTACTGAGGAGCTCAGGCTCCCATCAATCAAGCCCTCAGCTTTATCCCCAGTGCTGCCTGGCTGCACACGGTAGTGAACAGCATTATGCACTTTCAGGCTTTCCATATTTGTAAACAGATTTCCACACTTGGTGCAAACTTCATACAGAGACAGGCCTGTCACAATTGTCTCCTCTTGTATCACATCATTGATAGTGGCTATCAGCTCCAAATCATTTTTTGGTTTGTTTTTGTTCCCGGACCTGGGGCCATGCGACTTCATGTGGTTTTTGAGAAACCAGGGCTCTTTGAATCTCCTGCCACAAATATGGCACCCGTGATCAAATGAGCCCCTGTGCTTTTTCATGTGAGCTTTCAGGAACCAGGTTTGACTAAAGGTCTGACCGCAGACTTCGCATGGGAACTCGCCTGCATTCAGCTCACTCTTGCAGTTCTCAGTGTAGACCTCCCCATTGGGGACCTGAGCTGTTATATGGTCTTTCTCTATGTGGTTTAACAGCGTCTCCTCCCTCAGGGTCATGTAACTGCACAACCTGCACTTGAACGGTTTGTGGACCTGGTCCAGGTGTTGCTCCAGGTCCCTCTTCCTTTCAAATTTGTTTTTGCAGAAGGTGCACCTGTAAGAGGTCAGCTTGCCATCCTCCTCAGCTGGTGCTGTCTCTGTGACCTCCTTCTTGCTGCTTCTCAACAAGATCTTGCTGCTATCGACCTGAGCAGTACCGTTCAAGATCTTGTTGCAGGCAGACGTACTTTTAGTGGGGCTGGTGCACCCGCCAAGGCCCTCTGAAACGCCCATCTCCCCCAGCTGCGCCTCTCCCATCTCTGCCTCATGCCCCTGACTTAAAGTGCCTGTCCTGTGACTGCGGATGTGAATCTTCAGGTTGCCCTTTTGGGAAGCTCTGTGATCGCAGTAAGGGCATTTGTAGGGCTTCTCACCTGTGTGCTTCCTCATGTGCTGCGACAGGGAGCTCTGAAAAGGAAAACTTTTACCACAGATGCAACAACTGTGGCACATGGTCTTGTCAGCATCCATGTCATTCTTGCTTAGCTTGCCAGGGCTGGAGGATCTTCGTAACTCCATTTCTGCTTCTCTGCTATGATCCATCTGTATTACTGCAACAGAGGGTAAGCGGGGCAGGAGGACAAAAGCATGTCTGGCAGCAGAGGAGGGCTGGACCGCGTTTTCAATCACACGGTTCTGCAGAGAGGTGGTTTATTGCTTCATTCTCAGGGTAGCATTTCTCCTTTCAGCTGCTCCACAGAGTCCAAAGCACCAATTTATTTCCGTGTGCTCTGTAAGCAGATGGCATAGATCACCTGAAACAAGAACAAAATCATACAAATGTACAGATTCTTAAATATATTCAAACCTATTCATGTTTTGAATTCAACAGCTTCCATCACTCACTCCGCATTCAGAAGCGCACCATATGACAATCTATTGCACCAAAAGGCAGTAGTTTCTCTTTCGGTTGATATTCTAGACTTCAGTGACAAGCATAATTACTAAATAAGTAAAATCCATAAAAGAGCAAATACTCATTTCCATACACTGCTATCAGTGTCTTGAAGGAAGTGCAAACTTGAAAAGTATTTTTTGTTTTAAAACCAGGCAGAAGTGGCTAAAAATACACCTTAAATGAGGAAAACATTTCTTGTGGGGGTTATTACACTTTAAATCTGTGGCTTTACCATCGTGTGTAATTTCATGTAAAATACTTACTTGCCAAAGATAAAAGGCTTTCCTAGAGACTTTAGCAAGTATCATATTCCTGCTGGCAACTGCATTACTTTGTGTCTCAGACAGCTCTGCTGTGCTTGAAGTAGCAGGCACAGAACAGGCGCAAAGGCTGAGGACGCTCAGTACTTTGATTACAGAGCAAACAAGAATGCAGAGCCTGACAAAGCACTCATGAAAACTAAGTTATTTCCTGCTGGACAGTAAACTACAAAACTCCTCCAAGTATAAATTTTAGCCTCAAACTAACAAAGCAAAGTGATAATGTATGGATCAAATTACCTGAAATGTGAGTGATTTATGTCAACATGACACACAGGAAATGACACCACCACCCACCTCAATGAAACAGAATTTTAACCATAAACAAACAAACAAAACAAGAAAAAACTCTGATTAACAGAATAGATTAATAAAAGTTTAAATGTCTTTGTATCTTTTCATGATTAAATTCAAGAGTCAGTATCTTAGTGCAAGATGGAACACACTAGCAACTCCCCACCCTGTATACTGCAAAAAACAATGATCAAAATCCACATAGGTTGTTTCTTTTCCAATTACTACACTGTGAAACAAAATCTTCCCACCCTCCTATCCTCATTAAGGACTACAAACACCACATGACTAAGATCAAAGAACACAGCATTCTCTAATGAAGAGAACTGATCTATTGCCACATTAAGAAAACATCAGCTTCTCAAAATGTAGCTAAAAATATGCAGAGCACTAACAAGACCATATATTCCCACATCCATCACTTGACATCTATGATTCAACCAAGAGCTACAGATCTACAGCTGCAAATTTTAAGGTTTGTCACTGTATTCACCTCTGAGTCTCTTCAATACGTACATAAACAGTCTAATCACATCACCAGCACAAGCTTAACAAAAAGCAAGGCAAGACTGTCGCAATTCTCATCTCAGTCACAGGCTACAGAAGAACTTCATTACATTTAATTTAATCTAGCCCTCTTATTTGCTACAAAGCATTCATTTCTGGGTTGGATATTCTGCATATCTAGTATCCATTTAGCATGTTAGGAGTTATCAAACAGCATCAAACCCGAACTACCTTTTCATCAGAGAGCTGACAATAACATTTAAGGGGTGAGTTACAAAAGCAATTTCATTTCTTGAATGAAGCATTTTGTTATTAATAAAGAAAAAGAAGAAATAGGTATCACAAATTCAGAAGTCCATATGAGCAGGAAGTTTACAAACTACAGTATCTAAACTAACCTTTGAAATTAGTAATTTAAAACCAAACTGAGGGACAGCCTCAGAAGAAACTTTCTGGGTGAATAAAGGATGTGAGCCACTGAAGTTGTGGCTGCACCAGAAGGTACAAACACACCAAACAGCAAATACCAGTGCAGTTTATACTGCCTATCAGTGGATGAAATAACTTAGAGTAACAACATCTTATTTATCTGACCCACAATCTAAAACTGCCAACTAGCAACCTATACTCTTATAATCAAAGATTTAACCTAAAAGTCATTAAATCATAAAAAAACCCACCAGGTCCTTGTTCAAGTATACTATGCTAAATGCAAGCAACAGCTTCTTCTGAAATGTTCCACACCATTGCAGAAAAAAAACCAGAAAGCTTTGGGAACAATTTTCTTCATGTGTTTTATACATTCATAATTTTCTACAGCTTATACCAGTGAGAACACTGCTTCTATTGGCAGGCCAGTTTTTAGTCTAACTACTTTTTTTTTTTATTATTTTTAAATGTAGGGCCCATTTTAACTCAACTTTCTGCAGTGTTTCCTGTCTGAAAGTTCAAAAGAGCTTTAAGAGCCAAGCTTAGACAAGAATGCTGTATGCAGCAGTCCAAGCACATGTAGATCCAAAGCTTCAGAGTCCCTTTGTTTATTTGGCCACAGATTCCCTGAGCTTAGTCTTGACATATTTCACTTTAATTATTTATAGCATTTTCATTAATGAAACTTAGTTATGAAAATGAGGCTATGAAGAAAGCATTACTTATAAGAAGGGTATTAGCCACTCACAGGAGATCCCCCTAGTCCCATATTAAATTAGGCCTGAGGGGGAAAAATGTCAGAGTTAAAAAACTACTGAATAATTTTATTAGTCTAAAATACTTAATGGAAGTGTTATCGTCTTCACAAAAATATTCTGAGAATTTTTTTTCATCTTTATTACTTTATCTTGGCCAGTGCACTGCAATCTGTGACTTTAATAGTTGAAATAAAGTATTCCTAGACTTGGATTATTTGAGTTCATACACATGTAAGACTCACAAAAATTCACGTCTGATATTCCACAGACAAAACTCTAGGGGGATGAAGGGTGTTCACCAAACCTGAGCTTGCTTTACACGGTGTGTAGAGGTCAGCCTTAGGCTTTGGTAACTTGACTGACACAAACAAAAATATATAAACAGCTCACTTCTTGCTCCTCACATCATTTGAGTGCTACTTAAAAGTAACTCTTCTAGAGGGGTCTCTGCAGAACAGCAAAGCTCGTTGTTCATTGGAAAGTGCAAATAAAGTAACAACTTTTAAAAAAAGCTTCAATTTAGAGGACTGAACTTACAAAATAAGGAAAAAAACACCTGTGAAGAATCCTAACAATAGAAAATAACATTCTGCCTTAATAATTTTTATCTCAGGATTAATTACTAAACATCAAAGGTGGCAGAATGGATGGAAGACATCAAATGGTAAATCCGGCAACACCGGTTACTCTTTCATTAGGAGTAAAATTTTGCCAGAGTTATCTGTTTCTTTCCGGCTGTGATGATAAACATAGTTGTATTTTGAAATAATTCCGAATTTTAAAGTATTCTGAAATAATTCTCTATCAGCATGCATGGAATGCAGCCATCTCCAGCTACCCTCAGGCTACCAAAAGTGTTTCACCTCTCAGTAATTTCAGGTGGTAACCAGCAGCCTTTCACTGCTTGGGTCCAAGCTCACCCAGCAGTTCCGTAGCACTGGCTCATCACACAGAATGCACAGCAGTCACACCCAGCCTGCGGACTCCTGCCAGACTGTCACAGCAGAGAAATCCCCACTAGCAGAGAGGCAATCCATAAGAAAACACAAGTAAATGTAAATTGTAAATTAATATGTAGTCTTTTAAAATATTTTGTGTGTTTTAATGGCGCTGCAGTCTATGGCAAATGCCATCCAGCTACTTGGAAGAGGTGTGATACTCTAAGGGGCACAGGAACTAGATTCAGTCTATTTTGTTGAACGAGGAATCAGCAGTTCGTGTAAGAAGCAGCTGGCCGGTATAAAGGGGCATTTTCAGCCCCTTTAAAATACAGCTATCATCACTGTTTACATGCAAGTTTGGTATATAAAGCAAGATGGTAAAGAAACATGAAAAAAAACAAAAAACAGGAGGGGTGTTGTGCTGAGAAATGCCTTTGCACAGCCAAATATTTTAGTTATAAGGTTTCTTCCTGCATCATTGCCTCACTAGATTCTTTGCCTTGACCCACATGGGAATAAATACTAACAAACTTTTTTTTATCCCCCTGGTGCCCCTGAAGGGAAAACAAGCCTTCCTACCCTCTTAAAGCAACTACTTGTCAGAATCTACTCTATTTCAAACATTTAGGCATCAAAACTTCTCTGTTTTTTAAAATTAACTCAGACAGAGTTGCTTCCTTTCAGAGAAAGCACATTTGACCAAAGTGACTTGTTCTCACCAGAGAGCCCCAGCATCTTTTCCATCATCATCTGTGGCTTTCCCAGTGAGGCTGTGGTAGCCTGTCCCTGCTGGCAGCTCGGCAGGTACTCTGGTGCACGGCTGCATCATCCTCACAACTTCTGCAAGACCCTCATTTAGCTTTGAAATGAAGCATGCAGAGAAGTACAGGGAAAGAGCACTTCGTGTAACGTCAGAGAACTCTGAAATACACATTTCTCTTCATCCCACCTTAATACTCTGGAAGAGGACCAGTTACTGAGGACTGCCCACAGGGAAGGACAGAGCCCCCTAAGGACCTTTTGTGCCTCTTGGGAAACAATTAGTAAAATGAGAAATTGAAAATAAACAACACAGGAAAATTGGTGAGGGGGGATAAATCAAGAAAAGAAGAATTCAAAAGATACCACACTGAAAAAGTAATTGCAAATTCATTTCTTACATACAAATATGCTGTGCAGTGCAGACAGAGAAAAACATACAAAATTATTCCTGTTCCAACATACAACAAGCAAACATACATTTCTTTTAAATTTCTCTTCAATTAAACATGATTTTAAAAATCATACTGCATGGTCTATAGTAGCAAGAAGGGAAAACTCTTCAGTAAGTAATAAAGAAGAAAATACAATTTGGGAAGCTACATAGACCTATTCAAATAGCTCAGTGTATCTTTTAAAACAAGCTGCTTGCAGTCTGGGTGTATTTCAAGTCCCAGCTGAAAGATAAATGCACTGGAGAAATAATCGCTCTTCTAATCTCCAAGAGGTTTGAACATATACTGCAATCACTCCACCATGTTCTTCTGCCAAGAGCAACAAGGACTTAAAAAAAAAAAAAGAAAGCCAAGGGGAATCATGATCTTGTGGAAAAATATCTTACTGAAATTCCTTCTAGATGATGAAATGATAGGACATAGCACGTAAATATCGAGGTGAATTTGAGGAAGTTGTGTATTTCAAGAACAGCCACCTGGAGAGAGGCTCTCTGCTGATTTGAGAAGGCTCAGGTTGCCTCAGAGCTTAACAGGCTTTGCCATTCAGAGCAAAGAGGCCAGAAGAGAGGAGACAAAAGACAGAGAACATTTTACAGCAGCCCTACCAGCCTTCAAGCTCACTGAACCGCAGAGACCCTTCTCCCCCTCCATGTCTTCTTCCCAGGCTACAGACTGTCCTCCACACACACCAGCCTTGCCCTACCTGCACACCCTTCTCTTCACTTTGGGAGGGGACACGGCTTCTTCCAAACAGCCAGATCCTACAGGCATCATCAGTCCATCACCCTGACTAAAGGCTCAATCCTGCCATCCTTATTTACCCACCAGTCCTACCTAAATGCCTCTTATAGACCATATCACCAGACTATGGACCACAGACTACACCAGAGCACAGAAGAACAAGTTTATCTTTAAACAGTCAGCCTGTACCTGAATTTGCAGGAAATTCTGGCACTCTGCAACCTGTAACGGTAAAGGCAGCACAGTTCTGAATGAATTTTTTGAGAGTAATCCAAACTAACCAAGTAAAGCCCTATGAAAAAATCCCAAGAAGACTGACAAATTTTCCAAATATATTCAGTTATTAGAAGTCGCAATCCTGACAACAGACCTCCTGAAGTCTGTTTAAGCGTGCCAAAACTGACACAGGACTGAAAAAGAAAAATAAAAAGCTTCTGGAAAAACAAACAAGAAATTTCTATTAATCTATTTCCACTCAGGCTTTTAAAATCCTTGGGCAGCATTTTGCAATACTTTTTTTGTCTAATTATTTTCAACCAGCCTTCCCCCGCAGCTGGTGAAGCTCTTCCCGTTTTCAAAGTTTGCTGTCTGAACCCTGAGATATTATTTTGAGCTTCTCCAAATACATCATGTGTTTTTGTGTCTTTCTCCCTCCATGAGCTAATGACATTTTGCAGCAGGCTTCCGAGCGGGAGCCAGGAAAGCAGAGTCAGGCCTTTCCCAACTGATGCCCCACCCTTAGCACGGGAACAAATACATGAAATAAAGGTAAAAACACTGATGCTGAAAAAAGCTGGAGGTATGCATTTGCAACAAGGTGATCGCTTTCAAAATGAAGTCAGCAAAACCTCTGTAACCCAGATTTTTTTGTGGGTCCTCAGGAATCAGTTCAGGAGCAAGGCAGGGTGGGGGGAGTTTGTTTTCTCACTGCTACAGGGTATGTTGAGAAACACAGAGCTGTCACCCACTCAGTACATATTTTGTGTTTTAGTGTACTGTGCGTGTTTGTCTTCGGAGAGACAAAGAAATGTACTTTACTAGTTACACTGTAGTATTCTAAGCAATGAATTGAAATGTATCATTAACATCTAGGACAAGCTTTATCTTGCTACCAAAACAAAGGGACTATTCTTTGAACAAATTGAGGGGGAAAATCCCATAATGACAATGAAGAGTTCGTCTCCCTAAAAACTGTGCTGCACAAGAGTAACAATTACAGGCTTATATTCTACAGACTGAGGTTGCGAATGGCTGCATGAAGCGATGCATTCACTATTGGGAGAGTAAGTACCATTGATGACAAGGCCTTGGGGCTTCTGCTGTTCGCAGACCAATCAATAATCCATTATGAACAAACTACATTTCCCCCTAATATGAAGAAATGAATAAAAGGGAATCAGTAACACTAGTACTTTCATGGAAAAAAACCCAACAATGCAGAAATCACAAAATGCCATCACAAGACTTAAAACTATTGGTGATGGCTAACACTGACAGAACTACCCACAATAATCCTTTATTTTACAGCAGTTCCTGGAGACCATTACATTTTATTAAAAAAAAAAAAAAAAAAAAAAAGCTTATTTTAACAGCAAGATTTTTTCAAGGCTACTTATTCTGGCTGCAGGACAAAACAAAAAGCAACATTAATCTTTCAAGGCGAGGAGGAGAATATGAACTAACTTCACCCAAACATCTACCAGCTTGCTTCAAACTATTTTCTAATGCAACGTAAATAAGAACTTCTAATTAGAAATAACTGTCCAAATGTGACTGGTCAACCATAACAAGACTTTATTGCAGCAGCTGTGCTACCATCCAGACATGAGGCCCTGAAACTGTTGTTCTCCCATTGTCATTGTCAGATGCTACAATACAATCAAGAGAGGATCCATTTAAATAACACAACCATAGCAAACCTCAGCATCCTGAGTCCAGTTTTCTACTCAGACCTCTCAGCACAGCAGCACCAGAAGGCAGAAGAGAAAAGCTCTCCCAAAAAATTACAGATAAAGAACCTAAATTAAAAAAAAGAAAAGTTACCGATTTTTTTGATGGGTAACAGTAAATTAGACCCAAAGGAAACACTGAGACTGATATTACTGATGCGTAAGGCAGTCTATGTCCTTTTTCTGAAATGTAAAGACTAGTAGTTAAAGTTGACCTCGCAGGGTGGGGGGCTAGCGGGAATGAATGCACAATGCGATTATTGATCAGCCCTAGAAAAGCCAAGAACTGCACTAGTGCAGATGTGATTTTTCTTTTCCTAGGGCCGTTAATGATATATACCGGCAAGTCAAAAGCTCTTATTTTGACATGCTGTAACAGTATCATTAATTCTGAAAATAAGCATCAACTTAGGTTCAATTTAGGTTTGAACTTAGGTTCAAAAAAAAAAAACCCCCACTTAAAAAACCCCAACAACAAAAAAACCCCCTCCATTTTACTTCAGTATAACAGTAATGTCTTCCTATTTGGCCACACCCACCAAGGGCGTTAACTTCAGTGGCTGATTATTCCCAAAGCCTAAGATTTAAACATTGAAGAAACATTTACTTTCCTGATAGTTTCAAACAAAAAAATAAGTTCAGTTACAAGCAGAGTCACCTCAATACTGTGTATTACCTCCTTATTCAAATCGATGGCATTGATGCTGTCTATTCATGCATGTCTATGGAGATGCATATATATATGGGCAGCACAGTATTTTCCCAGCATCCAATAGTGCTTTTATATTTAATGATCTTGTTAGGGTTTCCACTGCAGACCAATTTACACAGGGTTGTAACACGGCCATTTTAAATCTTCAGTGTGGGGGGGCTGATTTCAAGCTCTACGGGCGGGGTATTTTTCTGTCAATATGCTCTGTTCCAAGCTCAGTTTGTATCTTACAACAGTAAAAAATTTTAAAGTATCTGTTTTTATTTGCAGTGTCACGACAAGGAAATACTTAGGGTTTTTGCAATTTTTACATTATCTGTATAGAAGAACAGGGACTGGATCACCAGCTGGCAGAAAATGCAAGAGTGCAGTACATGGCACACACAGACACATACCCACCCCTTCTCACTGCCTCTTTCCTCTGCCCCATCAATGCAAGCTACACACAAACCACATCCTCAGCTGCCATAACTGCACACAGTGCCATGAAATCAATTTGTATCAATTCAGAAGCTGTACCGCTAACTAAAACTGGAATGTCTTTGTGCTGTGTACATCAAGACCTGAATGCAAGAAAAACATGAGCATAATTGAAGGTAAACATTTTGAATTGTTCATTTCCTACCCCAGCAAAAGTTACACAAAGCAACCTTGCCCTAAGAGCCCATATTCTACTCTGTCACAACTAACAATTACACCAGTAAGGAACAAACTTCAGTGCTTTAGTAGATTCATGCAGTGCTGTAACAACTTGTCCATAGCAGACCTCAATGCATAAAGCTGTATGTTTAATACCAAACAAGTTTACTAGCCACAGTTATGTGTTCACCAGGTCAATGGAAAGTAAATATTATTTCTATAGGCCACTGCTGCAAGATAAGCTGTGTGAAGAATTCAGAAATTCAAGGTAATAAATTAATTTCGCTTATACCTAATATATCCTACAGCTCAAACTACAACAGTAAAATCATTACCTTACAAACAGAAGTGTTGCCAAGCGTTAACCCATTAACAGACTTAGAATTACAGCACTGTGCTTTGATGAACTACTAATTTCTTACTGTAACAAAAATTATTTCTGAAGTAACACCACCAAGTTGTTTGCTTACTTATTCCCCTTCCAAAGTATTATAAAGGAATTGTAAAGCAGTGAAACAAAAGCAAGAAGAGTGCATTGAAAAAAAAAACAAAAAAAAATTGGGGGGAGGGGAGAAGGAGTGGGACAGAAAGGGCAGAGGGACTGTGCCCTGAAATACAAGGAGGAATAATCATGTGCAATAAACCATAGAAGCGTTCTCTTAAACATTACCTTCTGAGATAGCATTGCTTAGCACTGAGAAGCAACACAAAACTCACAAAACACACATTTGCAGATGTTGGGCGAGTTTTTTGTGTGTGTGTGTGTGTAGAGATATGTATGTGTCTGTATGTGTGTGTATATATAAAGCATTTCACTGTAAGCTGTTGTAAAACACAAAACAGCATGGACAAGCTCTATTTTAGGAAGCCTTCTTAAACGTTTAAGAACTTAAGCAGGTAATTCATTAAGACTTTCAACTACAGTTTTTCCACACTCTGCAGCATTTCTGAATTTCAAGCATGCAGACTATGCCCAGGCCCAAGCAAAGACACTGCACTTCAGAGATCCCACACCAGCCAAGCTGAAGCTTGCTCTACACCAGCTGAGACTCAGCACTTACTGCGCTGCTTAAATCGCACACAGCTTTGGCTCCATGACACCACCAGTCCCAAACTGGCAGAGGACAGTGCTAAAGGCCAATCTGTGGACAGCCGGTGTCTCAGAAATACCTTCATTTCACCTTCTTTAAACTGAAGTACACAGTACCCCTGAAGATCAATCCATCCACAAGTGTAATTTGTGATGATGAGCTTATCTTACACGTAGCAGTAAGACAGCTGACTGCTAGCAGTTTAAAAGAAGGATCAAAAGTTCCTAAGTTCAGCATAAGTTTTAAAGAAGTCAGCTGTTGCTGCATTACTCCAACAGTTCATTTTAGAGTTTTCTGCAGTTATCATCATTAAAAGCCATTTCCATTACATATGTGATAAATCCAACTTTGAAATATACTGAATCTTGTATTGGCCCTTCCCTGTCAGCACAGAAAAGCAAACAGGTATAGCCAGTACAATGAAAGTGGCATAACCATAAAGCATGAGTTGATTTGCACACTGAAATAACTACTCTTGTCCTCTTTTCATTCATATACTTATTTAAACACAAAGGGAAGAAAGCAATATTCCTGTATGCCAAATGAATACAAAGCACAGGATGACTTTTTCTGGATTTCAAACCTTCCAGTCAGGAGAAAAGAAACTAAACCCGAAATCAAATCTTTCAGCTGTCTGTTGGCCTGGCTTATTTTGGTATGAAGTGCTGAACTATCTCTGTGGAACATCACTGTAATGTATCACCTAAAAGAGACAAACATTCCATCCGGTCCTTATAAATACAATTTCAAAGCACATTTTACCAACCCTGTCAACTTTGCTCACATAACAGCACAATGTAAAGCATGCTTCAGAATTTGGCAGGTCAGGACATTGTGGAATCACAAGATGAGCCCCGATAACTCTGTTCGGAACTACTCTGTACATGTACTTCTCCTTGCCATTTAATCAAACACTTGGAACCTTTGGGCCAGTCCTTCACCTACAGTGTACAAGGCACTTTCCCAGAACTCCAAAGATAGACAGAAATTTACCCAAGTGCAGAAAATGATTCTGTGTTACATCCTCTGTGAAAAAGAAGGGCCTGGATGGACATCAATCTCCAAAACCATTCCTGAGCTCGTTGCTGGCCTTGGGTACAGGAAGGTAGAGTTAAGAGCAGAAAAAAGTAAAGGAACAAACCCCACCCCTACTTAGATACTCTCTTAACAGCCTCAACACTCAAATGCTGAGCAACTACTTCAAAACAAAACCTCTGAAATGATCACTCATAGCATAGCAAGCAAGCAAGCCTGTAAGGAAGAAAGGTCTGTTGCACAGGCTGTTGCTGGTTTATCTATTTTTCGATACACTACAACTAAAACTTGCAAGACAAATCTATCAACTGGTAAGAAAAACATGAATTACATACACCAAGAACACCAATCTGTTTGCATCACAAAATATTAGTTAGACTTTATTACTGATTTCAAAGAAATGAGTGTGTGTACCACATGCACCCACCAACACCCGCTCCCCTCACCACCCTTCACAACAGAGAACTCAACACACCACCATCACTGCACATGTCACTGCACCTTCCACCGCAGCCCACGTCCCTGTCCATCCCACCCGCCCCCACACCACTTCTGTGGCACTGACCTTCTTACTGCTGCTCTCTGACCTGGCTCCACCCCACCTCCGTCACCACCATGCCTCCCAGCCCCAGCTGTCCACGCACACTGCCTGCCTGTCAGATTCCTTCTGGATCACCTGAGGCCAGATGCCAGGCTCACACTCCCTTCCCAGCCACTGCCATCCCGCAGATGTAGTTTAAAGGCCATGACTTTTCCCCACTCTTCCCCATCTGTCTGCCTGCCCTCCAGCCCTTTCCCAGTTGTCCCCAACACTTCTGCCTCTTCCAGGAGCACTTTCACTTTCTTCTCTTTCCCAAACCTGTTTGGGCTCTTCATGACTAATTCTTCCATTTGGGCTGTCCCTCATTAGTTCAGTCCCTGCTCACTGGCTTGTTGTTTGCCAGGACATTCCAACACACTCACATGCCGTCTCCTTGCCCCTTCTGTCCTCTTCCACAGAAGATGCCCACTTTTCAAGCTTTTATATCCTCAGTTACAATAGAATCATCTCTAGCCACCAAGCCTGTAACTTGCCCCCCTGTCTTCTGCTCTCCCAAAAATCAAAGGATGCCAACACCCATGCCATATGCCTCGCATGTTACGTTCAAGCACCATTCTTCAAGGACCTACACAGTTCCACCCTACTCTCTTTTGTGTGGGCAGTGACTCACCCTCCCTAATACATCTTTTATATCGGTTTCCCACTTAAGAGCTTGTGTTCTGACACTGTATTTAGAACTGGTTTTTCATTACATTTTCATTCATTCTTGAAAGCATATTTTCCAAAAATGACTCAAAATTATTTTCCAAAATTAAATCCATCACTCAATTTTGTATACTTCCTTGCCCCTAATACATAATATGTGTACTATATATTGCTATGTTCTAATTGGTATGTATATTCCTCAAGGCAGGAACTTGAGATCTTTTATACGTGCTCTTTTATGTACTTTTATACAGTGCCAAACGTTCCAACTTCAAATAATTTCTAAGAGCAAATTATCATTATAAAGTCAAGATTCACCTTTTCAAAGAGTCAAAGTCCCTCTTTTCATCAGAGGTACAGACAGAAGTTGAGAAATAGCTTCTTTCCCATGAGCTCTGAAAGTAAACTAATCCCCTCTTCTGCCTACCCAGAGTTCATCTCTTAAGTTAACCAAAAGGACCATCAAATAAATGGTAAAGCTAAGCTAGTAAGAAGCTAACACAGCATAAATCACGTCACTAACCTCTAGCCTGTCTGCCTTTCTGAAACATATATTTCCAGCCAATGTTATGCATTTACATTTAATAACAAACAAAAAGCATAATGACAAATAGAATCCAAGTGCTGCACTTCTCTCTCCATCTCTTCACAAGCAACTGGAAAAAAATTAGGCTATGCAGAACATGAAATTAAAGGGTAAGATCCTTAGAGGTGATGCTCACTTCAGTGACATATTCTTCTTACAGGAGTTAGTATCTTTCTACACCTGGGACTGTAGGTATGATTTGAAAGCTCTTCAAACTCACTTTCCTCCAGCATGGGCATGGTGCTTTATATCACACATTTTACCATTCTGCAAATAGAAATACACTCCTTCACCCCTCAGGGCAATGCTGAAGTGAGTAGATTTTCCACTAGAGAAGCACAACATAACTGTGACTCTTTAACTCCAAAAGCAGAATTTGAGCCACACCACTAAATCCTTAAACCTGTTACACAACAAATAAGCATGGATTACAGCGTGGCTGGTTCATTATGGGATGTTTGTGATGCTATTCCTAACACACAAACGCCATTTGTCTTGGCCACATACATAAAGACCGTTCTCCTATTTCAGGTTATCCATCTTTACCATCGCTTTCACTTCTCTGCATCTCACCCATTTATTACTCATTTACTCCCTATTTAATACATTTCTACACCACAGACAGTGCTAAATAATCATGATGTAACAGCACAGTATTATACTTGCTCTATATATAAATGACTGCTAGACTACAGTTACCTGACACTTCTTACTACCAAAACAAACCATTTATAACTATATATTACCTTTAGTACTCCATGGCTATGCCACTTGCAGCACTAAACAAAGAGCATACAAATAAAAAGAACCAATCTACACCAGGGAGGTTTGTATTTCAGTAGAAATAGCAAACATAAGTTGTAGAAAATGCCTGACTAAAAGCACATTTTTAGGTAGGTGTAAAATAATTTTTGGCAGGTTTACAACAGTCAGCTACAACGTTTGCTAATACTTCAGAGGATTTGGGATTTTGGTTTTTTTTAAACAGGTTTAGATAAGCACACCTGTATTCACTTCCTTAAGTAATGGGTACATTTATCAAAGCTACTGTTTATAATCTGAAGAGATGATTTTCTCACAAGAAAAATTTTGCCATATATATGTAAGAAAAAAACAGCCTCAATTTCACCAGCAGTAAAAACCCACAATCTTGAAAGAAAAACACACACATTATTACTACCATGTATGGGGTCAAAAGTACACCACCTTATCTATAATCACGTGTTTTGTAAACATAAGGAAACTTTTTCCTTAAACCCTTGTATCAGGCTTGTATTCAAGCAGGACAACTCCTTTCAATACCATGATTCTGAAAATACAGGTTTACAACTAGAAGTATTGTTCCTCGTTCTGTCACATTTCTTTTTTGACAGGCTTTCAAGAATCTCCTGAACTTGATTAATTCAAATGCGATTCATTCAATTAACATATAAAATCAAGGTGTTAATTAAATACAATATCCAAAACCAGGTATGGATAAAACTTGCACAGAAAGCACAATTGAAATGGTTATTATAGTACTGCCAACTCAGAGCACTAAACCTCATGGGTCAAGTACTCAAATATGGTACATCCATCGACTTAGGAGAGGTTTTTGACTGTATCTTGGCTGTGGATTCTCTTATTTGTCTTTTGAGCTTTTACAGTACACTCAGTCATATCTCAAGCTTCTTCCAACAACCACGAAGTCAAGGAACTTTCTGTTTTCACAGGCTTACATCTTCTCTTTTAGAACCTGGACTGCAGAAAAAGGGGCTTTAGGAAATGATCCCTACCTTCTCCACTGAAAAATTTTAAGTGGGAACATCATAACTGAAGCAAACAGGTGTGGTATTCCTTTGCTCTGCTGCTTCACTCATAAAATACTCCTCAGAAGGTTACACCACCTCACCTATAAACATCTAATGCAGGGGGACAGAACAATCCCTCCATATGTGCATTGGTGGATGGATGGTCCAATTTACAGAGCATGCATAGTCTCCACTTACTCCACAGGATGTACAGGCAATCAAAAAATTAGGCAAAAGAAAGATCTGCCAGAATGTTTCTAGTGTAACCCTGAATATAAGTAGAATAGATGTTCATGATACCTTTGTAAGATAAGACAGCTCTGAAGGAGGTGACAAACCCCGCTATGTCCCACTGGGTTTTTCATCTGCAAAACTGTGTCTCTCCTGGTTACAGCTAAAGGCAGTTGCAGCATCTGCTAACACTGAAACCACTAAGAGGTTGTTTCAACCCAAATTAAGAGGTATCCCATAAAGGAGAAGTCAACAGACCAACCCTCTGAGATACAGCAATAATGCTGGAAAATAAGGTCCAGAATAGCCTCTGTTTCACCACTTATTCTCTAGCATATTGTCAATTTGGAACTTAGGAAGACAACATTCCTGCATATGCTTCAGATAACAAACCAAAGGTACAAAGACTAGTCTCATGCTGTTACCTAGATGCTTCCTCATGCCGCCTTCTACATGGCTGGACCAACTGAGGCTGGTCCAGCCTCTGTAGTGGAGTTTGGCCACCAATGGGCCCTGTCACTGGTCATCATGATACCTCTTGCATGCGTCAACTGCTTTTTGGGAACCCCATTAGGGCAGCTGGATACAGGTCATTTAATCAACAAGTTTCTCTCATCTCGGGACTTGCAGAAAGACTGCCAGCATATTAGAAGTTTAGACCCACTCAAGGCTTCAGTTACAAACCATGGGTCAAATTCTAACCTAAGCCAGACAGGTGTCCCTCCTGACTTACTGTGACGACTTTAGCACCCACTGCACGCTTATACCCATACAAGAAGGGAGACACCAGCCCTTCAGTTTTTGTTTTAAACTGGAAGGCTGACATTTATCTTTCTTACACATTTAGAATTATTTCCTTTTGCACCAGAATTCTTTTTAAACCCTGCCTGAGCCTACAGGATGTACATTAGCTGGAAACCAAGGCATCCAAAATTTTAAGAAAGTACCCAATTTACCTAGCACCTCACCACTATCTACCCAATTCACATAAAGCTTAGTATTTGCAAATGGACAAATTCTAGAAAGAAAAGCCCATCCAGGCTAAGAAACCAAGAAGACTCAGATATGACCTCTAGCTTAGTCACTGAACTGCAAACAGGTCAAACTGTGAGAGCACCCCAAGAGGCTTCTGATGCTCCTTCCCCAAGCAGCTGCCACCAAGCACTGTCAGAGAAAAGATAAGGGATGGGGCACATGAGTCTTCAGCCTGTCCCAGTTCAGACCCTCTTATGTTCCCATGACTATTAGTGAGGAATCCAAAGCCATCTGCTGCTGTACAAGAAAAGGGCGAAGGCCTCCCCACATTCAGATGTTACAGCCCAGCCACCTCCAGTCAAAGGGTGGGGAGTCGCTTTTATGTGGCCGCAGAATTTCAGGGAAAGGCTTATCTTCCACGGCAAGTTGCAAAACAGCTGGCGCTGCAGCCACCCAGAGCACAGCCACCACCTCTGGCACAGCAGCAGAAACACGCCTTGGCAAGGTAAAGAGGACTCCCTTCCCCACCTTTTTATGAACATCTGTGAGAGGTCAACAGTCTCCGAAAGAGCTGACAACACAACTTTCAAACTGGGAAGGCAAATAGTGCAGATTCCCTGGAACAAAAAAACAAAAACAAAAACAAACCAAAAAAAAAGCTCTAAAAGCACACACATCTCCCACTCTGCTACCTGCTCTGTTTGCACGTCACTACTTCCCACCACGCAGGCTGCCAGGAACACAGACACCTCCCTTACTACAAACCTGACACTGCCATGGCTGCCTACAAGAGGCTTCAGAGACAGCCTCCTTGTGCCTCCATCGAATGACCAACTCACACCAATTATCTTGCATCCAAAGGGAAGGAACAAACATCAAATTAATAAACTTTGGTAACTAATGACAGGGAGTTTTTACATCTTAAATCATGACATACAAAAAGATGTCAGTAAGATTTAAAGTGCATTCAGTACAGATTTTCTGAGTAAAGGGTATGCTACCATGAAGAGAGGACATTATCAGTGTATTGGCACACACACCAAACTTCACACCTTTCACTGTAAAACCAACAGTTTCTCTGTTTGAAACAGTAAAGCTCATCTGTAGAAATTTTGTGGCTAACAAACATTTGATTTCACTTTCCGGCAACAATACAGCCATCGTATTACAAATACCATCAAATAAAATTTTAATTATTTTCAAAGACTCACTTGGTAGCTGTTAATGAACGCAAACTGTTAGGGAAATCCTGCCAAAAGAAAGTAATGACCAGATGTGTACCAGTGCAGCAAGGTCTAACTTAAATGAATAACAACTTTAAATCATTAAAAAGAGTTGGACTCATCTGTTATCAACCTTCATCCCAACATTTATTCTAAAGTCTTTCTCCTCACCCAGAATCTATATAAGCCCTTGACCAAAGTAATTTAGAAATCATGAAATATATGTTAATACCTAAATAAGAGAAAGAGCATTAATTTTACAGGCTTTCACATTTAAATCTCACATTCTTTTAAGTAACTTCCATTAACCTCTCTTTACAGCTTTTTCTGAGTTCATAATGCTTCCTGCAGACAAAAATAAAACAAACTGCAGAGATGTCAGAAAGTTATAGATGTACACTTTAATTACCCTATATTAGCAATGTTTGTCATCTACATTAACATTGTAAATGAAAACAACACATGCAGATCCAGAGATGTGCTTGCAATAGTTTGTACCCTTGGCCACCACGCCTGTGCGGCGGCAGCTAATTACAGGGGTGAGCTATGCCAATATGGAGCTTGTGCTTGTATTGCAAAAAAGAGCAATTCATAGCCCAGCTTAGTTTTAACTGCACAGCGTGGGGCTCAAAGAAAAGACCCACATTTTGTACTGGTATTATTAGAGTGGTGTTTTTCACAAAACAGAGAAGTATTTTTCCGTATACATCAAATAACCCAAAAGTGCAACACCTTGTATCATGTTGCATTTCCTTATAAGGGATATGCAACCCAAAAATATTTAAACCACTCCAATAACCCCCTGACATGAACATACTAAACTCCAAGGCATAAAAACACAACATATCTTTAGCACAGCACAGAAATACCAAATTTAAAAGCTATTTCATTTGTAAATGCATCCTTATTAGAAGAATACTTATTGCTTCACTGGTTCATATTCCCAAGTCTCTGGCCTATTGAGCAAGTAAGTGAAACAACATTTATGCATTTCATAATTAAGTTATCTCCACATTATTGTTTTTGTTCTGCACTGATGAAAGCACTAAAGGAAGAAATGCAGCTGCTGAGCACCAAAGGCACTCCTCATTTCAAGTACCTTACAAAACAAAGGCTGAAGTCAAAAGTTGGTCACATTCATTCAGCACAATAAAATCTTTCAGGGAGAGTCACCACAATAATCAAAAATCAATCATAAAATGTGCACAAAATCACAGTTCTTCACCCTTCAACTCTAGCATCCACAGGCAGATTTTCTGCTAGTGTTACAATTATTTTTATCTATAATTATTTGAATCAATTCTCTAAAGAAACATAACCCAACAGCTGAAAAACTACATGTAAGGTTTTAATTATTCTCTTAGTGTCTTGCCATGAAGTTTGCTCTAACATTTTTCCAGCTGGCCAAGAAAAGCAAACATGTGTCAAGGTCAGAGAGAAATAGTGGTTCTTGCTTCATTTGAATTCCAGTTCTGGGCAACAAAAAACTCAAGCAATTTAAACAGGAAACTGTCTTAATAGTTCTGAATTCATCTTTTCCATGAATGGAGAAGCAACATGCAGTAAGTCTGTCTGCTTCTGCTTGTTTCATCATTGAGGGAAAGAAAAAAAGTTTAAAAAAAGCCTCAGATTTGGTCTTGCTGAAGCAGATCTGCAAGCAGTGGCTGGTTTAACAAAGCTAATCTTCAGGGAAGCACGTAATACGTAAATTGCAGACCACAGCAGTGTGTTGCTTTCCTAATACTGCAGTGTTGGTTTCTAATATGAACTGGAACCTCTTGTACAAAAATTCTCAGGACAATCAAGTGCTGCCAGGTCATTCCTTGTCATACAATTTAGTGTAGTTTCAGTGACATTGCAAGCATTTTGTGGCTTTACTAAGGCTGACTAAGCTTAACTGTTGCACTGGTTTTTTTAAAAATCAATTTTATCATAATAAGTTCCCTTTTGCGACACACACTGTTCATATTTGGTATCAAAATAACAGAGCATGCACAATCATGAGGATATTTCCTTAAAATCTGAGCCACTATAGCAGTGGTTCAGATGAAGAAAAACCACTTTTTCTAAAACCACAGCCATCCTTCATCTTAAGAAAAGCAGTAAGAGATGAGACCAGTACCCCAACTTCAGAGGGCACAAAGTGATTTAGAAGTAGGCAAGAGCATCCTTGTTGAAAATGTGTCTTCTTCACTTCATGCTTTGAGTAGCCCTCTTATGCCAAAAGTCGTATGTCATAACCTCTCCATTAGTTAGCCTGAGCTGTAATGTTTTACTCTGATAATATCTCGGCATAGTGAGTTCCACAGGTCAAATGTCTTTGAGAGGTCAGCTCATTCTGGCACCCAGCCACATGAAGACATTTCTTTTCACTCAAGCCTCACTCCAACTCCTCAGACTGTGAATAGGCAATACTGGGTTTGAATAGAAGTTCAATGTAGAATATTGGTGAAATAACCTGAGCCTAAAGCAATCTTTTGTCAATGACTACATTTAATTTGAAACAGATGTTTAGCCAGTTTCACCATACAGCACATTCTATATACTTGCACATGCAGAGATACCCAATACAGGCAGACAGGGAGAGAGGCATGAACTGAAATTTTCAAAGTAGCTGAAGAGTCTTAGAAATGTTGTTATGGAGGTTCCTTTGAAAACTTCAGCTATGCTTTTTTAAGTCTCCTCATCGGGTTTTTATACAAGAGTTAATCAGATAATTTGGTGATAAGTACTCAAGAATGCAGAGCTAGAAAAGAAAAAAAAAAATCTCTTACACATAGGAGGAAAATGGGGAAAGACAGAGGGAGGGAGATTATAGTGTGTGTTTTTGAGGGAAGTACTTTTTGGTCTACCCTTTAGTCCGTGGGAGTTAAGTTTGCTTTAACCGCTACTTTGAAAATGCCCCAATTTGTCTGCAGAGCAAACTAAAAACTGTCTGAAACCATCAAACTTTCAGGTATTACCCAGAACAACTACAAAAAAGGACACATAGTGAATCCTGCTTGAAATTTAATAACAAGGAGTATTTTATATTGTCTGAGGAAATCTAGGACATCCTGAGCTTCACAGCATGTCCATAGTGTATGGAACTATTTCAGGATGTATTTAAAACTGATCATTTATGAATACACTTTCCTAAAGACATGTAGTCTTAGCATTTCCGTATTTTGTTGTATATTGCTTGAACAAAATTATCTGTTGCACATTATTCACGGTGTCCCCTAAAGTGGCCTGCATTCGAGAAAGCCTCATCCGTGTTCTCATTCCACATAAAACCATTAAACTGCTGCAAATGGTAAAGTCATCATTTTCTAATTATAACTCTAAATTAAGGCTTTTGTGTTGTTAATTCTCCAGGAAAACTTGCACCTATGTTTTACAATGAAAGGAAAAATATCAAAATACATCCTACTAAAGGTTTATGAATGAATCCATTGTATCACTGATGAAACATGCATGAAGCCAAAATCCGTTCTATTTCCACATCAATTTTTTTCCTTGTACTTGAAGAGAAGATGACCTAAAATGATTTTCCTTTCTGAAACCAAATGCAGCGAGTGAGCTGTGCTGTAAATACAAGCTTTTCAGACATCTTAAAAATAAAATTACTAAGAATGGAACAAAAAGAAATTTAAGCCATTAACTGAACCTTTACACAGGTCCCAGTTCTGCAAACACTTATGCAACTGAGTAACTTCACACACATAAATAATCTGCTTAAATCCAGTGGGCCTACTCTTATTTTCAAAACTACTCATACCTTTTAAGTGTGAGTAGAATCATGACATAGTAGATTTAACAAAAAACTAAATCAGAGATTCCACTGTGAAACTTGAAAATTTCTTCCAAAAAGACACTACTTAAAATACACAATCAAATTCTAGTCATCTGCTCTAAGCAAAAATACCTACAACATTCAGAATTATTTAAAACTAAACCTGAAATTTCCCAAGTGATGTGCAAATATTTTTCAAACACTTAATTGGCTCTGGAGATACTAACTAGGTTACTAATTTAAGTAAAGAATTTTCATGTCTCGGGTATCTGTACAAACCATCATGCTTAAGTGCCTAACAAGGAAAGCTTGCTTTCCAAAGTGCTTATTATTGCATTTCCCATTGACTGCGATGGGATTTCCAAGTACTCAGCTCTTCTGAGTAAGGGAATACTTAATACCAGGACACAGGAGTGCAAATTAAGAAATCTATAATTAGGTCATCCAGATTTTACAGTTTTTACCTGAATAACTAATTTGTGCATTGTACTAGAGATGACAAACCATCAAACACACAAAAACAAGAAAAAAACCAAACAAAAACAACCCTCTAGAAATTATGACACAGTAAAATACAAAGCACACACCCTTGCTATGAGAGGATGCCAATAAAAGACTGGAGCTTTGATCTTCTTTTCAACAGTCACACATACAGTGGCAGAAATATCCTTAACCCTCCAAAATATATTCAGCCAAGACTACAAGATGGTAGTGCTTTCTCAATAAGCATTAAATAGAGGATGACTTCACCGGAGAAGTCCTTTAATCCTTCCTGTATTACTTTGTTGTCTAAGCACATAGCAAAAACCTTCCTGTCTTACCTCTCCCTGGATGAGCGGAGAGCATTCTCTACAACTTGGATACAATAAACTGCAGTTCATTTTTCAAGTGTGGAATCAATATTGTTAAGTGGGAATCTGGGGGGGTTTTCCTTCCCTTGTATGAATGCTTGTAACCATTATTGAATCATTTCTCATCTTCTATCTTGCATAACATCAGTATTTGCTCTTTCAACTTTCATCTTTGTTTCTGCTGCATCTCCACTTTCAGAACCTGCTTCCAGACTCATTTTGGAGGCATTTAGTCATAGCAGGGTGGTAAAATCACTTCTTTGGGATGCTCATTTTGCGCTATGTTAAACAAACAAACAAAAAAAAGCACACCAAACATACTATAAAAAAAAAAAGTCACTTCCTGATACTTCCATTGATTTTTTTCCTCCTAAACTTTAGGGTGTTAGTGACTCAGCTCCCAAATGAAACTGATGCTGGAAAGCTGTCAGGAAACTATTTATATCTGGCAAGTTATTAAGTGTTGCAAATGTTTATGTTGTAATTTAGAGAAATTATCTGTTACCAATACTTCAATCGTCTCAATCACTGATTTCCTAACATTACACACCCATAACCGAAAAACAGATCAATATGCATTTGATAATCACCAAACATAAACTGCCCTTTTATAGTATTGATCAGCAGCTTTTTCTACACGTGCAGTAGTTCGAGGGAGTAACAGGCACTTGGCAGTATCAACACTGTGCTGACAGAAAGAAACTGGCTGGCACTCGTGCAACATCGTGTCAGTAGATACCACGTCCATCAAACACTGACAGTTTGGCAGATCAGATGCTCTCTGCCATAATGTCATAATGACTTCAATTTACTTCTGCGCAGCACCCAAAGGCTGCGATTTTATGAGCTATCCAAGTCTCTTCTCTTCAAGAACAAGACTCTTGCTTTTGCAACCTTGACAGCTTCATATATTTCCTTAAAGTTTCCTAGTAGGCATAACCAGAACAGTAAGAAACACAAAGCTGTTAACTGGTTTCCTCATAATTTGTATCAATAACTTAAGTTTTATTTAGCAATTAAAATTTCACGTGCAAATTTCAAACACTGGCAAGTTTCAATTACTGAAAAACAAACAGAAGCAGAAGAAGGAAACCTCATAAAAACCACTAAGGTAGCAGTTTTCATAAGCCCAAGCTCAAGAGGGCAGCCTTCACTCCTAACAGAGAAGTAAGATGCCAGCGTTCAACATCCAAGAATGTGCTTCCATGCATCAAGAGAGGCAACAACAGTTTTAATCAAGGATAGGCAGCAGCACAGAGGTGAAGCCTGGTGCTCACTCCTGTCCACTGTGGATAGAAGAAAGCCCAGGCAGCAGCATGTGTTCAGGCACCAGTGGGAGAAAACATACCTCACTGCATGAAGTCACCAAGATACCATCAGCAACTAGGAGATACTCAGGTATTTCCTCACAGTTACTCAGATGCTGAAACAGGGGCAATGATTGTGTCAGTCAACAGTTGAACTGAAACTGCTGTTTGAGTTTTGGCATAAAAATGCTACAGGTTCCTGAATCTGCACCAGCATTTTTAATTGAACAGGTATTGTTTTCCCTTCCTTTCCACCTCCCAACTCCCCCAGGTCTTCTCTGTTCGACAAGACAACGACTTAAATACTTTACATGGTCTTGAATAGCACAATTTGAATCCTTTCCTTTAAAACTTAACAAGTGGAACAAAGAGAAGTTCATCAAACCTATTCTTTTGTAAGAACAGAGAGACTTAGAATTGAGAAATCAAACATGGCTTCCTGCATGCAATTTTTCTGTTTGCCACAGGAAACATTTTGTTCTTGTAAAGTACAGGCAGCTAAACCTACACTTCTGGTAAAGTGTAGGTAGAAAAATCTACCCACCTGAAAGCTAAGACGGGGGGAGGAGGCAGGCTTTCCACCGGAGGACTTCAAAGCACTCCCCAACTCAAACAAAAATGTCTCAATGATTCCATGGAGGTGAGCCAACACCTCCAGGCTATAGTCCTGCCCTCAGGTCTCCACCTTTTCCACCCCTACCCCTCCACCAGGGCTCTGCCCTCCATTGCATGGCCACTACGAGAGACACCATGCCACAAGAGACAGGAGCTCTTTCTTATGAGATTTGGCTACTCAAGAAGTCTGGCCCACTGGGCTTGAAAGAAGAAGAGACCCATACAACACATGGCAGAACTTCCATGTTGTTGAATCAACATAAAGCAATAACACCTTCGTTGCAATTTGCACCACTGCGATGGTTACATCCTATGCACAGGGGGAAAAAATAGCTTGATTTTACCTTCAAATTTTATTTAAAAAAAAAGAAAACTCAACTGACTTTTCATTCACAGTAACAAAAACAATCCTAAAGAAAAGTTTATATAAGCTACCTCCCACCACAGTAAGTGATTGTTATATAAATACAGAGTAATTACATCTTAAAACCCCTGCTTTAAGAGACAGATCTCATTAATCTGAAGTAGGGTGCAAACTCTTTTTGTTATGCTGCAAAACCACTCCAGATTACTAAATCTGTAAGATCAGCTACTGTATGACCTAGCTCAAACATGCAGATGCCTGCTACACTGCAGGATGCCTCACCTGTCAGTAACCACAGGAAGAGTAACTAAGCACAGGACAATCAAATCTGACTGCACCCCGGTGACTGCATCCAGTTGGTCTTACCACACTTTAGTATACTTGCCAATTGCTACATCCCAACCAAATCCCTTCCTCCCCACCCTGGCAAAGTGACATAGGACATCTAGTGTGTTAATGATGTTTCTCAGCAGACCTGGTTTTCACAAATGTCAGTGTCACCACCACAAAAAAAAAAAAAAAAAGGCAATAAAGCACATGGATTAAATCCAAAAAGAGACCCAAAAAACCATACCTCTCAATACTGAATCAGCCACTCCATACCAAACCTTTCCGCTGAAGGAAGGAGTAGAGTAGGCTGGAACCCACCCGGGCCAGGATGTCTTGTTAAGGTCACCTCTCCACAAACAGGTCCCAATGAAGGGCCCAAGTGCATATACTGATGTGTTTAAAATAATTTTAAAAACCCAAACAAAAAAACAAGAAACAAACAAAACACAAAACAAAATGTTAAAATACCGTTTTGGTTTACCCAAATCATGTTATACTTGCAATACCATGCCCTGGATCTGGAGCATTCCAAACCCAATGTTTCATATTAAAACTAATCACCTCCTCCCAGATATATTCAATGATGATACACATTTTTGTAACATTTCTGCAGTTTTAACGAGGAAGAGTTAGGGTTTGGTTTCTTCAAAGAAAATAAAGTAATTCTCACTGACTTCTTTGCTTTGCAACCTTTCAACCACACAAGAGAGAAGAGCTGTCTTTGCAGTGACACCTGCAGTGACTCCTTCTAAGCACATATGCAAGATGGCAGTGTCAAAACATGCTTCCTAAAGTGATGCCTGAGAGAAGTTTTCGGCCAGAAGACATCCATACAGGAGTTGCAACATGAAAACTTGCAGAGGGGAGCGGATACGTGCTACCCTGCTCAACCGCCCCAGCTGCCACAACGGGGCATGTGGAGCAACCGGGCAACAAGATCTCACCCATGCTATGTCAGCACTGCATTTATTAAGCTGTTTTTCATTTATGCAAGTTGGTAATTCAGCTTTCCTAAACCTTCTTTCCCATTCCCCTTACTGCTTCAAGAAAAATCCACAGGAACAAGGAACAACCATTCCTGCCTGCTCCTTCTGTTCCTGACTTTGCATCTGTGGTTCTGCCATCCTTAAGGTACCTGGGCAGAAGCATCAGCTGGGGCCTGAGCCCTAGACCTGCAGGAGGGCTATCCTGCACACTGGTATTGCATCATATGCCAAACGAGGCTTTTTAATCATCCTGATGATGAAAGCTTCCCTTAGGGTAACTTCAGTGGGCTGCCTCAGTCCTCTCTGATTGAGCATAAATCACAGCTGACTTGGGAGGAGAACCAAGCACCTCGACGCCTTGAAAAACACAGCCAGTGGGGAGCTGTAAGGATGCAGACACTTTATAGATCTGAAAACTACATCTGAACATCAAATGCTAAATCTAGTGCTCGGGGGCACTGCGGATCTCTGACACTTCCAGGAGGACACTGAATGCATAAACTTATGGATGGATTACACACATTACACCAGTACACAAATACAGTGGTTTCATGCAGCAGGCAAACTGTTTCTCCTGCCATTTAACATAAACTACCTGCTTTTACACCCTAGTTAAGAACACTTCAAAAGAAGCACGGATAGCAAGCAATTATTTGAGCTCCAAAATTAGGCAACAGTGAATCACTGTCTCTGAAACTAAACCCCAAATTGTACAGACTGACCCACATGATCAAATCTTTGCAGTCAGTTCAATAGACTTCCAAGTGGCCACCAGCATCTGCCTACAGGGATCAGCCTGCTGGACCCTGTAGGAGGAGAGATAAATTACCAGCTTTGTACTCATGGCAAGCATGTTGATTAAATAAATAAATAAACAAATAAAGATCCATTTTATTATTGGCAGCATGGCATCCCCATGCAAAAACTTCAAAACCTCTTTTCATTTTGAGCTCACTCTAATATTAGTTAAAAAACTATCAAATCAACAGCATCTTTTAATGTTTAACCAAACAGCTACACTTGTCCCTGGTTAAACTCTGCCACACTGGAAAAGATCCAGAGATTAATTTGGTTGAATGAATTTGGCTTTTAACCTAGACAATAAAATTTACTAGTATAAAAGCTTAAATCCCAACTGGCAATGTAAGGATGCCTTAGGGTACACTCTGCTTCTTGCCAACACCACATATCCACCTTTAAAGCTTTAAAATAAATCTCTGACTTTTGTTTCTACATGTATAGGCATATACTATGTTTATACTACAAAAAATCAACACTAACTTGCAAGGGTTAAAAATATGATGCTTGCTAATGTATAACCTCAAAACTATAGAGGACTACAAATAACCTACTTCCACAAAACTGGAAATAGAAGGGAAAAAAAAATTAAATCTGCTCTTTACCAAGGTAAAAGAAGCAGAAATACTGAATGACTACAGGATTATGAAGTCACTCTATTAAATTGCATTGCCATCTTTGGCATTAAGCTCATCAAACACTTACTACTAGTCTAGCAAACACCTTTTTTTAACAATACTTAGCTAGGTGTCTTCTGTCATACTCGAGGAACTACAGAAAACAATCTCTGTTTCTAAAACCATCATCATGACAGTATTGCCTTCATTTTCCCATTACCCAGCAAGGCATATACCATTTTCTGTTAAAAACTGACCTCTTGTTTAAACAAATATATTCAGAGCATGCAGGTCTATGTCCTGTATAAACGGAGAACCAAACTGGCCCGGCCTACACCCCAGAACTGATTGGCAGGTGGAGATGGCGAAGAGTTGAGGAGAATCCAGCCCATAATGTCACGAAGGAAGCAAGGGGACAGACGCACATCACGTTGCACTGTCATAAACACAAAGTCTTCCACATCATTATGTGCAGCCAAGGAGGCACTTGCACCTACAGGGCTGCAGGTATTCTGTTTGCTTGACTTAAAACAGCACCAACAACAGACATGAAACCAACAATTTCTTATTTTTCAAATCCTGGCCTGGTAACACCAACACCCTTTTTTCTTTTTTTTTTCTTTGTGCATGTGTGTGTATGTGCCCGTGCCCAGGCAATGCTAAGCTTAGGGTACTTGAGTCATACGATCACCCTGTGGGGCCAAGCTGGGCCACCATTGCTAACACTGGCAAACTCCTACTCACAAGAAAGTGCCTCTCAAGTCAGCAAGACTCCTCAGATGAGTAACAAGTACTCACTGATGTCAGTAAAGATTACCCAGTGAGGGCTTTGAAGTCACTATTTTGTAGTGGGGCGTGTGTATGTGTATGTGTGTGTGCACATGCACATGAGCAGACATGACTCCCTGAAAGCCATGAATTCATCATTGACCTACAAAGCAGTATGGCTTACCGAGAAAAGCAGTCAGAAAGTGAGATAAATGACCCTATGCCATGACCTCAAGGAAGGAATAACCTGGGCGTAGGCGGTACCTATCGATACCAGGATTAACATGACTCAGGGAGTACAAGGCTGAAATAAAGTATACAGAGGAACAAAATAGACGCCATGAGCACACCTCCTTCTGCCAGCCCAGTTCCCTGTCATCCTGCTCCACTTTCTATGCCACAGTGCATATTCAGCACACCTAATGCCAAGCTCTAGCCTAATGTATGCTGATGTAAATTTAAACTAACATGACCAAAGTAACTGGAGAAACACCACCAAAATGCACAGTAACTGAGCAAGGTTTACTCTCTGGGGTCAAGTTGATGCAATGTCCTAAAGTAATGGAATTTGTATCATTTTCTGACCACTGTCTAGAAGAAACTACAATGCCATTTACATGTCCACAGCATGTGGCATTACTTCACTTCCAGCTGCACTGCTCAGAAAATATATAAAAGTAAGCTTTATATCTGTGTATATTTACTATGCCACACAGCTCTTACTAATAGGCTAAATTGCCAAAACCAGAAAGTCGCTGCTGCTGTTTGCAAAAGGAAAGTATCTTTGCAGTGAAAGAGAATTCCATACACAACACTTTTCCCCAGGGAAGAAAGCTGTACTCACCTGATTATACCCATGCTATATGGTATGCTGAACCTTTTCCTCCTTGGTCACTCATCTCGAGTGACTTTTCAGTACTACCCCTCTGTAATGGACACAATGAACCATCCTAGTATTTTCCAGGTAGCTGGCAGGCTAATTTCTGGAATGACCCAGGGACTCTGGCATTGACCACATTTCTAGGCACCCATGGAGTGATGCAGAACCAGAGCCCCATGGTGCTGTTTTCCTGCAAGCCTGGGGCAGGACTGGTTCCTGCACAGAAACCAGCTGAGTTTGGAGGAGAGCAGAGGGTACTTCCATAGGACCACCATGCAGGCAGCCTTCAGTACCAGGAAGATTGTGGCAAAATTTTGCCTCGTATTATGCACACACATTCAAATGCCAGGTGAGGATCAAACGCCAAAGTTGGCTTCCCCCCACTGCAGTAAAATGCACAGTAAATTCAATTCTAATAACATATTATTGTGAAGAGGACTGTGATAATTAACAGTCTTTTATTAGCACTTAATTTGACAGCAGATATGCTTTGGAGAACTTTAATGACCCCTTAATGGATCCCTACAACCACATGTACACAGACAAGATACAATCAAGTCCTGGGACTTATTCTCACTGTGTGTTTGTACACATCCCAGAACAGCAGCAACAGATCATCACTGCTACTGGGTGCCACCATATGACAACAGCTTATAATTATACTCTCTTGATAAATCATCATCTTCTGTAAGCCTAAACCGCTGACTTTGTGTCAGATAAAAACAGATGCCTGCAGTGTTTCCACGCACCTTTACCTGACCATCATGTTGTGGTTTGATGTAGAGGATGATTGTTAGCAAAAGGAACTGATCAGAGCTACAAAAGCCTGGAAAAGGGAACTGTTCCAAGTCCTCATTTTATCTCCTTTATAATGCTAAAAACATAAAGCTACTACTTCTTTTTAGGAGAGCAGAAACATTATACCCAGCACATTCTTTGCAAAAGTAGTCAGAGTTAAGGCTGTAGCAGTAAAAGTCATGTCTAGAAAATGTGCTTTCAGGACAGATTCATGACAGTATTCACAAAAAAGACGGGATGAACAACAGACTTCCCAAGTGCTTTTTTTCATGGCTGTTTTTGCTGACATGCATCTTTCACAAACCCAGCTAGTCCTAACAAATTCTATTCATTAACAGTAATTTCTTTGTTTCCTTTCTTAAGGAAGTTTGCTACCAGTGCTAAAAATTAATCAGTCTTAGGTGGCTGTTAGCATCATGCCTGACATCCTCCCAACCCTTCTGTGCCAACAGCCTGGTTTTTCAGCATAGCTTCATCCTTCTCACAGGCCCCTTGCAACACCCGAATCGCTCCTGTTTTCATTCTGAACACAAACCTGCTCCACTTCATATTCCTCCTCCAAAAACTCTCATGCTCAGCATGCCACATCCACCCACTCATCCCAAGTCTCTGCCACCTTCAAGTTCAGAAGTGTGCAACAGCCAGGAAAAAGGGATTGCAGAGCAAAGTACACCTAGGGGACAAGAGACAGGAAAGAAGTCTACAACAAACGGTGATTTGTGCAGAAGAACCAAGTCTTAAGTCCCTCCAAGTAACAACACAGAAGAAAAATTCAGTTACCCCATGCATATGCAAACACGTGCTTGACCAACCTCCTCTTCTTCTTCTACTTAACATCTCCTCTCCACAACCACCACCACTTTAATTTCTCCCAGAGCCTTGATGAAGCAGGACTGCACATGCTAGGCACCAGACAAAACACCAGGTATCTCCCATATCCTGCTCGTACACAACTCTGCACACACCCCATCTCATTCTGGTGCTGCTGCAGGACGGCAGCAACCACCCAGCAGACCAGTGCCACAGGAAATAAAACAAATCTCAGTCAGACCCCATTAACGCATCCCAGACAGTGACATCCAGCAACACTGTTCAGGGACGAGATGACCAACGGAGCCCTGGCCACAACCTCAGCCTCACCACTCATGAAGAAATGGATCACCAAAGACAATGATTCTTCTGCTACCTTAATGCAGGTAACTACAGATTCCTGCCATGGTGATTTCTGATGAAACAAAGACGCCCACCTACAGAAACTCAGTGCCCCTAGGTACAGGGGAAAGTGGTCCTCCACCTTCAACAGTCTTCCTGGACACTCACAGCTCCTCCAAACATCCATTTTCTCCTCTTTATTTCTGTACGATCTTGTTACTGTCTTTTTTCCTTTAAGGCTGTGTTCAGCTCATCACACCCCGTTTTCCTCTCCTCCAGCTTTTGTCGTGCCTGCTGCTTGCACCAGCTCTTCATCACTTCCGAGCGAAGAGACCAATGCTGATGCCAGACGTGAAACGGCTGAGAGATCTTTATGAGTGAACCAGCTCATACTGGCACAGCTCCGCTATCCCAAACACAAGGTGTAATTATCTTACTTGTGGGTGGAATTACACGAGGAGTAGTTCTGGTTATCTGGTCTTCAATAGACTTCACAGAGCTGCCGTAAGATTCCACAAGAATTGAGTTGCTAGTCAAAATCCGTAAGACCCTAACAGCATGGGAGGAAAGTAGGGAGGACTGTGTGAAGAGCATTTTTATTATTCGTCTGCTAAATTATTTTCCTACCTTCACATACTGCTACACTGACACAGATATTTTCTTTTTAAAAGAAGGGAAGATTCAAGTTCAAAACTTCATTTTGCATATTAGAATGAGAAACTGATATTTAAGCCCTTCAAATACTGTTATCTTCTTCAAACTGTAAAATACAATGAATAAAGCAGAATAAACCAGGTTTGTAAGAAAACAAAAATCTGTCTCGTCTAGCATCTTCTTAGCTGTCAGACTCTCAACTCTGATCATCTTGGCCTTTTTCTTACATATTGAAGAGAGTTTAGTTTAAGAGAGAGTGCTCTTCTTCCACGCGGATCACAGATGACACAGACTGTACCAAGCAATGGGTTTTTTTTTCCTGTTCAGAGGAAGTACCACCTCAGAGGACAGCATTCCCAATCCCACTGAGCCAGCACGACAGCTCCCTACACACTCCAGACTAACCTGCTCTGGTCTGCAAGCTGAACTGCAGGAGAAAAGACTTGGAACCAAAATTCAGACAAACTTCTTGACCCTGGTCACTGGCCTGGACCACTTGTCCTTCATCAAGTCCATTACACTCTCTCTCCCATCCCCCAGGAGCACAAAACTCAAAGAGCCACATTAAGCAGGTAACCATCTGTCTTCCTCTCCAGCCTGGTGATACAAGTCTTGATCCTCGGATACCAGTGACAGAACCTGCACGAAGCTCGGACAAGCCTTCTGCAAGGACATTAGAAGACCTAGTCTTTAGAAGGGTAAGAATCTTTTATATCTCAAGGTTCCCGTTTCTTTCCCTTTCACCAGCCTGCCAGACCAGCCAGTCCCCAGAGGATTCCTTTTAAGTTCATATCTTCCACTCCTTTAACAAAAGAAGTCAGCATTTCTCTTCTTAAACTTCTTGTTCTCCCCCTTATTTTCTGTCAGAGCCAAGGACACAAAAACAATTATGGTTCTCTCCACCAGTCCTGTGCAGTGCTCCACATCCAGCTAAAAAGTTGCAGAAATGCTCACCTGCTATTTCATTGCATTTCACTTGGCAAGTATTGAAAAGCCAAATAAATGTCACTCGGTTATCTCAAGCTGTACGTCAGGACAAGGTAGCAAAGAGTGTGAAAGTCACAGCATCTCCCAAGCTAGATACCAGAAGATAAGAGTAATATCTAAAGGGCTCCATCATGGCTGTCATCCTTTTATGAGGACTCAGAGGGGATGGCCTGGTTTGCAACTCCATCCCTACCTCAGAGACAAATGTGTGATCTGCAATAAACAGGTCGGAGTTAAAGGATTTTGTCATGCAGAGGTACACACAGTTTTTGCGCAGGTTAGAACAGGACACACAAAAGCCTCCAGTCTGTTGCATAGACTGCACATCATACACATTGTTGTGAGCGAGAAATGCCCTGGGTTCTGCACTGAAACAGGAGACACAACAGCAGGCAACTCAGCAGCAGGAATTTTAAATTTTCTTAGCGGCCTGCATGAATTTCACAATTATTGTTTTGTACCATTTTTCAGACTTTTAACAAGCCAAACCACCCCTTTACAATACCTAGGCTCCTTAGACATCTACTTCAGAATGTAAAAATCTGAGGGGAAAGGCTGCCCACAATCTAGAAGCCACTTTTGAGCTCCAGACAACCTCCTTATAAATCCATGAAACTTCGAAGTGAAATATTAGCAATCCTCGCCTTTTGCACTGCTTACTTTTGTGATGGCAACCTATAATCCCTAATCAACCTAGAAAATAAATGACCGATAAACCAATCTGCTTGTAACCCCATTAACAGATTCTGGCTTCAGTATCAACAGGGTAATTTGCTGAGACTATTTTTAATCCCAACTGCTAAACCATTAATCCCACAATTTCCACATAGTATTTCCACCACCCCCCAAATTTACTCAAGGTTACCAACAATTTTGCAACTCATTAAAAAGCAGATAAATAAGTAACATTTGCAAATATACACCTCCTGGCACTGGAGAACTGAGAGACTCCGATTACTTGGTTGATCCCGTTAAAGCCATTACTTTCTAATTGGAAAGAGTCATTCAGAAGCAAAGCTGTGTGTCTGGCATGTCACTTGACACCTGGTATGTACCGCTCATGATAAGATGAACTCTCCAATATGCTTGCCACAATGAAAAGAAGTGGGTTATTTCATCACACCACTGATAGTCACAGCTCTCTTCTAAAATCTGTTCAAATTTATTGGGACCAAGGTTATCAACATAAATTGTCATGTTTTCTCAAACTGGCTTTAAAATATTCTTCAACTATCATTATTAATGTCAATATAAATTATGCATTGAAGATCACAGCATTCATTACTGAGGTAAAATTTATCTGGAGGGAAAGAAAAAAAAAAGAGACAGAGCAAATCTAATTAAAGTATTTACAGATTTCATACAGCTTTTCTCTTTAGTGATGAAAACACTTCTTTAAAAAAGGTCTTAAAATAAGCATTCACAGAGCCATCAAAAACAGTACCAAGAAAGCATTGTGTTAATCAGCTAAAGGTACAGTTACACACAGGATGTTGCAAAGGGACTGATGTGATGATAATACATGAGCCTGGTAGTTTATCCAAGGATGTATCAATGTGCTAGCACAACAGTCTGGAAGACGGACCCTTGGTTTCAAGTAAGCAGCTACACACAGGAGGAAAAGCTGTATTTAGTGTTGGAAGGGTGGTGTTTAATGTTCCTTTCAACTTCTGTAAATTACAACGTCAGCCATTCCTAATTAGTATACATTAGTATTCAAACACCACGTTGAAATTAGAAGCTTAGCAGTTTTTCGGTACACTTATAGACACTTCAGACAAACACATGAATAACCTTGTTGAAACATTTTAGAGTCCCAAGGTTAAAAGAAATTACTTTAGGAGACAGATGGTGAGCAACCGGTACCTCAGTGAGGAGTGCCACTGACTTTTCAAAGTTCTCACGCTACGCACCGTATGGGGCTGAGTCTATTTACTGCACACTTTGGAACTTTGCAGTAGAGCCTCAATCTCCTGAAACCCCAAAGATGTGCATAGATAGGATGGCACAGGGGAAAGAAAGCCTAAAAATACAACACACAGGGAAATCCAAAGGGAAAATAAGATATCTTATTTCCCTAACTGCATAGTTTAAGTCAATCCTTAAGCTGCCTGATTCATGGTTTTATCATACTTGTGGCTGCCAATGCTGGTACCAGCTCACCAATACAGGTGCCTCAGAGTCTACCGCAAAGGAAGCCAGAATGCATCCATTAAAATAGACAACTAAGCAACCTCTGTGTAAAGACTGGAGGACGGGGGCGGGAGGGGGAGAAAGACTTTGCAAGCACACACTCAACCATCAAAGGAGCAGCTCTAGTTTCAGCCAGCAGAGACTGTAACACCTCACCCCGCAATCCTTTACAACACACCGTGTCACTGGCTATTGTTCATAACTCTTCCCGCAAACCATTTCAACATTCAGAGAATGACTATTTCTTAAGGAAATTATTTCAGAAGGGAAAAATATTGCTTACTCATGAACCTGGTATCAGTGTAACAATGAAGCAAAACAGCTACAGACAATTACATTGCACAATCTTAAATGCATCTTTTATTGTACTAGATTTCAGAAAAAGAACATTCTGAAACACTGAAATAAATCAGAGAATAAATGTGACTTGTTGTCAGCTCATACAATATGGGTTAAATGCTACCATATGGTGAGTGCGCACACGTTACCCTTTTAAAAACAAAGAACATGGCTAATTTCATTCCCAAATCTATTTTTAAATAAGTAAACGTGATCATTTTAAAATTAGGCTACAATTGTGACTAGAACACCTCAATTTCCACCAGCTTCTCTCTTTCTTTCTTTACTGAAAACTAACACCACTTCACTGCTCACCATCTTTTTAAAAAAGGCAAGGAAAAATTACTATTCAGTCAGCTTTATCCCTGTAAAAAGCCAACATAAGCATTTCTATGCAGTGTAAAAATAGTGACAAGCCAACTCACCGTTCTTCCTTTCTTATACCTGCCGGAGAAGCAAAGCATGCGTGCGTGCGTCTGTGTGTGTGTGTGTGTGCAGTACGTTAAAACTCACTGACATACGATCCGGTTTTCAGCAAACACTCACAACAGGACCTGCCCAACAGACAGAGCTCTCACTTTCTCTGCACCCCCCAGCATGTACTGAGACATACAGTTTCAGTACACTCCCAGCCAAAAAAGAACAAAAAAAAAAAAAAACAAAGGAAACACGTATGAAATACACACAGGGTAGCTGAAGCGGATGCTGTTGGTTTGAAAATTGTCTGTCTAGCCTCTGTGCTGAATATTTGTTTTTATCATTATACCATAAATGAAACATGTCAGGAGTCTAAAAATAGCTACAAATTGTAATTACATATGCTTTGTAGTTTCTATTTTACTTTGAAAAGAAGATTAAAAGCTAGATCATTTTAGAAACCGGCCTTAAAGATTTGGGGAGCCACAAAATTCTTCTACTTTGCAATTTGAAGTACACTGCTGGAAAGCATTTCCTTTGGGACATAAATATGACAGCCCCAACATGGAGAAGCAAGCTCCCAACACCACACAGTTAGATGGTGAGAAAGAAAAGGGAGAATAGCAGACAAAGCAAAAAGTAATTTCTTAGAGATTCTAAGAGTGCCCTGATTACAGATGTAATACTATAAGCTTTAATTAGGAGCTAAGTGCTGTGTGCTAAATTCATCCCCACATCCAGTGCTGTAAATTCAGTCACCCTACTAAAGTTACCTTGGGTTTTGCCACGACGGTACAACAGCAATGCCAGGCCTACAGCTTCTCCAACATAATGAAATGCGGATTTTATTGAACAAGCGTTAAGCTACACAATATCCTGATGATACAAATTAAGTTCTTTTCCATATGTAATCACTTAAATGAAAGGTTAGCAAAAATGAATTTTAAGTAGTTCTCAGAAGGTAAGCAGTCTTGAATGCACAGAAAAGAGCCTCTGTTCCTCCATGACTTAAAACAGTTTAGACCAGCGTCTTCAGCAGCCCTGTCCCAGTGTCCCTGTAATGGACACTATGTGCAATATTAGCTCACAACCTGGGAGTGGTAAATAAACAACTTATCTCACAGCAGACCTGTGCTACTGCTATGAGACCTGCTAGAATTTATTGGCAAGAAATAGTTTGGTAGCAACTTATGAGATGCAAGTTCTGTCCATCCATGCACTAACTTAATCTCAGAACACACGCTTAATGCCTCGTGTTCAGCACAAGGCGCTGTTGCCGTAATGCAGTTTCAGAAACACAAGGAGAAACTGCTAACACCAAGTGTGTAACAATGCTGACGGGGCTCTGCAGATAACCAAGATGTACACAACATCAAAAAATGAACAACCAGCGTTGAGTAATCATCACACCAAAAAAAAGAGAGCTCGCTGGCTTCAAATGGTAAAGCAGGTTCAGCAGATCAAGAGACCAAACATTTGCTGACTAATAGTTAGGTAATGAAAGTAAACATTTGTAATGAAGTCACCATCCTAATGAAAGCCGTGGCAGTGTTAACTACCTGGACCATAATCCACTAGCAAGTCTTAGTGCGGGCTCACTAACATAATATTTACTGGAATCGCTCCTGGTGGAAAAGGAAAGGAAGTTTCATTTACTTTCAACATAGAATTGACAATCAAGAAATATTGCTATCTGTTAAGTCATTCTAACTCCCAAGTATTGCACAGTTTCTGTGCAGTTACAGTGGGTAACTGAAAAACAGAATTTTGCCTTCAGTGTCTGATTCAGAACAGCTTTATCCTAGCACTGAAGTGTATAAATATTTGCAGCATGTAAGATGTCTGCTTTGAAAAAGCAATGTTGCTCCAAGTTTCAAATATTTATATTGCAGATACCTAATCAAATAAATGTGACTTTTTTTTTCCTGTTTTTTTGCCACACTGTGATTAGGTATCTGGATTAAGTTTATGGCTAGAGAAAAAGAAATGACCATAGTAAGTTTTAGTTGATTAACTGCCAATATAACTAAGGATTTCGGATTTGCATACAGAAACTGTAATTCCACCCAGAATCACCCTCATGCAACTCCCAGTAGTCAGTGGGAGTGGAAAAGCTGCTTATTATGGGGCAGCAGTGGATTCACAAGCAACAAGTCAGTTTTTAGGACTTCTTTAGTACATGCTCTTACCCAACTGAAGAACATCACATGGCTGTGAAAAACAGTAGTAAGTCCATTTCTCCTTTCTGTGCAGAAATCCAATGCCCATTTGGGCTTGAAAGGTATGTATCTACAAATTCATACTTGTGTCTCAAAAACTTAAACAGGCACATTTTCTTGTGAAATCTGCAAGCTTGGACAAGTTGCTTCCTGCAAAATGCAATCACTTTGCATTTCAGCTTTCTATTTTGATGACTTTTAAGAAACAGTACAGTCAAACCCAGATTTCCAGTTTAAGTACACATATGCAGACTTCATCACTGGTCTCAATGAAAGCTTATGCACTGGATTATTCTACATACTGCATTTAATTCCAGAGAACTCCTGGAAGTTCTTGGCACAAACTGAAGTCTTCACAGAAGTTAGGCCTTTCAAAGCTGACAGGTTTTGGATCATACTAAATGCAGATGCCCTTCATTAGATGGGACCTCAGCATAAAACTCACCAGATCTTAATCACAGAGAACTATAGATAGATGACTATAGATAACTCTAGTTCTAGGTAACTGCAGACAGATAATACTTATCGCTAACTATATACATACATATAACTATACAAGGTAATAGTTATAGGTAATTAAAGATAACTGTTGAAGTCACCTGCACACAAAGACCTTAACAAAAAAATCCAAATAAACAGGCTGCCCAAAGTTTTTAAGAGTTGGTAACTACACCATTTCTATGACGATACTCTTCCAGGCTGCCCCCTCTGGTGTAAGCACCCACAGCAAAGGTGCATTTTAAAGGTTACTCATTTTTCAGTCAACTGAAGCCAACAGCCCAGCTTCTGAAGGTGATCTGTAAGATGTTAAAACATAAACATCCTCCTTTGCTAAAACAAGGATCAATTCAACAGGGAGAGATTCAGAACAATGGCACAATAGTTTTCAACTCCTTCAATGAATGCTTCTGTACTGATAATTGCTATTATTAAATCTTGGTGACAGCATGATACTATGACCAATTATAAAATCATAAAATTAATCTAATTTTTAAAGCAAATACATTAGTCACTGCCACAGGAAAACTTTAATCTACAAAATGTTGTTCCATTCTAGGCAGAGAGAGTTACTGAGGTCACTTGCAAGTAACAATAGGTAGATTTCACCCTAGTGATGTAAACTCTTTTCTATTCTGTGATGCACAGAGAAATAGTCCTTCACATTCATAGAGGAACTAATACATAGTTTGTCTGGTACAGAAGTTTAGAAGGTTGTGCTAAGCTTAGATAGGTGCCACGCTAACAAAGATCACTCCTCTCCTTAAACATGTTTTAGATTATTCCTTAGGACAATGTTATTCTCACTGATGCTTTGTTTTTTCTCTCCCTTCTGTAAGCATTATCTTTGCATATTAAACTAACAGTTTAGAGGGGGCGTTATAATGCCCTATTGTTCACACAGACTCCACAGTACTTATCACTAACTAACTAGGTGTCACTTCAACACCACTCAGTTTTATAGGAACTAAAGGCTTGAAAACAAACCCCAGGCAAGAATTTCTAGAGATAGCTAAAAACCAGTTTACACCAGGAGCTAGTAAAGGTGTTCTTGTGCCAGTAACACAGAGCCCCATGCAAATGACTTTATTATACAAAACTCACTCAAGATAGCTACAGCAGCTGCTCTTGTGAAAAGATGTCTCCTGGAATATCCGCACCTTGATACTAATTACACCTTGCTCCTACGCAACTTCAGCTTCCAGTTTCAACATGAGGAAAGCTCCAAAAACCACTGTGGCCCACCCCAGTGGGACAAAGTTGGGATGCACAGAGTAGCAAATGACCAGGCTGATGATTGTGGGTTTGCTGTGACAGAGGTAAAGGACACGCTGGTGGAGAAACGAAGCAACAACATTCTCTAACAAACGACTCATCCCAGCCAGCTGCCATGGACAAAGGGACTGGAGCAAAACTCCCAATATACTCCACGCTGAGAGGAAACTTTTGTTATAATCACCATCACCCCTCCCTGGCACTGCTCCCCCCAAAAACAGCCAACACCTCTTACAATGCAGTTATTTTCGACCCACTGGCAGCAGCGAGCCTGGGGGGCAAGCACATGGGGGCCTCACTAGAGAAGCCCAACATGCACTACCACCCACACCCACTCGTGGGACACAGCCACAAACACGGGGGCACGAGCACACACACGCACCTGCTTCAATGAAGCATTCCCCTTCCCTGCAGCCATGTGAGCCTCACTGCCATGCACACACATACCCAGCAGGACCTGCAGGCACACACATCTGGCTCCCATGCAGCAATGCAACATACCCCATCCCTGCCTTGCATCTGTGCACACACACTCCTATCCACCTGCCACAACGCCCCTCCCAGCCCTGCGTGCACCTGTCCTGCACGCAGCACCCAGCTCCCCAGCAGGTACATGTACACACTCCCCCGGCCCCATCCACATATCCCTCGCAGGGCCGGGGGGGGGGGGGGGCAGCTGAAGGTTACTGCCCTCCCACAGGGTCAGCATCCTCCTGCTTGGCCCAGGACACACAGGGCCTTAAAACACTGCTGGAAAGCAATGGTCAAAAATCAGGACACACATCACATCTCACAAAATAAAACTCAGCTATCATCCCACCCACACACCATGCCCAGGGATGGGGGCACAAAGGAAATCTGACGGAAGATTTTGAAAAAGACTCCCGCTCCCAAATCAAAATCAACCCATGTTATGCCACTCAGCTTTTGCTTAAAATTACGCTTTTTTTTTGGGGGGGGGGGGGGGGGAGAAGCCAACGAAATACACGGTTGCCAAGTCGAGTTAATGAAAAACCCTTTGGCTGTTAACTCATTTAGTGCAGCAAGCATGAAATAAAGTCCGTGGCATGGGGCCAAAGCGCAGCGGCCCTTTGCCGGGCAGGCTTCTGGGACCTCTCCCCGGCCGCCGAGGAGCCGGCCCGGAGCACGGCAGCCAGCCACCAGCTTTGGGGGGAGAATCTCCAGAAACCGGTGAATCAGCCTCAAAATGATAGTAAGGTTAAAATAAACCCTGCAAAAATCAAAAGATCGATGGCCCCGCCAGGCCCGAGGAGCTTTTTCATAAAGGCACTTTTGCACCCACTTCCAAAAAAAAGCCGGATCCCAGCGCTGCGGGGGGAACGGCGAGCGGACACCAGTAACGAGGGCGGGCCGGGGGTGCGCTCAGGGCAGGGCAGGGCAGGGCAGGAGGAAGGCCGGGGAAAGGCGGCGGCACGGCGGCTCCTCGTCCCACCTCACCGCGCCCCGACACCCCGGGGCCGAGCGGAGCGGAGCGGAGCGGGGCCGGGCCGGGCCGGGCCGGGCGGTGGCAGGGGGCGGGCCCGCGGGCTGGGGCCGCCCCGGCGGGGCGGGGCCGCCGGCGGGCGGGGGCTCGGCTCGGCGTCCGTCCGGCCCCGTTTCCCAACCCCGCCTCACCGCGGCACCCCCGCGTCCCTCCCCGCCGAGGAAACTTCTCCGCTCGCTGGGAGAGTTCGGCTCCCCAGCCGGGGAGACGCTGGGTGCGGGCGGGGGGGGGCGGCGGGGAGCGCCCGGCGATGGGGAGCGAGGGGAGGAGGAAGAGGAGGGGAGGAGGAGACGGTGAGAGAGTTGCGCCTCTCCCCAAAAAGGGACTTTGACCCCGTACCACTCTCCGGCGGACCGCGAATTACATATTTTTGTCACAGGTCGGATCCTAACGCACGTCGACACAGCGTCTAATTTATGAACTCATCAGCCTAATTTCATTATTTAATCATGCGCCCAGCAATCGTGTTTCCTTAAGAAAGGACTGACCTATTTTTGGCTGGAGATAAACGATCATGTTAACAGATGTTAATCTTGTAATCTGTTTTTCCTGTAAGCACTTCGCATACCCGCGTTTCAGACATTTAAAAAAAAAATTTAAAAAATCTTGCCCAAACGACTTGACGTCACGATTCAGTTATTATTTAAAAAAAAATAAATAAATCTCGCAGTGGTTTCAAAGACATTAAATCTTTTTCACTTTATAAATGCTGATTTGTTCTGCCTCAACTCCCACAGGCTTTTATTTGCATTTCAAATTCCACAGGTTACACCAGTCGCCTTTTCAGAAAATGTACACCAACAATAAGGCAGCAAATGGGAGGGGGGGGGAGGGGAACCCTGCATCTGGATTAAATAAAGAAGAGAATTAATGTTTCGAAAATAGTCCGAGCAAAATGATATTTGCACGTCCAGTGCCCAAGCGCCTCAGTATCTATAGGGGTAATGTAAAGGATAAGCTGTGGGCACACACAATGCGCATTCCCCAGAAGATCCCTGTCTGCTGCTGGGAGCTTATTAACGCTCCTAATAAATGGTGCTGACTCCAAACCGACACTTTTCGGCTTAAAACACAGGGTTTGTCTCCAGCAGTTAATTGCAGAGGTTAGCTGGTTTGAGGGGAAAAACAACGGCCGGCTGTCATGCTCCACACGCCTCCCCACACGTACTGCCAGTTTTAGCACCCCACCTTCTTCCCTCATAGCAAAGTTTACCCATCCAAACTTTCCTCAACTTGCCCAAGTGCTTAATTCGCATTAGGATCGCGACTCGGCGCTATGCTAATGATCACCGAAGATAGTAATGGGGGGAGGGAGGGAGGGACCAGGAGGAGGAAAGCTTTTATAGCACAAAATGTCTGGAACTGCATTATTTCTGTTCTTCTTTTCTCTCCCTCCCTATCTCTCTCCCCTTCCTTCCCTCCTCTCGCCCCCCCCCCTTTTTTTTTTAACATGTACATTAAACTCCCTGCCTCCCTCCCCCACTCCACCCGCATCAAACGGGCTATTTTTCCTCTTCTGGAAATAATCGCTACGGAGACATTGTCCTCCGAGTCCTCCTCGCTGTCTATATGTGAATAATTGTTTTTTCTGCCCGCCCACCCCCAACTTCCTTTGATAAACTGTGTACTTCTCTAACGGGGATCACGCAGCGACCGACTCGCCACGGAACCGAGTGCGACTCGCAAACAAGGGGGGGGACACACACGGACCCAGCCCCACATCGGGTATTTCACGCACACGCTGGATCAATATTAGCGGGGGTGGAGGGAGAGAAGGGGGGAACAACCCACTGTTAATAATTGAAGTGGCTACTCGGGGCTCGACGACCCATCACCCACCTTCTTCAGCCGAAGCTTTTTACTTTAAAGTGCGGCAATTTGTTCTTTGTCTCTTAATGGATTAATATCGCAGTCCGCCCCCCCCTCAACGCCCCTGACGGAGCGTACAAAGCCAAAAGGCTCCCGGACCCCGCAGGGCTTCCCCCACCCCCCGGCACCACCACTGCAGTAAACCCGACCTCCTCCTCGCGGAACAGCGCAAAGTTACCATTTTGGAGCTGCTCCGATGACCAGGGGGACAGTCCCCGTACCCGGGGGGAAGCGCGAAGTTGAGGGATTTTTTTCCCCCCAGGGGCACAGACCGAGGACCCCCCGCCCCCCGGGCCATCCCCCGCCCCGCCGCCCCTCACCTCCTGCGCGGCCGGCGGCGGCAGCGTTCGGGGAAGGGCGCGCCGAGCCGCCCTGAAGGTGAAACCACGCGCCGCATGCGAGCGGCGCCGCGCTGCACATGATCCGCCGAGCGGCTCCACTGGCGCGGGCGGGGGCGGCCCCGCCGGCCCCCGCCGCGCCCCGCGCCGCGCACCGCCCCCGCCGCGCCCGCGCCCGCCGCGCCCCGCCCGCCCCGCCGCGCGTCCCCCGGCGGTCGCGCTGGTGTGGCCGGTGCGGATCCCGCACGCACACGCCCGGGACCATTGTCTGCGCGGGGCAAAGTTGGGGCGCGGGTGCCGCCGCCCCCGGGCGCTGCGGGAGCGCGGGGGGGAGGAAGGCGGGCGCCGCGTTGTGCGGGCGCGGAGTGGCGCTTCTGCCCACCGGCGCTCCGGTTCCCACGTACCTCCTCCGCTGCGAAAGGTGCGGGCTGGAGTTGCCCCAGATGCATTTCTATGAGAAACTTTATTTTTTCTTTTCTTCTTTTTTTTTTTTTTGGGGGGGGCGAATTCCACTGGTAAAATATTTATGGATCTATTGAAATGCGCAGAAACAACAACATTAAAGTCCTCAATCAAGATCAAAGAGGAATACTGTTCAACAGCCACGCTGGGGAAGTTGAAAGACCTCCGAACAAATCAATCTGCCATATGGCTTTAGAAAGAAAAAAAATAAAAAACAAGCAACAAAAAAGCCCCCCATGCCACCCCCCTTTCCTATGGCTGAAAAGTTCAATTCTTGTTTTCCTGCCTGTTTGCGAAGCTCGGTTTAATCACGCCAAATCTGTGTGTGCCACAGGCGAGGGGAGTGTGTTTAGTCTATGGCTGGGAAGCCTAATTTAACGCTCGGTACTAGACATCAAGGGTGTGGATGGAGCCTTTTTTTTTTTTCTTTCTTTCTTTGTCTCGTAACGTGCGATGACGTACAATTGACACGGAGCACTTTTGACGGAGGGACGGTGTTTCTCGACGCCCCGGGCCGGCACAACCCCATCGCCCCCGGGCACCCCGGCTCCGAGCTCCCCGCCGTGGTCGGCCCCCGCCCCTGTCCCGGCCCTTCCTGGGCGCACCGGCCCCTTGCCACCCTCCCTCCGTCTCACACTTGGGACGCGAACTGCTCCAGCAATGAGAAGAAAACAAAATTGGGGCCGGGGGAGGCTTTAAATCCTGCCCTTTCCAGTGCTTACTACAGGAACCCTCGGAATAAAGGGAAGCGGTGGGGGTGGGGGGCAGCGAGCGAGAGGGGAAAGTTGGTAATGAAGGATACACGAATCATAAAATGTAAGCTATGTGTGATTAATGATCTGCACTAATTTGTATAGCAGGCGTGTTAAAGGTCATTGACAATTGTTGCTGCTTTCAGCATGAATGCCTGAGTGGGATGTATTTGGGACAATCAAATTAAATTCTAATTCACAGAAGAAAAAATAACTAGGCATGCATAGCAGCTGGTCAAAATATAGAGGACATGCTTTAAAAAATGCACATTGCCTGTTCTTCAAAGGCAGCTTCATTACATTAATGTGGTGTCTTTAAGTGCCTCAATAGTAAATAACGTATCTGGAATGTCTGGATTTTGTCCCTTATGCATCAGCATCTTTCCTGCACACTTTTTCAATCGCAGGCCAAATTGGGTTCCCAGTTACTCCAGAAGTGCAGCATTTTGTGGGAATTCTGAGTTCATTGGTGCCAGATTTACCTGTGAGTGGACCAGAGCAGATGTCACCTCTCTGAGCCTGAAGAATCCACCCCAGGCACACGCCTGTAACACAAGCGTGTAGATTCTCTAATCACAGTTTATATAGTACTTTAGTATTTCTTTACACAAAGAGTAAGAAATCCATCATAAATCAGCATTCCTGGGCAGTATTTAGAACTACAGTATTAAGCTAACAATTTCCATATGGCGAAAATTGACAAGTCAGAGCAATGAAAGGTGCATGAGACTTCTCAACTCCTCTACCTAAAAATGTGATTTTTATGACCTACTCCTTTTCTCTCGGAGTCTGTACAGATCCTTTTCCTTAGACAGTAAAACATGAGAATACACAACACAGTTCTTACTCTATTTCTTGACAGAGTAATGCTTAAAATGCTTAATATTTTCCATACTTGCTTCCATAGGGCCCAGTCTTACATTTCTTTAACCCCCGTAAGAAAATAAGAGGCTACAGGGGTGAAAGGACAGGAGAACCTAACTCAAGCTTAGTAAGCGAGGGGTATTCCACTTTAATGGAAAGGCAATTAAAAATTCAGAAGACGCAGAGACCTTAAAAACAATCAAGCGGTATATTAATTTCACGGAAAGTCACCAGCAGAGTTCCTCTGTCCATGTAATTTTAAATAGGAGATTTTCTCACATTTCTTCTGCTGAGTCCAGCACTTCTGGGTTTTAAAAGCAAAACTGAAACAGTGGAAGAATTTATATACTTAAAAGAGATGCAGGATGTGTTTGCATAATATCATTGATGTCATTAGAAATTTCAGGTAGAGATGATGTTCTTAATTTTCAATTCGTTAGTAATGTATCATTTCCATGGGCGACTAATTTGTTTGCAGACAATTTACTCATTTTGTCTTTGCCAGAAATCTTCCAGATGTCCTCCAGTTTCAAATTCTTTAAATTACAGTATTTTGTATGAGAATGTCAGTGATATTAATGGCTCAATACGTGTTTTACTATTTATAGACTCGCATGTATAATAATTCTGGCTAATGAAATACTTGGAGCAGGAAAGCATTTATTTACTTTTGCTATAGTCTAATAAATTATTTGTTCAGCGTTTGGGACCAGGCTTTCTCAAGTTAGGGAAAATGGCAGTTTGATGAAATTCTGTGCGATGACTTGTCTGCATAACTTAGCCTTAGGAGTGATTGGTGGAAATTTAGATAAGAAAAGGTTCCCGAGAAACACTGTGGTAGTGAGGAAAAAAGGCCATCTCTGTAAAAGCAAGGCTGAAAGCATAGATAAATACTTCAAGACAGGCAAGCAAGCCAAGTTTGGATTACATTTCATATATCTGTGTGTGCGTATGTGTGTGTGTACACGTCACATACACAGATACAGTCAGTGAAATGTAATCTAGGGGAGTCAGTCTCTCTTTTTCTGTGTGCTTGCTCAGAGTTACTCAGGTTTTGTGCCAATTAGTATTTTCTGTTGTTACAAATCTATCTGAAATTCTATTTAAATCTAAAACAGAGGTTTTGCTCTCAAACTGTGCTTGGTCAGATAAAAGAGCACACAAACTGATGACAAATAATCTTCTATTACTCTTTACATTCTAAACCAGAATTTTCTTGGTGTATCTGGAGATGCAAAAAGCATGTGCAGAAGTTACCAACTGGAAGGCACAGGCAGCTCTAATACCCATCTATGTCTACAGATCACCACACAGAAGCATGACCAGTAATGTTTTTAAGCAAGAAACTCACATATCTGACTCCAGTTAAGATGGGCCATTCTAACACTGGTGTGCTTACAGAGTTTCTGTGGGTGGCACAGATTTCACTCTGAAACAAAATGGTTTCAATTAATAGCAAGCTTATACACTTGGATTAAATGCATTGATTTCTCTTGTGCACCACAACAATCTTTCTTCTCTAATCATCCCTCAGTAGCTGTGCAGTGTCAGGCTGCTTCCAGAGTTTGTACTATGAAAACATACCCCAACCCATCAAAGTTTTGCACGCCAGCATACTCCAGGTCTGCATGGATTGAGGTCAAGCTCTTGCACCCTGTTAATTTATTCAGGCATAAATCTAGCAAAAGGATTTGAAAATATTTTTCCATCTGGAGAGGTGCACATATTTCATGATCTGATGTGTCTATTAATGTGTAACAGCAATAAGCATCTTGGTCATATCTGTTGACAAATTGTATCAGGTGTCAGGATGTGGTCATAACCTCTTTACTTTCTACTCATACAAGTTGTCCCCTTGCTATCAATGTAATTGCATCAATGATAAAAGATGACTGGTGTTTGTTTCCATCGTCTCATTTATGGCATATAATGAGCTTTTCCTTATAGCAGAAATAATCTGGAGACCTTTCTTGAAGAATCAACATTTTTAACTCTAATGTCTTTCATATTTGCCGCTACCGCCAACACAGTTGCTAGGATATAGCCTGATTTTGATTTTTTTGTGCTTTGATCCTCTCAAACCCACATTTTTTACACTGAATTATCCAATATTGCTTTTACAATGACACTGAGGAAGAGAGCAGAAAAAGTTAATATTGCAAATAAGTACAGCCTCAGCGTACACGGTTATTTTAGGTTCCTGCTAAATGTACCAACTTTTCCAGCCCTGGCAGTCAGATTTTCTCACCCATATGTAATTTTATAAACTACATCACGGCTTCACAGCAGGTAAGGAGCCCACAAACCTGTTCTTAATTTCAGCTTAACTGAAAGAATCTCAGCAGCAGCTGGTTTCAGAGTAGTTGATACAGACTTCCACAGATGTGACCCATAATAGGTTCAGAAATAAAAAAAACTAGGCCACAAAGTAGAATTAATTTCAAGGAAGACAAATTCAATAAGGATGCGACTTTTAAGATTTTTTTTTTTTTCTTTGAGACAGAGATCATTGGGAGGGCATATTTCTGTGGCCTGGGGTTTTCCATGCTGTCTACCAATAGTAATACTGCAGTACACTGATTTTCTGGCAGGCTCGACCTGGCTGTTAGCGAGCTGTGCTCTCCCAAAGCAGAAAAATGGGCTATTTCTGAGTTTGTGTTGCCTCCTCTCCCCTCCCCCTCGCCCTTCTTATGTTCCTCCAAGCATAACTGATAGTACTGGAGTGCTTGTGCGCTTTTCTAACTGGACCAGACAAAGACGTACAATAGCTAAAAATGACCTCTGATGTTACAGCGAATGCGCCGCTTGGTAAAACTGGGGAAATGGTTGCTAGCTCTAAACAATGTGTTATTTGGGGCTGTTTCACGAACTTGAAATAAAGGACTACAGAAAAAAATAGTTTCACAAATGTTCATTTCTGGAGTTTAGTAAGGAGAAGAATTTAAATGATTTATGGAGCAGCTTGGCAAATACATCGTTGTACTATCTGCTGCTGAGTAAAAAATACCTCAAAAGTAAAAGTGGAACAAAACAGTCACTTGTCCTTGCTAACAAAATTTCCCTTGACATTCTGTGCAGTGGTCTAAAGTGGTTGAATAATCTTAGTTTATATGGTCTTTCAGCTCAGGCATGCGAGGAAAAAGGAACTTCAAAAAGAGAGTATTTTACCTGACGTGTACTATTTTAAGGCTTCAGTAATTAGAGAACTGCAAAGGTCAAAATAGCCATCAATATCACGAGCAACAGAGTAGAAGTAACATGTTTGAGAGGAAGTTAGTTGGTTGGCTGTAACATAATATGCCATAAGCACTCGGATGTGGATCTGCAATGACGAGCAGCAGAAGAAACAGTAAAAGTTAACCAGCATCAGATATTTACTTGGCTGAAAACACACAGGAACTTGCAGATGAGAAATAGAGATGCTTTAGAGTCTAAATCCCAGAGTTTATTGCTTCACTGCAGAGATGCTGCAACTTACACTGAGGTCCATCCACACAGATCCATTCACAGGCTGGAATAAAAGTTTGCCAGAGCCTTCTAACCTTTCAGTAAGCCAGACAGAAACTCAGCATTCAGAAGCTCCCAAACCTTTTTTCTACCTTCTGGATCTCATTCAAATCAGAAATGTGTGTCATTAGCCTAGTTTTAGCATACTACTGCCCACATCCTAAAGTAAAATCAGGAAATACTAGATTGGGGTGGGTAGCTAAGATGTTGCCATCTGCTACTCCTGAAACTGTGTGTGCCAGCCTGTATTTCTGAACTGGCATAAAGTAAAAATGGGTAATAGTACAATGATTACATCTGAAGCTGCAGTAGTTTGCAACAGTATAAGTCATAATCAATGTGCAGAATTTTGGGGAAAATTATTTTGAGAACGGGAACTCTTCCAAAAACTTCCCACTATTTCTTTCATTGCTGATAGACCATTTTTCTTCCCTGCACAATTTTATGCCAAATTGGCTACTTTTCTAATTTCCCCATAAATCACGCAAAATTCATGATTCCTTTTTTCACATTTAGAACCACAAATCAACCAACTGAATTTGTTCTAGTGAGAGAAAGAGGCTGAAACAAACACTCAGGATCATTAGCATAAAATTATCAGCGTAAGATTATCCTGACTTATAACAACAAGTTGCAGGCAGCTTCTCATTTGTTGCTTCCATAGGGTTTGAAAGACAGAAGTGAGTTAGGGAAGTTGGTCCACTACAGATTTTGTGAGGCATTTGCCTTTTTTCCCCTGTTAAACTCCAAAGCTAATAAACCCGGGGCATTCAGTAACAAGCAAGGCACTCATGTCAACAAAGACCTTACTTAGAGACGGCAAGGTTTTGAGAAACTTCTGTGGTGAAGATTTGAAGATATTTTAGTCATATGCAGTGCACTTTTGCTTCTCTGTTTCCTACAGTATAATCCCCTTTGCTTTCCCCCCTCTGTGTTTTAAAACGAGCACAGAAAAGGCTGAGTGTTAAACTACACTATTCAATTGTCCGGTAAGTACACAAATTCTGTTCAAATCAGAACAAACTTTCAAGTAGACAGAAAGGGGTATTTGGATTTCTATTTGGATTTCTATTTTATCCTGGAAACCCTGCTGAACACCAGTGTGATGGGGAATATAGCCATATCAGACCAACAAAAGGCTCCTAATGTAGTGAAGACCTCCTCCCCCCTCCTCTCCAAGGAAGCCGGCTGGCAGAGCTTTTGCTATCGGAATTGTTTGCAGAATAACCAAACTAAAGCAGCTCCCTATGTGGGTGCCTCATTCAGGAATAAGCAGCACTTTTATTCTAAAACACTTATCTAGCTTCCTGAAGAGATCAGGCTATTTGGAAGATATTTCTTTGTTTTGAATGTTCTTGTGGAGCAATACCTTATCTGGCTTTTTTTCCCCTTCTATTTACATTTTCATTTGCTTCTCTGACAAAAGCAGAGATGTACTCACTCAATAAAGCAGTTAACGCCAGCAACTCTTAGATTCCTTCTGCTGTTCAAAAGATTCCCAAGAACTGTTTTTATTGCAAAGGATCCCATTAATATCAATGGTGCAAACATCCTGTTTGCTCCTAGGGGCTTTATATAATAAAAAAGTTATGCTTTATAAAGTCTAATGCAATAGATCTGCATTTCGCATCACTAGTATGACAATGTTCTTGGAATGCAAGATGTACCACTAGCCATACTTTTATTGCTATGAAGTATGATGCTGTGTAATACTCCACATATTTTTTCCCTAAGACATAAGAACATTTCATGCCAAATCCCTCTATCATCTAAGGAGTCCAGGATCCTATTTATTTTGATGGAAGTTGGGGTAATAAAAAAAATAGATTGCAAAATAACTGTGGTAACAATGCTGCCAAAAATGCTCGCGGAGTGATGCTGTTAGTATTGTCCAAGACAATGTTTTGTCTCTCCCGAGAAGAAGGATGCATAAGAGTGTGTACTGTCAACTTCATTTGCTGTCACTAAGGCTGAAGTGTGTGTTGGTTTCTTTGTTTACCCGTGTTACAGAACTGAAGAGAGTTGGGTTCACCTTTTGATTCTTAACTCCTGGAAGGCTCCACCAGGTAGAACTGACACAACACAAGCATCTACATCTGTAATCCACAGGAGAGAGAGCATGAGGTGTAAGTGGGAAGAAGGGATCAATGGGCTATGAAGAGAGGCCAGGAGCCCTCTGGAAGTGCTCTTCTGCCTTGTAACTCCAATGAATGTTGTGGTGGTTCCAGTGCCAAGTCAGTGAGAGGCCAGCAACTGGAAGTGGGTGTGAACAGCTGAACACGAACTGCTGCCCTAAGCCACAGGAACCATAGGGGGTGGCTGGTGAGGTCACAGCCAGGAGCTCTACTGGGGGACCTGGAACAAAGCTGGCTAGTTTTGCAAACCCCTACCCACTGCTGGGCTCTACATCTGCTCCTGAAGCCTGCTGTATTCCCACCTTTAATTTTCAGAGTAAGCTACTTGGCAGAGCATTAACAATACCTCTGCACACTCCTTACTTCATTCACAAGTGCTTCTTCAAGGAGTATTTAACTACATTAAGTTTATGTTCAAGAGTTTTCTACTGAGTTCACACCTTTCTGCTGCAGGGCAGGCATAGTATCCATAATCTGGTTATTAAAAAAGTTCTGGTGAATGGGATATTTGCATGAATGACCTCATTTTTCACTTGCTCACTAGAACATTTTTAAAAGGAAGTATTTGCTTGGTTGGTAGCCAAGTGTTTTCTCCTTGACTACCAAACGTGTTTAGTCCATATTAAGGGTAAAATTTTCTCCAAAGTTCACTGGTAATTTCCAGACCCTGCAAGATTTGCATGCAAGAGCAACATTCTTATTTAATCATTTCCCACCATATTTTAAAAAAAAATGTGGTTTTCCAGATGCTCCTGACTTCCAAATGCAAAGTGGAAAATATCCAAAAAAGGCATTACTTCATCTAACGTCATTTATTTAGCACACATACAATCCTTCTGTCCTTCTGCTTTATCAAAAGCAAGGGTATGTGTGACTAGTTTTTTATAACTTAAATTTCTTATCTGGACTTGCATAAGTGCATTCAGCAGCTTCCTCAGATGTACAGTTAAGGGGAAATTCCATGAGTTTTACACTTAATCAGAGATATGAATGGAAGAATGTAACCATCAAAGCTATTGCAGAGTCCTTCACTCCCTGACCTTAGGGCCCATAAACCCATGAATAAGTTACATTCATCCATGTACTAACGCATTTTTTTCATCACTACATCGCTAATGGAAAATGGGTTTGGAACTCCAGCTATTAATCCAAGTTGAATTTCACTCAAACTGCTCACGAGTGGATACTTAGTCTTTGCCAAGGGTTTGTAGGACTCATCCTCTCTTCGCCCCATGCAGCACAGGTAGATGAGGAGAGGAGAAGGACTGCACCACCCAGCAGAGCTGATGTGGCTGATCTCAATCCCAGGCAATTATGGGCTGCCTGAGGCTGCATCTGCCCCTCCCTGTCAGCAGGGCGATGTGTGCCATGGTCCCCTCTCCCTGGGTGTCACCTGAAGCTGCCACAGCACTGCATGCAGGAATAACACATCTCTGCCCTGCTCCCAAAGCACTGTGCTGGGTCTGATCCCCATTGCAGCTGTATATACTGAGTTTGGGGAGGACCCTCTACTCACTGCATAAGCCAGTTTTTCTTCTCTCTGAGCCTCATTTTCTCATAGCTGCAAAATGGGTCAGTACTTCCAGAGAGCTGCGCTCACTACTGCGGTAATGAAATATCCTGAGACCTTTGCTGACCCTGGCAGAACAAACCATGGAACAAGTCATGCTTGGTACCTGTGCTTGGCATTGTGTTTTGGCATTTGTACCTCACACAGCAAGGGTTATATCCATTCAGCAATCTCTGGCAAAAGCGGTTTTGCACCTTCTTTGAGCTGGCTGCGCAATCAGAGTGAGTCAGTCACACAGCTGAAAGAGAATAAATGTATTTTGAATAGAACAGAGACTCTGCCCCAAACATGAACCAGAGAAAAAAAACAAGGTCTGCTGCAAATCCAGTGCAGGTTTTCTTGCAGTATTCCAAGATGGTAGATCAGGAAAGCAGAAGAAAGAAGCGCCCACTCAGATAAAGACCTCTAAGATAACAGTATCTCTGTCAACCCAAAATGAATATTAACAAAAAGGTTCAATGGACCGATTGAATTATATTTAGAGGATTTTTCAGTGAAAATTGATCTTTTGTTCAATTTGGGAACATTTGGGAATTGAATAGTAAAAATATCAATAATAGAAATAAAAAAAAAAATAGTCCTCATGCCAGCTTTGGTTGATAAAATTTAATTTTGTTTTTTAAAAAAAGAGTACCAACCAGACGCACCTGTGAGCCAAGTTTTGACCTGATGCAATATGATACAGGTGAGATATTAAACCCTGAAGACCAAGTTAACAATGGAAACAGTGGCAGACTGTTAACAGTTGTAAACTGTAGTAGCTGCCATTATACTCATAAGTTACATGTTTTTCACAGCATAGTGGGACAGCTGATAAACCCTGAACCTGCCTTGCTGCCTTTAGTTTGCCTGTAGTTTGTTTCCAGGAACAACCTTGTGTTTACTGATTAATTCTGCGACTCACTTCTTGGGGAATTAGAAAAACTAGAACATTTTTAATATCAAGAGCATTTTGCCTCATTTCTTCATTGTCTTTGTAATTTAAATATCCTGTTGTGTAAGCCTAAAGGCAGGAAGTGAGCTATACAAACCCTTACAATAACAGTATTAGGTTGCAGATAAGCCCATGTGCTCAATGATGTTGGGTAATTTTTTTTTCCCAAGGTAATACAAGTTTTGCCAATACTGGAAGAAGTGCTAGAATGCTTTAACGCATTTAAATTTTTCAAAATGAGCTTCATCTGTTACACACACACACAAACACAAAAATACTGTCCCAATAACAAGAAATTACTGTGGCCCCTTATGCCAGGCTTTAATTATTTATCTTCACTGTGTATTTGTGTTTCTGCTGTGAAACCCAAACCTTTTCAGCAGGCAGAGAGATGGTGGTGGGGTAGGTGCCTAGCTACCCTCTCTTCCATTCTTTGCCCTCCAACTCAGCACTGTTTTAATGCAAATCAAACCCTTGGTGCGTACATAGCCAGCGCAGATATCCTTACACTTCATGCACCTGGCAGTCAGCTTTCTTGCCGAAACTGCAGCTGAACTGGGTTGTTTCCTCTTGTGGTGATTACACTTGGCTCTCTGCAATAAAAAACAACAAGAACTTCTTACAGATGATAGGCACAAGCCTTTTTTTTAAATATATACCTGAATTTATTGGCCTAAGGGAGAAAATTCTGTTAATGGTAATATTTAAAATTTCTCAAATTAATCAAACCATTTTTGCAAGCCAGACACACATCGAGCATTTCAAACCGTGAGCAAGCCATGTAACCTACCAGTGCTGCATTTAACAAAAGTAGGACATGATTTCTGCATCTATTCTCCTTTAATAAGATTATCATCCTGACTGTCCTGTTCTGACTGCAGTTGGAGGTAGCGTTGCTGAGTGGCTCACGAGCAGTAGGCTTGTGTGCTTGCATAACTGATCCCGAATTACACATGGTGACTATCTATAGGTGGTAATCTTGAACATGACAAAACATTTGATCTCTCTGTGTATATTTGCACAAGCACATTTGCGCCCTCATGGCACATACGCATTCATATCAAACGCATGGCATTAGTTGCAATGAGATTATTACATGTTTATGTAAGTGCAGTGTGAAAAGGAAAAATTGCCTGATGCTTCACCTTTATAAGCCTGTCTTCACAGACAGCTAAATTTTATCAGAGTTTAGCCATTTCTGCTGTCATTTCATGCAGTGTCTAATTTAGGCCCAAACACTAATGACAATTTCAGCCAAAACTGTTTAGCTGTTTCTGAAACAGAAAGCAGGTTGTTTTGCTTATCAATAAACAGTCTGGATTTTCTCTAGGAATTGTTCTAGCACCTTCACAATTTGAAGCCAGAGTCTGAAAAATCTGAAATCTCCCTATGCTAGGGCTTTGCCTTTTGCTATTCTCGTTACACATTTGGCTGTGTTACAAGTCTGTGAAAAATCACAGTTTGCACATGCTCTATCACTGCCTCTTAACTGGAGTCGCTAAATTCTAAGATTCTGCTGTAACTGAGGATGCTCAGGTTTCTCACAGCTGGTAGCGCTGACTGAACCACATATGCCATGTCCTCAGTTATAGTGTCCCACTATTCCATGCTTGAATATATTATTCCAGGGTAGATTATGTGGGCAAAGCCAAAATTTCACTATACTAAGAACTCAGAGAAGTAACATCAGGATGAGTTCCAACAGCAACTGCCAAGAGGGAGATAAATTAATTTATGTTCATGAAGCGTTCAAATACTGCAGAACTGGTCACCACAGAACAGCTCACAAGGAATTTAATTATTCCTTTTTGAGAGAAGCATTTGAATAAAGTTATTATGTGGCTGTGCAATTAAAGATGATACCATAAAGCGCACATACAAGGGGCTGAGTGAACGGACTGAGTATTGGAATCCTCAGTATTGGAACTTTCTACATTATTTTGTCTACGTGACTTAAGAACACAGTAAAGAGCCTAGTTCCTTTAATTTATACATTCACACATCCACATGTCTATAGGCAGCTTGCCTCCAGTTCAAATTAATAAAATAACAGGGGACAAGGGGTTAATAGTTAATTGCATTTAACAATATAAAAAAGGTAGAAATAGTTTATCTGAAGTTACCAGAGACAGTGATTTACTAGACATTATGGACAACCCACAGCATAGAGCTTTCAGCTACCCTCCCTGGAATATTAAAATCTGTGACATCAGTGAAGTACAAAGTGAGGGGCTTTCTGGAGTTTCCATTCATGTCTCAGCAGGCTTTTAACAGAATACCTAGGGGGAACTGTCTACAATAAACTTCTCTTTGTCTTCACCTCTTCCAGCTTCAGTATGCAAGGAGCTCCATTTTCAGCTATGGAAATGAACCATTTCATTTTTATGAGATCTAATTTCAGTAGCCTACTTTGAATAATAAACAACAATTAACTTTCAGAGCACAGGGGAAGATGTGTAATTTTTAAGGCACATCCTGTTTCAAGGACTTCAGGGTATAAGCTACCTAAGAGCAAGAAATCGTAGAAATAGATGAGAGAGAACAAAGTTGTTCCCAGTACAGTGAGGATGTCAGTCTTTCTGTACTCCTGCCCTTGTAATTATATGCCTTGGGCCTGATTCCCTGACTTCATTTGAGACCCCTTGGGAGAAAACCAAAGTAACATACTGTGGGATCGTGTTCTTCTCCCAACATTTGTTTTTTGGAGGGCCAGTCTAGTGTGGTGCTTAAAAGCCTCACATGAGCTGCACAGAGCTTACATGATTTCTTTTGGCTTTCTGAAAGGGTGAGTACGGTACAGCTTGTGCAGCGTTATTTCCTGAGAGCCTATTTAAGCAGGTTTTAGTGTTAACTTCAACTTCTTAACAAGCTTAAGTACAGCATCACATTTGATTTGGTTTTGCAAGTGTCTGGAACTTTTCATGTGGAATTAGCAGATCTCAGTCTTCAAGCCTAATGAACTCAGATAAAACTCAGCAGGATGTCCTGTTGGAAACTAATTTTTTTGTATGAAGACAGCTCTTTGGTCCTCTTTTCTTGCCTTGCATTTGTTGACTTGTCTCAGAAGCTCGTAAGCTATCAGCTCTCTTATTGATCTACTCTAGAGTCACTTGAAAACATAATTTTGAAAGCAGCGTTTCAGCACCTCTCCTTGTTTGATCTCATTGCTGTGGCACAGTTTTTCAAGCACTAGGCTGAAAATCAATGTTGGGGGTTATTCTATGCTTAATAATACATATTTTTTTAGATCTTTACATCTGTCTGATTTTATTTTAAATGCCTCTCTATATGTTAAATTTTCTGCTTTATTAAAATCTGTCCGAGGATTCACATCCCTTCATTTTAATTTAGCTACAAATTGATTCTTAAAGTATCACATTTAATAGCCTTTGGGGTTTGATGCGCAAACTATTCTGACGTCTATTCATAGACCTTCATAATGGGACCCACTCCAGTTTATCCCTTGAACTGTCAGGCTCTTTGGGAAATAATAGCTCCTGACAGTTGTAGAGTTAAAATATAGGATTAATGATCAGCTTTTAATGTGCAAATGGGGTATTCAGCTTTCCTCTTACCCATCTTATTTAATGCAAATTCACTGTTGAAACAGGTAGCATGAATTTCTTCTCTCACTAAACATAGATTAATCTATCAGGATAAATCCCTGAATCAAAATAGAAATTTAGATACACACCACAAAGTAAATACAGGGTACTGCATTTGTGCTGATTTATAAGCAAGTATTTTTCTTCTGCCAAGTCCATAATTTATTTTTAAGGTTTCAAAACCTCACTTTCACACAAAAATAAAAATAGCTGTGCATTGCAGCAACCAATTTAACCAGCAGGAAGGACTCTGCCTTCCTCTATTAAGTATAGCTGTAGAAAGCCCCATGGACTTTGATTTAATTGTTTCCAATAGTCCAAAACAATCTGCTACCTACACTTAGTAAAAAGCAAAAAAGAAAAAAGAGAGGGATTTCTACAGTGAAGCATAGAGGAGATCAGATGTTTTTATTAGGGGATTAATGACATGTTTGTGATTCTTGGCCTTAGGAATTGTATGGTAATTGTCAATTGGGGCATCCTATTAAAAAGCTGCCTATCTGTACAAAATTAGACTATTTGTTTAGAAAATGTTATATACTCGTGTAATTGGAAAATGCATTTTAAACATAATAAGAATAAGAAGCATTTGTCCATTATGTTCTGCAGTGATAAGCAGCACTGTGTCCGAGGAGCAGAGCACGGGGAGGAGATGTTGGATTAAGGTGACATCTAGAGAACATTGCACCTTTTGTGGAGTATCTGGGGGGAAAAAGATTTTGAGGGTAACTTAAGTGAAAGTCAGAAAATAAAAAGATAAATACTGAGTCATTCTGAAAAATCTTTCATATTTAAGGCAGTCACACACCTGCCCATACATCTCTAATAACCACTAGCTTTCCCAAGCACATGAAACAGAAAGGTGTCCCTCAAGATATGACTTAATCCTTGTAGTGCTTGAATGCCTTAAGCTGCCAATAAAGCAAAGAGTGAAGTCTGTTGTCTGCAATTATTCCTTTGAAAGGAGTCACATTAGAGCAACACACATATATAAGTACCCTGAGAAGCAAAGGAAGAGGGAGAAGAGCAAGAAGAAGACGCAGCACATCGCTTGCATGCAACTTTTGTGTCTTCTTATTATTGCTGTTATCTTTGCGAACGTGCTTTAACACACTAATAGCGAAGAATACCATTAGCGTTATTTTGGAAATCTGGTTCCAACAGCATCTAAATGGCCTCCAGGGATTTCTTTTGTTGTTTTGATTACAGTGTCAATTTACATGGATACTCTTCCCCCCTTTCCCCCCATTTCTAAGAATGCAAAGCAATCTATCATTAATGACTCTTGAGAAACATAAGCTAAATTTAAATTAACCTCACAGACATTGTTTATAACATCCTTAGCTACTCTGCTCGTAATTTTTCACTGCCTTCTACCTTGTATTCACAGCTGTGCAAAGCAAGTCAAAACAGCAGTCAGGCAGCAGTGTTCTGCAGACATGCTGCACTCACATTGCTTTGCTGTAAATTGGGGACAATTCAGCAGAGAATCAGTGGTTGCTGACATTCTGTTAAATATATATGTATAATAACCATAGCAGGCTGTGGTCACCAGATGGACTAAAGGCGTTACCTGGCATGCAATGAGCTGGAGGATGCTTTAGCTACCTTATGCAATTTCTGACCCTTTCCAGCAACTTCTGCCTCCCATGTCCATCCTGCACTGTTCCAGTAGTGTAGGAGGCTGGATGGTGGAACTGATTCCTTGGAAACAAAAAGCACTAAGGAGAGATAAAATAGACAAACAAATAGGAAATACAAGAATAAATGATGATTTTCCCAGGGATGCAGCTGTCTCACCCGTTTCACTGTAAGGCAAGGCAGATCAGTAAGGGCCAAGGCCAAGATGAAGCTGTGGCAGGGGACAGGGAAGAGGAGGTTGCTAGAAGCCTTCCTGAAAAGTTGTTCATCAAATTACACCAGAACAAAGCAGAGTATTCTAAATCCTAACCAGGAAGCTACTTTCCATTAGAGGCTACAGCCAAACTCCAGCTTTTTCATGCCTTGCTGCAGCTATGTGATCCAGGTTTCCCTGGACAGAGAGGGAGTGATGTTTTCCCAACACAAGGTATTGTGTGTGCTCCAATAGGTACACAGGGAAGCAGTTTGTACTTGGGTTTGGAGCCTTAATTTTCAACATCTTGGTGGTTTTGGTTTACAATGGCTCCAAAACGCCTTCAAGCTTGAAAAGTGGTTGTCATGCCTTGTCGAAGTTAAACCCACAGGTTCTAAATTATTTGGCTGTTTTCTGTATTTTGAGAAAATTTTCTCTGGAGACAGGTTTTTATATAGAGAGATGGGAGGTTTTTTTAGACTTTCTGCAAAACCCTTTCAGAATTCTTAAATGAATGAACTTTAAAAAAATTTAAATAAAAAAATTAGTCCTTGCATTTAACAAGTTTCACTGATAAAACCAATTTGTCACTCATGGTTGATTTGATTTCACAGTCATAGCCAGGAAACCTTAATATTTCTTTTTTGACTTGCTTGTTGGGCACTTAAAATTAGAGATCAGAAAAAGTGCAGCTCACAAGAAGACAAAAAAGTTTTTACTAATCCAGTGAGCAGAGATTAACTGAGCTTAGAATTCAGCTAATGAAGGGGAAAAACACTGAAAACCAGGAGCTGCAATATGTGTCAGAAGGCCAGTTTGGGGGGCAGTGAGGAAGGGAGGGCTCCAAGGAATGAGGAGCTGCTAAAGGCTCTGAAGATTTATTCATTTGAAGTATCCCAGAAAACAGATCCAGCAAAGCTAGGAATCACAACTGTCTCCCAGGCACCCTCAGAATTTATCAGTGCACAAAAAAAAAAGCCCCTAATAATCAGAGGACACAATATTTCGTTTCATTCTCAACACAGTTGTTGTGGCTCGTGTTTGGGGAACAAAAGGGATGGGCCCTTAATATTGGGACACCTGTCAGCTAGCACAGTCAGCAGCAAGGACTAATATGAGCACTGAATCCCAGCCTGTCCTCCTGTTTTTCCCCAGAGCAGCAGGGAAAAAAGAACCATTTCACACACCCATCTAGTTCAACGAAGCATTTTAACCCCAGCTATTAGCCTAAAATGACATCAGGACTCAAAACACTTAGAAAACTGGAATCTAAACTTCTGTGGTTAAGGGGATGACCCCCACCTCATCCTCATGCAACTCACCACTGCCCTGATTTCACGTGGCTAGGTGGGCATAATTGAAGGGAACGGACTCTCCTAGCTCACAGTTTTGTCCTGCAGCCATTCAATTGCCCCTCTTTTGTTTTGGCTTGTTTTGTTTGTATTTTCTGACCTTGCATAACTTTAAAATGGCCATGCATAATTTTTTGGACAGTTTCCATTTGGGGCAGAAACCCTTCTTGACAGGTTCAGCAAAAGCTGCAATTTAATGGATGCATTTCAAATTGTCTAAAAGCAGGGTTTGAAGTGCTCAGACACCATTTTCAGCATTTCTGGGATCACAACACAGCAGAGGATGTGCAAGCAAGTGTTATTTATGTTTTTCTGCAGCTTTACTGCTGTTTGGACATAAATAGGGGGTCAGATTCAATCCCAGTCTGTCCTATCTTAGGATGATACAATCCCCCAAAGGGGGCTTCTGAGGTGGGAAATCTGTTGGTAGAAAAATTTGCCGCAACCAAAACAAACCATAACCCCTCTGTGGGTGAGTGGGACCTGCTGGGGATGGCAGCAGGCCCCGAGATAGGTTCTGCTGGGCAGGAGAGTTATGGGACGTGCTGACCCAGCACAGCCCCCACAGTCTCTGTTCACAGTCATAAACCAAAGCAAACGCCTGCACTCACGCCAGAGCAAAGTCTGAAGGGGGAGGAGGACCCAGTGGGAACTTTATCTCTTTAGGGAGTGAATCCCACTGTGGCGCAGGGGACTCGCTAACACAAGAGGGGAGATTGCGTGCTGGGTGCTGCCCACTCCCGCTCCTCTGCGTGGGGCTCACAGGCTGATAAAAGCCTGTTTGCTGCTCTAGCTGACGGCAAAACTATAACATGAGGACAAATATGTATAAAAATGATTATAAACAATAGCACAGGGGAAAACAAATCTAATAAAATCAGATGGGAGAGTTCACAGGGCAATTGGGTGTTTACATTGTCGCAGGAAAGCGCAGTCCTGTGGAGCTGAAGGGAATCGATTGGCTTGTATTCTCATTTTTCCTAAAAACTCACAGTATAACACTAGCAACCTACAGAGATACTGGGAAAAAACAAACAAACAAACAAGCCCCTCTGAGGCTTCTCTCTACACCCATCCCCTCTCTTGTTATTTTTTAAATCAGGGAATGGGGCAAAGGGGCAAAAGAGCAATCCTTGTATTTGCCAGCCAGTAAATCTAACGTCAATCCCTAGTGAAACAATGGGACAACCAGTTAAGGGGGGAGGGAAGGGGGGACAGAAAATAATGGGGTCATGAGCAATTAAAAGGTTTGGGCAAATCTGACCTTTGTTTTAATGTAGTTTTGAATCAGCAGAGTTATATCTGGGTTAAATTTAACTGCCTGGTTTTCTGAATTTTCTTAAAAAGAAATAATGCCAGAGAAACTCAGTTCATCTGGTGGAATCAAAGATGTAGTGGGAAAAATATGTTTTCTTCTTGCTTGCAACAGCTGTTAAACTTCAGCATGCAAAATCATATAGGAGGAAAAAAACCCTTCTTTAAAATTTCCAGTACCACCCTCAGTTCATCTAAACTATGAAAAAGCTCATAATATAATCCCAGTCACTCCCTCAAAAGCTTCCAACTGCCTCATCCACAAGCAGGGGAAAACTAGCCTTGGCATTCTTGATATTGACACGACTAAATGAGGTTGTTTAGATTTTCTCTTCCCTCTGTTCCCTCCTCTTATAAATCAACACATTTTCCAGATTAATTTATACTCTGTGTCTGCGTGTGCGTGCGTATTTTTAAAAGAAAGGGTCACGAATCCCATGCTTATAAAGGAAGGAAGCCTTTTTACATTATGTTTCAAAATGAGCCAGGACTAAACATTGTGATACAGAAATGCTCCTCTTTCTATTACACAGCCCCTGGCAAGATATCCAGGGAGCTGTTTCAAGATAGTTTAAATTGGTCAAGCTAGTGAGGGTCCTCCCATTTTCCTGAGCTATGCCACATGTTGCTGATGCACAGAAGCACTGCTGCTTATCTGACCCCTTATCGAGCCAATTTAAACAAATAGCCTTTTTCTTTTTTTGTTTTTGGGGTTTTTTTTGTTTGTTTGTTTGTTTTCCTGTGTTACTTTTCAGTTGGTTTCAGACTTCAAATTGAGTCACTGAGAGGTCAGGGGAGCACCAGGGCCAGCAAAAGGGCAAGGTCTGGAAATACGTCACCAAGTCCAAGGTGAGGATGGCGCGGTGGCACTCACAGAGACAGGGTTGTGAGCTCCCATCAGCAAGCAGCATTTCTTACACCGTCCAGCTTCACTTTTCCCACCCCCATGGTTTATTTTTTTAAATTTCACCTGGATCAAGAAATTAATCCAGCTAAAGATAATCCAAAACAAGCTATTTTTCAGCCAGTTCTCTTCCCAGTCCAGCTCACGGGATACCTATGCTACCATAGGAGAGGCTTTTGAAGAGTGGGCAACCAAGGAGATGGATGTGCTGCCCTAAATAATACATTGCTTGGAAACTGGGGCTGTTTTGTGAGGAAACAGTATCACTGCTCCAGAATCTTCTGTGGAAAATTATCTGCGTTGAAAAAATCAGTCAGTGTTAAAATCTGGTCTGTTTGTTACAGGCATGTCCACTAGTGAACTTGTAACCAAAGCGCTGGGTTTCAGCTCGCTCCCCTCTGCCACCATTCACTGCAGTGTGTTCTCAGCAGACAGTCATTATCGGCCCTAAAGCCAACAAGGATGATGTCATTTTTAATTCATCAAATACCAGGTATCCCAGAGGGATCCTTCACCAGAAATGGAGAAGTTCTGAAACCAATTTGGGGTTTTGGCTTTGGTGGAATGGTGGTAACTTTGGGACTAAAAGCTTTTGAAAATCTGAGAAGTCATCACAGAATAATGACTTTTTTGACTGTCTCTGAAATAATGGGTTACCACCATGAATAACAGCTGACATTTCAGACTCTGGGTGACCCCTAGGTATTTTCTGGGTCCTTTTTTTCCCCTGACTGGTAAAGTTGAATAGCTGCAGGATACAACAAGGTAAAGTATGCTGAGGACATCAGGTTACCTATATGCCCAAAGCTGTCATTTCAACCAAATAATTTTGCACACAGACTGCTTTTGTGCATGGATGCCTGTTGCACAATGTTGTTTTTAAGTGAGAGAGCAAAATAGATGAGTTCACAATATGATGCAGAGAGCACATGTTATTTTTGCATAGTCTTACTGGATTTATTCTGAGAAGTTACTGAGGCTTCCTGCAAAGATTGTTTAATATCTTTGGTGGAAATAGAAATAGTCAAGCTTTTATAATAATAGTGATGAAAAAATCATGACTTTCCATATGCAACCAAAGCCTGATTACACTCATTGAAATACAAATGTCAATATTTATTAGCTAATACTAAAATTACTGCCATCTCATTTTTGCAGTTAGTCAGAAAATCATTATGTATCCCTTTTCAAAAATCATTGACTTTTCCTTAGCACAGAAAACTATATTATCAGTCTTTATAAAATATTTATGGCTTTCCTTGACATTCTTATAATATCCCTAGGAGAACAATCAGCATTCCTTTTGCTGAAAATAAGACAAACCTCTTCTCCCTAAAAAATAATTAATGAACAAAATGTAAATGAAATCAAATTTAAAAAAGTAAGAAACTACATCTTGTTCATCTAATTTTTCCTCTTATATTAGAAAAAATCAAAGGCATTTCTGTTTTAACTACTTTATTACAATTATTTGGGCTAAAAAGTAGTCTTGATTTGTCACTGAAGGAAAAATTATTATTAATTTCACATGTAAGCATATGGAGAGAATTATTAGGCTAAATGGAGGGGCTTTTCATTGATTCACTGACTTTTCTGTGCCCTTGATTGTTTGTGCCACTGTTTCTAAATTAACAATACGCCCCCTCTCCGAGGTCCAGGGCAGGGTTAGTTTTGGTGAAGTGCTAAATCACTCATATTTTCATTAAAGGCTGCTGGAGCTCTGTATGATCTGAAGGAAACGTCACACTTCCATGTTACTGGTCCTACTTGATGCTGATATCCCATCCTGTAACTGTTCTGGAAATCCTGATATGTCTTGTTTCCCCATTTGTGTTTTCAGTTTGCTTGGTAATGAGAGAAGATAAATAGGGATTCTCCCCCACCACTAATATCCCTGCAGGAGCCACATATCAGTAATGCCCCTTGTTTAGTTAGCAATTCTGTCTTTGTGCAAACTTTTTTACGTGCAATTGGCTTGTTGCATTTTTCTGTATACTTAGCTGTATTGCCATGGCAATAGGAAAAACATGATGATGCAGATTTGGAGAGAAAGGAAGGGAAAAAAGAGATAAACCACCACTATAAGCTCATGGCTAGATGAGGTCAGAATTGGCTAATTTATGAAGTTAATAGACATGCAATTTGAAACATCAGAGAGGTTAAAAGGAGTCCTGAAGTGGAAATTTTCTGATTAATAAAGGTGCAAAGATGGGGATCTGGATTTCCCTAAATTGGGTCAAATAAGTCAGCCTTCACTCACATAGGACACATGATAAAAAATCTTTGTGTAAGGAGTGGGGGATTTGACTAATGCCTTTTAAAGCAGACATACCATAGAAATCAAATTTAAGCTTTTGTCTTTGTATTTAAACAATGTAAAATTATGTCTTTATATACATAGATATAAATTTTACATTTTTCAAACATTATTTTAATATAAATTAGCTAAATACCCTATTGCTATTTATATAAAAATGTTCATACAATTCATTTTTTTTTCCAAATTTCCAAGTACTTCTATCTTTTCTTGTTTGAAATTCTTTTGACTTAAGTGTAATTTCCCCCATTGTATTTAAAATTTCAGCATCCCAATGTGTTTCTATTTCAATTCAAGCATCTAGAGAGATGGTGAGCCACCTGAAATGGACAGAACAATACAAGAGTTTCACCAGAGAGCCCCAAGTCTAATCTTGCAGGCATTTGCTCATGTGAATACTTTGAAGCTTAATAGCATTACTCTGGTGACAATGTTACTCTTACAGAAATTGGATCTTTCAAATGCTTGCGCATGTGAATAATTTTATGCATCTGAGCAGTTGTCTTCTGTGAAACTACTGCCTTGTGTGGAGTTAACCATGTGTGGATACGCTCCCAGGGATGAGGAGGTTCCCAGGATGATGATGATCCTGGGGGTTTTTTGGAATAAGCCTTATTGACCATTGTATGAATAAAGCATTGTACATGAGATTATGCCATTAGCAACATGCAAAAATTCCACAAGCAATATTGATGAAATTTAAACCCAAATTTTGAAGAAAATGCAGATTGATTTTTAACAGGGGATTTTAACATGAAAACTTCTCTTTAAAAATTCACTGCAGCAAGATCAGTAAATATAAATAAAACATGTGAAGAATATTTATCTTAGTAAAATTGAAGAAGCAAGCTGTCAATGACTGTCAGACACAATATGAACTGACAGTTGCATGGCTTACAGTCTGACATCGGGATCGTTACCTGTCTGTTTCTCTATCAAAATACCTACAGGGAATAAGAGTTTGCAGATTACAGGCATGGGTGGGAGTGGGGAAAGGGAAAGAGCAGTTAAAATGGAAGCTTAATGACAGCTGTGAAACATACGTATGCAACTTATTCATTAGGATTAGTCATCAGTCCGAAGGAATGGCTTACATCATTCATTATCACCAGTACTGGAGAGAAGCTTTAAAACAGCATCTATAGCTTTCAGATCCCACTCCTCCCTCAATCAAACTCAAACCTGACACGCAACCTTTTTCTGGCTGCCACATATACAAAACCTATAGATGAAGCTTTAATTGTGTTCGCATATTAAGACAATTTACAGGAATGGGTCAGAAATTAGCAGCAGATCCTCATGTGAAAGGATGCTGAAGGCTTTTCCACCCTCCTCTCTCAGTCAGGCTCCCCTGGCCAGCCACCCACCCTCCCAGGATAACAGAGAAACCCTCTGGGTCCACCTGGAATGACAGGGAGAAGAAATGACTCACAGGCAGCTACCTCTCTGACTGTGGTCTGCACTCCCAGGAGTCCATCCAGGGAACAGTCATCTTGGTAAAAGTTGATTTTTCATGGAAACTATAGTGTGAAAGGGTGACTGGGGTCATGGAGAGCACACTCCCTCTGGGCTCCCCGGATGGTTAAAGTTTGCATGGCCACTTATGTGATCAGGGAAGAATCACTGGGGAGATTTCTTTTCATGGTATTTCCTTTCTACGAGTTTTACCACCAAACACCTTCACCAACACCTGCAAGACCCTGCTGAGGGTTGAGCACAGTGGTCTAAGATTGACTGCACAGAATCACCAGAAAAGCTCAAACTGTAAAGCTCAGAGGAACCAGCAGAGAGGGTGGGTCAGCCCATGGTCACAGAATCACTGACCCACCTTTCTGCACTCATTTTAGCCAACTGGGTGCACAAAGCCACTGATGTGCAAGCATCTCCCATTACAGAAGTTGGCTGGAGGGCCTGGGGTCAGGCTGGCACACCTGGAGGCTGCCCAACGCCACCACACTGACTTCCTGATGTTTTAAAGAAAGCAGCACTGCATGCAAGAAAAGCACTGCAGTTCATTTAACCCCTAAAGAACAAGTATAAACCAGGATTGGAAGCAAGCTGGGAACCGGTTAGCTTAAGATGTTGGAAAGCGTTCCAGAGAAAAATTAGAAAAATTCAGCTTTTTCCCCTTCAGATCTAAAACTCTACCTTCATACCCTCTAAGGAGCAGCATCTTGGAGCCCCCAGCATTCCCATCTTCCCAGCCTGGGTGGCTGGGCCAAAGGCCACTGTGAGTCACAGGAACCTTGTCTGTGGGCTTTTCTTAGGCTCCTGAGTAGCTTTGGCTGCACAAATGCCAACAAAAACAAAACATAGTTGGGTGAACAACACAAACTTTTTCTATTAAATTTTGCTCACTATTAAAATATGTATCCATTTCACCCATTCTGAAAGCTGTGGCATCCTCTTGTCATAAACATTCATGCAAGAAAATAGTACTAGTACATCTTTATGGAAAATTTTATGCACATACATACTGATGACTTTCGTTTTGAAATGTATTTCTTGTGAGGCTTCAGACAAGGAACCTGATGAAGGTTGCATTCATTCACTCTAGGAGCAGAAATAATGCCATGTGACAAATCACCATCAAAAATGCAGCTCTGGTGGCAAGTATTTAATATCAGCTAGAGAGTGAGAAAGAGCTCACAGGCAGAATCTCTGCAACATTTATCAAGAATTTTAATAACAAATGCATAAAAAATAATGCAATCTCCTAGCAGTGGCTTGTTAAAACTTGACTGAATCTCAGAATTTCAGCAGAACATTACATTAAAATTTCAACTGCCAAAGAAAAATAAACCACATTGTAAATGATAATTTATGCAGCAGAATTTCATGCTTTTCAACTTGTTCCACGACCTTAACTATTAGAAAAAAGTCCCACTTACAAAGCATATTCCTACAAACTCCTTCTGTTATATCACTGACAGTGAAGAGGATGGAGGGAGCAACAGGAAGAATCCCCACTGACCTCATGGCAGCTTGTTTGTTTGTTGTGTTGGGGTTTTTTTAGGTAAGAAATACAAAATCAAAGTCTCTCACACTTGATAATTTCCCTAAAAATTCACAGAAAAGTGTAAATGAAGATACATGTATTTGCTTTCTCTGGTAAGAAAAATACTATCAAGATATTTATATTCATTAAAAAACATGTAACTATTTAATATTAGTACAGTCTAGATCATAAAGTGTTCATTTTCAGACCTTCCTACCATTGGTATATTGTGTAATGAAGGTGATTTCCAAAGGCATAGTAGCTCCCAAAACCCCCAAGAAATAGCAGAAATTACACAATCCATTATGTAGACACCTCTTCAAACTGTGGATGAAGTGGATTTCAGTGTGAGTTAGCAGATGGAGACTGAGTACCCACCATGATTTATAATATCATCACCCTGTCCTGAGCAGATGTTAGAGGATATGGACTTGCTATTGTTCGGTGTGCAGGAAGAATTCTAGCACAAAAAGTAATTGCCAATATTCTCACTTTCATGTCATTGCAACATACGTACTGAATTCTTAGGATATTAAAAAATACACGTGCTTAATTCCTATTTATTTAACAAAATATCTAACCCTTTGGGACAACAAGAGCAAAACTTTCCCAAGGTTATAGCCATAATATATATGAAGATTTCTTCTACAGTGACAGGCAGTGGCCATAGATTTTCCTGTCTCTTTCCACCTCCTTTTCTGGTGTCCGTCATGATGTACACCATGAAAGTCTATCTGTCAGTGCCAGGGATTTTACCTGGAGACTACAAACAGGTCTTAGTAAAGGTCACAGGAAGGAATAGCTAGGAAATGGAAGACCTTTGCTAAGCTGTTTTTCTAGTACATCCATCAAGCAGCTTTAGGTGCAAGCCTGTTTTCACTTTCTGTCACACTCTTTGGCTTGGGTTTTTTAAATTAAAAAAAGAGTTCAAATCTGAAATCCTAGTAAGCCCTAATGACGCCTCTCTCTTAACTCTTTTCCTTCCCCCTTGCTTTGATTACTGCACTAGTCCTTTATCATTAAAAAGAGACTAGACATTCAAAAGCTCATGTGGAGGAAAAGCCTGCCCAGTGCTGAAAAGATGTGAAGTGTGATGCCTTTCAGTGAAGGGAAGTCCATGGGAAAAGGTCACTCCCAAAACATCTCACCTGCCTTCCCTGGCATTGCCCTGTGTGTGGCAGAGAAGGATATTTGTGGTGCTCACTGAGTGCCTGTGCAAGTCAGGAGACAGAAGGATAGGCTCTGGCAGGTATCTCAGTGCATAACTCCTACTCTCCTAAGGGGCATAAGCACCCTATCCTTAAATCCAGCGTGCAGAGTAAGAGACAAGCAGGGATTGGGCAGGGAACAAGCACCCCTAAGAACACATGATATTGAATGAAGTATTTAGGCAGATGAAGTGAATTCTCCCTTCTAAGAACCTGATTCACAAGGAAAAGACACCTGGATTGGTTAGCTTGCAATCAAGGCTTTATAAATTCCCTTGATAACCATGAAGGGGCATTCTCATTAAGGCAGAAATCATCCCTTTCACCCAGCAAAAATCTGCTTTTACGCGAGCCTCATTATCCTCATCCTTAACACACTAAAGCTCAGCCTCTGCTACTGACACACAGCCCTCCAGCACCTACTTGGTGCCATGGGCTGCTGCAGGGTGTGATGTACCAGCTTTTCCCCAAAACTGTAAGAGACACCACCGTGCTCCTTAAATTGTCTTACAGGCCTTGCTAACACAGCCATGCCTGGGGTGCTGAAGGCTCCCCTCCTAAACCAGCTGTTGGGCAACCAAATAGAATTAGCCTACATCTCAGAATACCTCCCTGTCTTGAGTTAAAGTAACAGAAGCTTTTTCTTTCAGGGTCAAAATACAGGTTTCAGCATCTAAACTAGGTATAAAAATTCTCTCTGAGATCCAAAAAAGCCTTTCTTATTGCAGCACATTTGAGATGTGTAAGCTAAGTTAAAAATACACCTAGTTCGTATTCCTTACTTTTAAATTAACATATGTCATTCTAATGATTTGTCAATTAAATTAATGCAGAGACAAGCATTGTCTTCAAGATTGTATGAAACAATGGAAATGAACCGTGACTGGATGGATAGGATTGAATAAAAAGTGTTTCTCAGCTGTATGTATGGACATACAGTTTTAACTTCCTTTCCAACTGGAGATAACTTATGATATTCCTATGAAAAGGAAAGGGAGACTTAGAGACAAAAAAATGACTGAGTCCTTGGTTTAGCCACTGTTATTTACATGAAAGCAGATCTTGATTTGTGTACAATTAAAGACTTAGGAGTAATGACATTCCTCCTCATCTGAGATTGCTGGAAATACCAAATATTAATTTCCTCTTAGTGTGGTCCTCAAACAGATAGAGAGGCAGCTCTGGGCCCTACATAGGCAAAGGCAGGAAATAAGTAAGTAATTGAGTTCCTAGGAAATGAACCCTGGACATTTTACTTCACTAGGGCTGCATGCCATATTCGAGACCATAATCTTTGTGTATGAGCAAGGAAAGTTTGATAAAAACACATGCCCATACATTCTTCTCTGCTTCCTTATTTACACATTTTGTATGTGAACCAATAAACCACACATTTTTCATCCACACTATTCATATTGAGCAGAGTCATGACAGATTACTGCAGACTGGTAAAAGCTTTCTGTGAAAAATTTTAACCCGTCTGGAGTGTTGAAGATCACCTGATTGTTTCGAGATATTTTTAGTAAGAATGATAGTTGGTCTTTAAATTAAAAATTAAAAATCTCCATGCTTTGCCAGATGCTTTTACTAACTTGTCAAGAACTTCACGTTTTTCCCTGTTGGTGATAATCGGATGGTTTGAGGCTTAAATTTTTACTGGAAGACAAAATATGGTTTATTCTGTGCCTGATAGCCAGTTTACATATACTTCTCCATCTTGATGATAGCTTTGTAAACCATATAATTTGGTGGAACAGGAAATAATAATCTGATTTAGGCTGTAGCAAAGCATAATAATATTGTTTCATTCTGGAGAAAATTATGGGGTCATTATATGAATTTTTTAATTTTTATATTCTAATCAATTATTGTTGATTTTACCTGCAAGGAAAGTGTCCTATAGGCAAAGACCTGAGCCTAATTAGCATGAACCAGTACACAAGTTTAAAACTATACAGAAATGTCCTGTGACACCCAAATTTATTGTTCCATTTTTTAAAAAGTCACATTTGAAACCTTTAGTGATCCACAGAAATAGGTCATGACAATGTGAACTTTCTAATACTGGTTTCCTATTGTTGTTTCAAGTGGGATTTCAGCACCATCAGTGTCTGACCGGAAGTGTCTCATCTGCATCTCACCTGCTGACAGTAATGGCAAAGCATCAGTAAGATGATGAGGGACTTGTGATTTTCTTTAGGTAGGTGCCTACCACAAGGATTTACCTTATTTCCAACAGTGAATCCATGATAATGGTGTGTGGGTAACACCATCCTGAAAGGATTACACTTTGCAAGATGTGAGGTGTGGTTTTCATTTCCGGTTCCCATTTCTACTGACCCCTTTTTATCAGTTCCTTTCCTTTCCTCTTTTATGGTTTTCCTTCTTTAGCTGTGTTTTAATCTAAAATTCCCCTTAATTCATCATATCTATTCCAGGTGTCCTATTCCTGCCTTGCTCACTAACCCTGTTCTACCAGGAGTTCCTTGAGCACTGTTTAGTGTTCAAGAGAAGACTTGGAAATAAAGACCTGGCACCAAGAAAACTTAGTGCTTCTGTACTGTGACCTTGAGGTACCTCTAATATGTAAACAAATATCAAAAATGCTCATTAAATAGTTAAGGAAAATATCTGAGGATGCAAACTACTGATTTGGGCCAGAAGGTGAATCAGAGGCAGAGCTGGGAGCACCCCAGGCTTGTGGGCCTTGCCTTCTGTTCAATGACTTTTGCTCCTTATGTCTGCAGTGACTTGCATCTGGAAAGCTCAATATGCACCCAAGTCCATGCCTCTAAGAAGTATAAAACATTGCATCTATCTCTATCTCTATCTCTACCTCTATCTCTATCTCTATCTCTGCTGCACATGTACAGGAAGATTTATAACTTGTATATATTATAAGGGCATATTCAGAGGCAAAGGTGAGCAGATCCCTTGGTCAGAGATGTCACAATGCTTCAGAGCACCGTGGTTTGTTTCTTCACATTAACCTTGAAATTCAGACTAGATACAGAAAAAGGTTGCCTCAAATTAATCTAAGCCAATACATATTTACACTGACATAATGCATAATGTGTGATAATTTGCTTTTCAGAGCAAAACTGAGACCATAACCCAACCTCACCAAATATAAACTTTGTTTTGCTTTGATTTTTAGAGAAACATCCAAAGCTTCCAACACACCCACAACAGGTATTCAAAGTAAAAGCCAACAGCAACTGTCTGCACACATCTTTGCTAAGTAAAACTGCAGTCATCATGCAGTTCTTTTTCTGTTTCTTGCATTACCCTTTACAGTATATTGCCTTCTTGATTCTCTATTACCAACTGTACACATTCTTTGAAATCCAAATCTTCATACTTAATCTGGAGGGTATGAATACTAAATCTGTACCAGCATACTGTCTGAAGTAATGATAATAAGAAATTAATCAACTATTTTTAGCCTAACTTTATCTTTAGTATCAATATTAAAACACAAGAAAATTTTTAAAAATTAATCTCTCAGAAAACAAGTCTTCTGCAGAAAATTATTGTAAAAGAGATAAAGGAAGCAATGAAAAATGAAACCCTTTCCCTAGTGTTTTAATTGATGTCTGGAAAAAACAGAGTCTTTTGTAAAGTTGTATTTAAGTTCATTATTACATTTCCCAGTTAGTTTTGCAATGCTGTAGAAAGTCTTCTATTTTCTACTATATCCTGCATAATGATACAATATCTCTTACAAAGACAATTAGCAATTTTTGCATATCAAAATGCATATCTGAATGAATTTTTATCTGCTATGCAGGTGTCACACAGATTGTGGAAACAGTAAGAAAGTAGGTACACTTTTATTTCCATAGGAGTAGATACACTGCTGTCCCATATCTGCAAAGCTAAAAGGATATTCTTTATCTTTTCAAGCATTAAAGAAATGTTGAATAATTCATTTCCAGAAGTATTAACTCTACAAAAAAAAAGAAAAAAAATCTCTTATTAGTTTCCCAGTTTGAAGACTTTTCAAATCTTTCTGAGATACTAATTTTACAAATGCGATGTCCTTGGGAAATGAAACTCAATGCCTGCTTCTCTAATCAGACTTGACTCTCTGTTTACTTTATGTGTTTCTGCCTATTCTGTCATTGAGATAAATAGATGAAATTCCTGAATAGTAGCAGAATGGTAATTATTAGTGGCTATTATAAGAATTTAAATCTCTACTGAATTCTTAGATTAACTTTATAATATGTTTAAAAACACTGGATAGGAGGGAGAGATGGGAAAGAGAAACAATGAGGCATTAAACTATTTTTTCTTCAAATCTAAAACTTTAAAGTTATTAAAAATGAAAAGGTGGAGGGGGCAATCTAGTTTTTGCTGCTTTTCCAGCTAGTCAGCATCTTGGCAGGTATAGATCCATCACTAAGGAGAGACTGAAAAGTTTTACCTTTGCTCTCCTTTTATGATGTATCTTTTCAAAAGACTGAGTCACTTAGGAAATGAAAAATCATCTTTGCTGAACTGGATAACAATTGCAATTTATTTCTCAGGTAGTCTGAGCACCTTCTTTGACTTACTCAGCATGCTGGTCTTTGAGGTGAAATTAGGGTACTTGCCACTAACCAGGCTTGGGACCCCAACCTGGTGTGAGGTGAATATACTTTCTTTATTCCAAAGCCCTGGGGAGAAAAAAAAAAAAAAGACACCTTAGAATGTGTTGGAAGAAGAATCACATAAGGAATTTGAACAGACACAAGGCCACTATTCCTTAAAACAAACTCCTGCAATGATCAGATTGAGCTCTTCATTCCTGTGGTGTTTTTCATGCAGATAGAAGCATTTCTCTGCATGTTTTAGGCTTGCCACTTTGGAGAGCAATGTCCCCAAGGCAGGGACTGGCCCCCAGTGGGGCTTGCTGGAGTGCCTGCCTATCCCAGTGAGGGCCTGTTCCCAGCTGGTCTGCAGACACCAGAGCACCCTCTGAATCGCCATCTCTGCCCACAGCCCTCCTGATGAAATCTAAAAGCTTTAAGTTCAGTAGCAGAAAAGATGGCAGGATGAAGTGAAACAAAGAAAAAGAACAGTGCACAAGACAAAACCTAGATAATTTTAATGGCAGAAGCAAAGATGTTAATTCATACTCTCTATCGATTGCTTTATATAAACAGTGCGTCAATAGACCAGAACAATATAGGGACAAAGTTGTGAAAGACTGGGAAGAAAATAGAGGGAAGGGTAAGGAAGGGACATCACAGTGCTCAGGAAGCAGTTCTTACATTAGGAAGGGAATAAATTATGCATCTTCATCAGAGAATACTACAGTAGAAATCTGTCAGTAAAAGATGCTGAAGGTCTGTAGCTGAAAACAACCCCTGTCTGGCCAGAAAACAGGTATAGCAAAGTCAGCAGTGTGGTGGAAGCTCTACTCCATCTCCTCATCTTGCTGGGAGACTGAGATTTAGTTTGGGTGGGAGTTTTATTCTCTGTACCCAAAGCTTAGTGTCTCTGCTTGAATAACCCTGGGGTGCCACTTCAACTGGTCCGGGAACTACAAGAAACTGGACTGCAACCAACAGCCCTTTGGATAAAGACCACTGAACATACATTGGATGTTAATACCACAATTTTCAGTAGCTAACAACCTGAATTTGATTGAAGTCAGTAACTTAGAAGGAAAAGGTACCATATCCTATTACCAATCCTCTGAGCCAGGTCCCCATCTGCTTTTATCTTAATGGCTGCTCTGCAGATTAGTAACTGGTGTCCCTCCATCCCTTCTTTTTTATTTTCTACTTTAGAAACGAGAGGAAGTTCCCTGTCTATACTCATGTCCCATGGGAAGCTGCAATAAGAAGCTCATTTTACTGTTTACACTAAATTATATCATACAGTTATTGCCCTATTTATTTCCCTTCTGTATCTTCATCAATTTTATTAATTGAAAATATATTGGCAGGGAATAATTCTGGTCTTGACATCTAACTTGTGCAATGTGTCAACAAAGGAAGTATGAATTGTTTTTCTTTTTGAAATAGGTATTCAAAATGCAACCCACAGGACTCAGGACTACTTTTTGTATTGGAGAGGCACAGAAAAGATGTATGTGGTTATTATATTTTACTGTGATGTCAAATATGTATATACAGATAGAAGAATATTTAACAGACAGCAATATGCAATTAGTTACCCAGAAATATTATTATTATTATGAGAATTGTTTAAGGCTTTTTTTTATGATGAGAATTATTATTAGAGGATTTATGAGACTTTTGAGAATTATTACGATATTTTTTTCTTGTTTATCAGGATATCAAACAGCACAGTATTATGATTTTACTTTCCAATATTGCTAAAGTGCAAATAGTGATTGCAGTAAGTTCTTAGTGGAGGGAGTCCCTATCCCTGTCCATTTTAAAGGCATGCATCATTAAAAAGCTAAAATATATATATACTTGCAGATCATTCCTGCTATATTCTGTAAAGCTCTTTTGAAAATGGCCAGTCTTTACTACTCCTGAAGTACCTCCATCCGAAGTCCAGAACACTGGGAGCAGTTTTTTTAAACGGCATTTCAGGTTCGAAGACTTGTCTTTAAACTGACTAATGAACTCAGTGTGATGTCTGATGCTGGTTGGCAGCAGCAATATGGTGGGGGCTGCATTGTGCTATTCTTAGAGCACTATCCACAAGAGATGGGCTAAGGCTGGAATTCCTGCTCTACCTTTTACCCCAAGGAATGCAAAATACTTACAGCTGGTAGACTCCAGGTAAGTGGATGAGGCAATTATCTGCAGATTTAAACAGAAGACATCTACGCCATGTGCTGTGTTACTGTGTGTTTGTGTAATGGTCGGCTGTCAGACTGAGAGGGCTCCTATCCTGCTGCCCACTTGGAATTACTGAAATGTAGTTACCTCTAGGACAGCCATATGAAAAAAGCCAAACTCATAGAATCACAGGTTGGAAATGACCTTTAAGATGTATAGATGCTGTTGCAGATGAGGGAAATTGTTTACATAGACACCAAAGCAATGCTTAGTACTAAAATGCTTCTATGGATTATTTCCAAATCCGTGGAAAACAGGTTTTTGAGATTTCAGCTATGTTTCCACAGCTTTTTGTACAGAGAAACAAGCTTATTTACTTGTACCAGTTTCTGCCTAATTTTGGAGGAATGATCACTCTGAGCCCATCACTTCAATCTACTAGTGTTCCACATATTTATGAACGCCTTATTGTGAGAGAGGGAGAAGTTATAATCCTTACTCTTATAGGGATGAACTGCTGCTAAAATCTTAAGATTGAAATCCTCTGAGATGTCTGACCTGTGCTTTGGAAATAAAGGGAGGTTAGGAGCTGCAAAAGAGGAGTGAAATCCCTCAAAGGCCTTTCAGCCACGTGGCTTTCTCTGGACCATGGCAAAGCAGAGAACTAAATCTAGATGCTCTCATTCTGTGCCTTAGCCAGTAGGCTATCATTTGTCTTTAACAGTAAAGGGGGATGAATTGGATCAAGCAGGTTATAAACCAGTATTTACAACCTCAGGCTAAGTTGTAGGTCAACTTTGCAATCAGCTCAAGGCCAGAATTTTACTTGGAGCCTTCCTCATGTGTCTGGAAGATAGAATGGAAGATAAAAATACAAAGTTATGGAGGATTTTTAAAATTTTTGTTAAAATTATTCAACTCGGTTTACCACTTCTAGTGATTATGACTATACTGCTGAATTAAAAAAAGAAAAAATATTTCAAAGGATTTATTGGAAATGAAACTTCCTAGTTAGAGACTGGCTTGGTCGACTGTGTTCTGGGTTCAATTTTTATCCTTATTCCAATAGCTTCACAGTGACTGGAGGCATATGGCATTTTGTCAAACCAAGGACAGTAGAAATAATGTAAACCTATTTTTACTCCTGAAAGTACAAGACTTTGGGTCACTTTTTTCATAGACTTTGCTAGAAGCAAAGTAATTATATCATTTTCATATTATAAGATACATCCAAGCCACGCATCTTCGTAAATGCAGCCTGGAGAATGATGCTTTCTCTTTAAGGGAGGATGTTGCAGGAAACAGACAAGGCCACTTGCAAAAAAGGCATCTACAAAACTCAAATACACCTGCATTATGGAAGAAAAACCACTCCCACTTACTTCTGTTAACTGTGCTGATTGCTGATCTAGCCACTAATCTTTCAGATAACCTTTATGCATTGCAAAAAGAAAAGAAAGTGAAAAAAGAGCTTTTGTTATGCTTGATTGTTTCAGCTCAGATCATAGAATTGTTTAGGTTGGGAAAGACCTCTAAGATAATCAAGTCCAACCATTAACCCAGCACTGCCAAGTCCCCACTAAGACATGTCCCCAGGTGCTACATCTATACATCTTTTAAACATCTCCAGGGATGGTGGCTCCACTACTTCCCTGGGCAGCTTGTTCCAGTGCTTGACAAACTTTTCAGTGAAGACATTTTTCCTAATACCCAATCTAAACCTCCCCTGGTGCAACTTGAGGCCATTTCCTCCTTTCAGGCAGTTGTAAAGAGCAATAAAGTCTGCCCTGAGTCTCCTTTTCTCCAGACTAAACACTCCCAGCTCCCTCAGCCACTCCTCATAACACTCTTGCTCCAGACCATTCACCACTACTGCAGCTTTATAGCTGAACATTTATACTTACATGCAAATGTGATGATAAACTTTCTTACTGTCCTTAATTTTTGTGAGGTGCTGTGTTCACAGACACAGTATGACAGCAATAACAGCAGCTCCTGCATGGAAGGAAGCTGCAGGTCTGCAGAAGGAGGGCTCAACCGGCACTGAGCTTTGGGAGACCTGGAAGCCCTGGGACAGACTGACAGACTAAGTTAATGATCTGGACTCTTCTGCCAGTGCCCAGAGCCTCCAAAACCCAGGTTTTTGAAGACATCTTTCACACATTGACAAGGTTCTGCCTATATGCATTCAGCTGATTCAGAACTAAGGAGGAAAGATTGCTAATAGTGAGATGGTGGCCCCAGGTCACACAGGAATGATTCAGTCTGAACACTTCATGAACTTCAACTGATTCCCTTGTTACCTCCTAGGCACAATTTGGAGTCTCATTCTAAGGACTCACATTCAGTGAGGCCAAAGAGGATCCTGCCTCTTAGTGTCAGCCTGAAGTCCTAACCTATATATTTTCCACATTCTGAGGATAAGACTGAACAAGATACTGGCAGGAAGCCTTTTGTGAACCACATATATTACTGCACTCACACTTTCAACCCAGATCCATCCTCTGGCTCTCAGAGAGAAATGAGCAGTTGGGACTTCTCTTCTGGTCACACAGGTCTTTCCATTTGCTCCCTGTCCTAGCAATGAGGGCCTCGGCCACAGGCTGCCCTTCACTAGCTGCAGGAAAGTCACCTCCCATCCACCCTCCAGAGATGAGGTCAGTGGATTGGTCCTCCTAGGCATGGGTGGGATTTTGTAGCATTTTGATTGACTCAGGCCAAGCTGGTGCATGCTGGTGACTTGCTCAAGTTTCCCTTTGTAGGTGTTGTAGTGTGGCATAGTGGATTCTAGGGTGTCTTAAGGCTGTTCAACCAGAGGGCAGAATATATTTTGTGCCTGAAGAATTTCAAGCCATTTCCTCTTTCCTCTTGATCCAGAGGAAGAGAATGCTTTAAATTGTGCAGGATGAGAAAAGTCCCTGAGCAGCCTGAGAATGCAAAGGAAAAGGGAAGATGGCTTAAGCTACCTCTGATTCAGTCCCTCTCATCTGCGTTAAGGGTACCTTGGTGATTGGTAAGTTTGTGACTATTAGTAATTATGTTGGCCACTTTCATGTGATATTGGCTGATAATAACAGAGGTGCCATGAGAAAAAACTATCTTGTGACAGACACTGATTTTAAGGATGTATATTTTCTGCAGTATTAGACAGGAACACTAGATACCAAAGTCAGCATTACCTGATGTACTATTGGATTAGATTTTTTTACTGTACTAGATGCTAAATCAACCAAGAGATTTTGCTTACCAAAGCAAGCTAACAAAACAATGTTTTATAAAACACTTAGAATTGTATACTTTGCCAAAAGTTTCTGTAATGGAAGACGACCAAGTCTGACTTCCTTCTTTCATAGATTGCCGGGTGGCACCTCCCACACGTTCAGTCTGGCCACATTATTTGAAAATATTTTTGAACAGAAGAAAGATATTTTTTATTTCTTTTAATATCTTTATTAAATATTGTCAAACAGTCCTAGTTTTGCTAACGCAATGCAATGAGGGTTACTTTTTAAAATTAATTATACAAAGGGATTAATTTCAGAATTTCATGAAAACCTGGCTAAGCAAGATAATTCATACTGCTCAGAAAAGACTCCTTTAGTATAAGACTACATTTTTTCCCTGTATTGAATGAGCTGCTTGGGTGTAATTAGATAAAGCAAACAAAACCCAGCCTGTCCACAGGTATCTGCCTACCCCTAGAAAGACCTACTGTGTGTAGCAACCTGCAATGGGGAAGGACACAAGACTGACAGAGTTGGTCCAGAGTCACTGTCTTTGCCTGTGTCTGGCATCCAGCTCAGCAATCCCAAGCCTTTCCCTTCCCCCAGAGGCAGCTCAGGCATGGAGCTGTCCTCGCCCTCTGTGCTTGCTGGGCATGCACTGCATGCGCCACATCCAACATCAGTCCAACCCTGGCCCTTCTCCGGGTTCCTTTGGCATAGCTGAGGCTGGGGCCTTGTGGCAGGAGGGCTGACTAGGGGGTGAATGTATGAGGGTCCCAGGGAAGATGCAGCTTGCCAAAGTGCACATTGCTGACTGCTGGGGTGATGCCGTTACAATGGCAACCCAAGAAATTTGTGCTGTGACAGTTATTATGTGTAATCACCAGTACATTGGTAAGAGTAACCTGTGGCTTTATTTCTTCAGGATAAATCTTCCTCAGGACTCCTGCTTCCCAGAAAATAGCGGGGAGCAGGGAGAGTCGATGGAACTCTGCATTTCCAAATCACTATGGAAATGGTAAATTCATAAACCTAGTGTTGTCCTTTTGGATCAGAAGATCCATGGGTGCAGTTATTGACTATGGAGGAGGTGAAACTGAATCAAGTAGTGGGCAATGGGATGAGACAAAAGCGCTTGCCAGGGATGACTAGACAAGGGAGCCTAACTCTGCTTGTGGGCCAACTGTTTCATATATCCCACATGACTCATCCAGGTCAAATTGCTGCCCTTGAGGCAAATACAAAGCAAATATACCATGGCCTGGGAAAACTAGGTTTCAGTCCTAAATGCTGAATGAAGACAAAAATCACATCAAAATAATTTGTGCTTTCCAGTACCTGAGTCAAATGGAAAAGCAGATACAAATCCAGCCGAGGACAGGATACCTGCCACTTCCTACAGCTGTGCTGCAGGGATCTCCCCTGATGGCCAGGGACAGTATGCTTGCCACTTCTCTCTCTGTTAGCCATCTGTCTCCTGTTCTCTGCTTTGTTGTGGCTTCTTCCTGCAGTAGTTTCTTAACAGTTTCCCACTTCAGATAAATTCCTGGAAAAATGTGAGGGTCTAATACTGCATGAGCTTTCCAGCTTGGTGTGCAACACAGAGTATGTTAATTCTGATCAATCAGGGACAGAGGAGGAGGAAGCAACAGTGAAGGACCTGCACCCCCTCCCCCACCGGCAAAGCTGGGATTATTGTAAGGTCTTGATAACACCATTCTTAAAGGGCCACTTTTTGTCAGTCTCATCAAAAGATCTGCATCTGGGAACATCCATACAGAGTTTTTGTCTATATCTTATAAGCAATTTCCAATAGTTTCTTCCTAGAGAGATTTTTCCATGATCTTTCCCTTTGTGTCTGCCCTCAGCCGTAGATTTGGACATTGTGCTATGACCATCTTTTCTGTGTCTCCTTGGCATCCCATTTGGCATCTCCTGTCAGCAACACTACCTGTTCCTCTTCTCTCACCTGCTTGTGCCTGAAGTTCTCCATTCACTTGCTGTGCTTTAGCCACAGACATGAACACAAAGAAGGAAGCTGGGATTTTCTTTCTTTAAGCTGCATTAAGGCAGCGGCTTGCTGGAACTCACCATCTTTTGCTATCATTTCATGCCAATACAAACATGGTACATGGGGTAATGGGTTTTACCCACTCCAAAATAAGCACCTGAGATGAGCAACAAGGAGGAATGTGGCCAAAGAATTTAATCCCTGCTTGCTTGCTGCTTAGGAGGGGCAAGTGAGGTGACTTTTTACAGATGACAATTACAAGCCAGAAGCTAGATAGGCTTTCTTAGTGAACACACTGCTCTTGCTTTGCATATCCAGCCTTAGGACAATTCCTTAGTCTGCTGATAGTCTATAGGCAAACTTAATATTCATAAACTTTCAAGTTTTTGGTACTTGACTATTGTTCAAACAAAGCATTTATAATAAAAGGAAGTAAAGGTTGATGTGTATGGAATATTCATCATGGTTTCTCATTCTTCCCTTCTTTCTTCCTCTTTCCTACCATTGTTTATTGTAATCCTTTTCTATGCTAAGCCTAAGTTATGGAAGATCTTTTAGTTTCTTAATATGCTGTGCATGCTTCCTGTGGTATATAAATATATGGAGAAGACTTACAGTAGTGGGTGCTGTCCCAGTGTGATGGAAAAGAGTAATTTGATGCGGAAGAACACAGGTTCAGAGGACCGGAGCCAGTAAGCCTATATTCCCAGGGATTACAGCACTTCTGTTAGAGATATCCACAGCTCTGGGATGTTCAACAGGTGTGCTATCCCTTCAGCAAATGAGAGCACAGCAGAGTTGGGGAGAGTTGGGAGAGTCCCCTGTACTCACCACTGTGGGGCTGCACCTTGAATCCCGCATTCAGTTGTGGCCCCTGGAGTGTGTCCAGAGAAGGGCAATGAAGCTGGTCAAGGCCTAGAGCACGAGCCTTATGAGAGGCAGAAGATGGATCTGGGGCTCTTTAGCCTGGAGAAAAGAAGGCTTAGGGAAGACCCTATTGCTCCCTAAAACTGCCTGAAAGGAGGGTGTAGCCAGGTGTGGGTTGGCCTCTTCTGTCAGGTAACAAGAGACAGGACAAGAGGAAATGGCCTCAAGTTGCACCAGGGGAGGTTTAGATTCAAAAGTAGGAAATATTTTTTCATAGAAAGAGTGGTCAGGCATTGGAACAGGCTGCCCAGTCAAGTGGTTGAGACACCATCCATGGAGGTGTTTAAAAGATGTGTGGGAGAGGCACTTATGGACATGGTTTAGTGGGGAACTTGGCAGTGCTGGATTAATGATTGGACTCAATGATCCTAGAGGCCTTTTCCAACCTTAACGATTCTCTGAGTTTCTTTCTCCAGTTAATCCTTATCTTGCAGAGACCATGGAAGATCTGATTATCCTACTGATTATAGCACTACAGCTCCAGGATGCTATTCTTCACTGCCCTGAACTAAATTTGGCTGGGTTCAGTGGAGTTATTCTTATTTTCACTGTGCCAAAGCAGTACCACTCTCCTTCTCATCAGTTAGTACCCTCTGGGTTATTATGGACTCATGCTTCCCATCAAAGTCTAGCAAGAGCCCAGGGTCTTTTTTTAAAACATGTCCCATCAACTTAGTGGAGATTCCCAAACCTTTCATACAGCTAATCTGGACGAGCCAGACTCAAAAGGCTTCTGTGCTGTTATAAACCAATATTTTTAGAGACTGTTGTAACTTAATGTACCCATTTGGCTGCCTGTCACTGTTTTCCGTGTTGAGACCATCTTGAGAGAGAAGCTGGTGGATGGGAATAAAAGGAATTTTGTTTTCTTTCTCTTTTCTCAGGTGTGTTAGCTAACAGGTTTTAGATTCCTGTTATTGACAGGACAAATTATACTTTAATATGGTTTAGTTGGCTCACTCCTAGGACTCATGTATGCTTCATAAGACATATTAAAACATTACTTGCTAAGCCTGCACCGGAATATATAATATAGTAGTTAAAATGAGTTAGCTAACACATTTTTGAGAAAAATGCCACTTCTACTCAAGCCAAGACATTCTGTTAATGAGTTGAATATTCCTTCTAGCTCTTTCTGCAGCAAAGGTAAAATAGTTTTTATGTTGTCCAGACCTCTGGCATGGGCTCATACAATAGGAGAGGCAAGAAGGCTGCCCCATGGGAGTGTGTGAGGAGGTAGAGCACACCCCTGCCCTGCAGGGCTGTGTGCTGGGCCATGGCTGAGTGCTCAACAGCAGCTGAGCCTCACAGGAGGATGGAAACGGAGCCAGGTGCCTTGGGCTGGAGCCCTGACACACATGGGACCATGCTGGCTGCAAGGCAACAACCTTTCCCACTGATCAGGCCGACCCTTTTACTGGAACACCGAGAGAAGCTGAGGCACGGCACAATATCACACCTCAAGAGGAGAGTGATGGCCAGGGAATGTCAGGATGGTGGGTTCTCCAAAAAATGAGTGAAACATGAGAGGCCTGGTTGTCAAACCTGATGACAGTGCCTGATCTGATGTATGCTGAAATTACTAGAAAGATGCCATGACCTGCCTTGGTGGAAGTGGCAGTGAATGTAAGGAACCCAGTTTGGATGCCTTCTGTCAGATTTGTTCCCCCAACACCCCTCACCCATGAAAGCTTGATTTCTGGAAACCGTGAACTATGAAACCAGACCTCGTTATCTTCTGCCATTTCTGCTGCTCACCAACATCCTGAGACCCCTGCAAACCCATAAGTCCAAGTGGCCTCTGGATTGTTTGAGCTCCCCTCAAGAAAATGTGTTCATTTGCAGGTTTTCATATCTGGTGAAAGGGCCTTTGGTATTCTCATCACTTTGTACTATTTTACTTTGGGGTTGGTCTGTTGTTTTTTTGGCTATATTTACAAATTCCAGCAAGCTATCCTTAAGAGAAAGGTGCTTTTTACAAGTCTCCCATTCAGCATTCATGGCACAAATCATGGAAATTCCTTTAGGCTATGCTGGTGCCAGACTCTGTGCCTCCCACTTTTATATACCCTTAATAAAATGGATCTATTTTCTTATGACCAAACTATCTTGGTTTCACTCATATCACGGATGAAAGACAATTGCATTAGTAATCCCATATGTGCAGTGCTTGATCTGTTTCTCTCCATTTCTTCAGGATCTTTTTCTGCCTTGATGAGGAACTTTTTTCTTTTCTCTTCAGCTGCTCTTTTCTCCCTTTTTAGACTTTTTCCTGCTGCTTCTCCCTCCTTCTTTTCCCCTCCCCCATTTACACTTAACCTTCTGTTTCTCCTAGTGTCCTGGCAGGAAGGATATAATGCAATTGCTGCTATACAGTGACAAAAGTAAATATGTAGCTCTGAGTAAGTGCAACAGGGTCGAACAGCCCTTTTGCAATATGATACCGCATAATCTGCTTCCCTTCCAGAGATAGTTGCTTGAATGCTAAAGAGTTGTAGCTCCACTGCTTTCACAACTCAATAGTTTTTAACCGTACTTTTCTTTTGCTTTGCATAAAGCAATTCTTTTACTGGGGCTGGTTCTGAAGCTATCTTCCAGACCAAATCCGAAGTGGGAATAAAAGGCATGGGTTTATGTTTCAGATTATTTGCTCATCTTTTGTATGTTTTTCTGCATGTAGGAGGAAAAAGGAAAGCCGGATAATTTATGTGTGGTAAAGCCACATGCACACACAGAGACACAGGAAGGCTTCTAATGCTAAATCCTTATGACTAAGCACCCAACACAGTAAGCATTTTCTTTAAACAACTGCTAGTGGCATGTGGGCTTTTTAACTTTCCCAAAGAAAATAATAAAGGGTAAAATTTTTTCAAAAGAGCCTACATGACTTGGGGCTCCTACATTCCGTTGAAAATCAATGAGACTTGTGCTTCTCAAATTCCCTGTCACTTGTGAAAAATTAGCAATACTGAGTGGTGCCACTGAAATGTATTTTATGTGTGTCCTACAAAGGAGTGCCTTTAATGTGCAACCAGAAGTTTAAATGATGGGCGAGCTTATTTACATAACCAGTTAAATAGGGCTAGTTTAATTAACTGCTTTACAGAAACAGATGCTTCTTAATACCAGTGAATTTCATGCGTTAAAGGTACATGATGACTGGTTGAAATACACCTGGGCCAGGAGACAGGATGTGGTTCTGGGTACATTTTCTTTGGCTGTAAACTGCCTTCCAAGATCATCTCCTGTAGGCTGGCACATCCCCCATGCCACAGTTCACTGTCACCCTGAATTGTGCTGATACAACTGTCTGAGAGGCTGCACTGTAAACTCACCATTAAAAATTAGCCTCTAAAAACCTCATGTTCTCTCATTTCCTTGACCATTTTATAGCACGGTCTCAGAGTTTTATTGGCACATATCAGAAAGAGATAAACAGCAATTCAAGAGCAGGAGCTTATGGGAAAACTGGGACTGGCAACATCTTTAGTCTCCTTCCCAGTCAAATAAAATGTAAACCATGGAACCACGCTCTGAAGTCACAGCTGCAACGTTACTCTTCCAGCAGCAGTACTAAAGAGGCCCTCCTCCCAGGTTTTAATTACTGTCTCTTTGCTGCTCTTTCAGTTTGCCAGGCTGCGTGGTCACATAGATCAACCAGCTAATCCAGGTTTCCAATGTATACACAAAGAAATTATATATTTCATGTATAAATAAACAAATAAAATTTGATTAATGAAATACAAGTAAATTATAGCAAGTAATATATAAATAAGTATACAGATTTTACCTACTTCCACTGGGGTTTTTTTTCCCCCTGGGATGTAGCAAATGATGGGGAAGGGGAAATAGTAGTGGCTAAGCCAGCATTACTAGTAAAACATAAGTCTTCATAAAAGTCACTGATGACAATTCATATTGATTTTAATGGTACAGGTTGAATTCCTGCATTTTGCAACCTTTGCAATATATTCCTGGGAACAGTGGCAGAAGAAAGAGCTGTGGGGTAGGGGAGCTAGAATAACTGAAGGGGAGGGAAGCAGAACCCTGAGGTTTCCTAAGAGACTGCTTTGGGTTTTATCTTTAAAGGGAATATCCTTTCTGAAATACAAGCATCTAAACTACTACTACTATTCAGGAAGCATCTGAATTTACATGAAAAGGAGTGAGGTAATGTCTTAAAGCAAAATAAATGTAAAGCAGCTTAGAGTTTCAGCAATTTCTTTATCTGATGATGACACTACACACTGAAGTGTATCAAGTGCTGAGGACGACCAACTTTTAGTCCATGTTGATTTGCACAGATTTAACAGCTGCAGCTGTGTACCACATCTACAGAGGGTCACACATACCAGAGAATAAAGCAAAAAATTATAAACCCACCAAGAAAGAGAATAGATCCAAATTCTGCGCTAATGAAAGTGACACCACATAACTCTCACCTAGTAAGCTAAAGATGAAACCAAACAGCCAACAACCTAATTTATGGGCTAAGAGTGTCTCCTCAAAGCTCATATTTCTGTGACACAGCTTTTGTGAAACACAAGACCTGTGGTGTGTAAGTAGGATTAGACCTAGAGCCTTATTTCAGGAGATTCGTAGTTCTGAGCAATATGGAACTATTTCAAAGTTCAGGCCCATAAGAAGTCCTACAAAGTTGTAATTAGAGGCAGATGATAAAATTTTCAAAGTTAAATCCTTTGTTACCAACTCTGGGAGGATCCTTAAGTATTACAAACAAGCACGATAAAATAATAAAAGCCACAGGTCTTGAATTCACATGGCACTGTGAAGCTCTCATTTGGCAGTAAAGGCATTTGCTATCCCTCCTGCTTGTGAAGAAAAGAATCTTGAAAATGGAACTTTAAAGACAGCAGCAGCAGCAAACAAAAGCAAATTATGGAAAACAGAACAAGTTCTTGTTCAAGTTGCTTTTAATCTCAAAATTCTTAAGCCAATTTTTGTATTTTGATGAGTCATGGATTTTGGACAGATGGAGTTGGTAATGCCCAGTCTGGCACCAAAACCTTGTTAAAAAAAAAAAAAAAAAAAGCACTACTAGGGTTTGATCTGAGAATCCTCTAGATACCCACAAATCTGTAGACATTGACCTTTCTCTTTGGTACACTCTTTATTTAGATGCTTAAATATACATTTCAAGAACCAATGTAAGGCAACTAAACTGAAAATATTGACTGCAGTTAGCATAACACAATAGGGTGGGAAAGAATGGAAATTTTATACAGTTTTTTATCTTACATATGCTTTATTAATCTGATGGCTATTTGATTTATTTTAGATATATCCTCTTTCAAATACAACCACAGAAAGCACAAGGTGTATTATGTAGTGAAACAGAGGTTGGAAAGAGAGAGCTGAATACAAAAATTATCTGGTGTGATAAAACAACAATTGGAATAGGAATGATGTGATACGGCAGGTTCTCTGAGGCTGGGACTTTTTCTGTGTCACAAACCTAGCATGTTGTGGCTGCTACCCAGGAACAAATGAGGGAAAAGCAGAAACAACCAAGTAGGGAGGAAAGACACTTCAGGCTTGCAAAGACTGCCACTCTACAAAACAAAGCAAGAGTGGTTAGTGCAGTACTGGAAGAGTGGATGAGAGCCAGGGCTGGGGCCAGCCCCAGGGAGCAAAAGCAATGCTTGTAGGAACGGCACGGGAGATCTGGGAACGGGGATGTGTCCCAGCAGCAGCAGGTGAAGAGCCTCCTAAGTGCAGAGGAAACTTAGACCAAGAGAAAAATGGATGAGTGAAGATGGTGTTGCCACTTAAAACAACAGAGATTTTCAATGGTATAAAAGTAGTGTAAAGTGTACAGAGAAAAATATATATAACACGGCTCTTATCTCTGTTTCTGGAACGACCACAGCTGTCTGGGTGTCGTGTGCCTAAAGATGTCAAGTGTAGAAAAAATACATTGGAAAACAGAGAAAAAAAGAACTTTTCATGGATGAGAAGTGACTTCCATTTATTATTTTTATTTATTTATTGTTTGCTTCCACTGCAGTGATTGGAGCTGTGGGTTTATGACCTAAATTATTTTAGCAAAGAAATGACCAGCAAGTAGCTTCATATTATAGTCGTATCCTGTTCTGAAACACTGGAATCCTCAGCAGTAATTCCATGCTTTTTAAAGAAACAAGTAATTTTATAGGTAAGGTGCCTTTTCAGAGGCAGAACAATGTGTGTGCATGTGGGTGTGTAAAGGTGCTCATCATCTAATCTCAAGGCAGTGTTTTGGAAATGTACCACACCTCAGTTATTGGATATGCAAACTTTAAAAGGGCCACCTTCTTTTTTCGCCATATGCTCAAGAAATGAGTAAGAGAAACACATATAAATGAGGTGGAAGAAATGTCACTTAGAAATATCACCTGCCAGCACACTACAGAAGGAAAGAGAAGCGGAAAGGAAGATAAGAAGTGAGAGACAGCATAAGCAAATAAAAAGCCTTACTTGCAGAATAAAGAGATGAAGAAAGGTACTAAATAAATCTATGTACTACAAGGCAAGTTAATGCTACTCCTGAGGAGCTTTATTTACATGGTTGGCCTTTACATGCCAGCTAATCCTTCTAGACACTGACCTTGTGAGCAGTGTTTGTGTACTTTGAAGAAGAACACAAACTGTTCTTTTAAACAATATCTCCAGCATGGCTAGATGAGACTTTTGCATGAGCATTACACACACAAATGGCCCAGGGCACATCTCCCTTCCCACAGTGGGGGTACCAGGCCCCTGTTTTCGTGCTGCAGTACAAACAAGCCTCCTCTGCCTTGGCACTGCAGTGCACCTTTTGGCTCTCAGGTCATTGTGCCAGAGAGTATAGATACCAAACCGGGCTCTACAGCAACAGGCAGCTGGAATAAAATTACACCTGAGAGTGTGCTGCAGACATGTTTTCACAAAGCATACTACAACTCAAATATTTCTGCATGTTGGAGACAGCCAGGACAACTGCAGCACAAGCTCAAATCTGAACTCCCATGTGATACAAGCCAAAGGCCACATAACACCCTTTTCCTCCAGCCTGATCAGGCGTAAAGCTTTGAGTTTGGCAAATCAATGTCAAAGCCCAAGCACTGTAAAAACAAAAGAGCAAAGCAAACCAAAACAAACCAAAACAAACCAGAAGAGCTATTTATTACCAATTAAATGCTTTTCAGACCAATTCTGGAGCAGAGATGCAGGCAGAAGAATGAAGGACCTTGATGTCTGGCAAATTAAAGATGCTCTAGTGGCTAAGGAAGCACGGCACAAAATGCCTAATACAGACATTAATAAATGTTAGTCAAAGATGCCAATAAATTGACTTTCAGGGCTCTTAAAAATTTTCTCTGACAGAACAATGTCAACCAACAAGGCATCGTTTTAATAAAAGGCAGAAAGCCACAGAATATGCAATGTTTTAGCTAGGAAGCTACTGCTACTGTTCATGGAATAATAAACAAGAATCCACATTGTGTGATTGCCTATCCACACACAGTGAGTGCTGCTACTTGACCATAGTTTAATTTTATGTTTAAACTAGCTGAGACCAGTACAGGCTTAGCATATCCCAGGCAAAAGTGCAAAAACACAGTTATGATCTGCAACTTGTTTTCCCCAGATATCAAAATGTGCAAGGGGTAGCTTCAGATCAATTATTACTTTTCCAGCAAATTATTTCCTCTGTGATAACAACCAGAAGTGGAAAGACTAATTTTAGCTGGAAAGTTCACAGAATCTTACAGAGCCACAGCCATAGTCACAGCTAATTTGGGACAGAGAAAGCTAAAACACTGTCAAAGTATAAATGCTTCCTTCAGCTGATTCATTAGTTTGCATATCATAACAAGGACTTTGTGTTCTTGGGTAAGGTTAGTGCCTCGAGGACATCCTGCAGATGTGTGCATTCCCAGTCTGAGTTTCTTTAATTTGTTATGCAAACATCAATTCTTTTTAAATACTGCAAAAAGGAGGACTTTTTATTGCAGCTAAAAACCATCAGCATTAAAAATAGCTGTTCCTGTGATTCTGCTTTTTAGGAGAAAGGAGGACACCATATTCTAAACAGATGTTTACCCGTTAATGAATGGTTTATTTCTCATTAGAAGAGGTTTAATTGGCAGACAAACCCTGACACAGCTAGCAAGTGAACTCGGTAAGTCCTGCTCCAAGCCAGGAGGCCTGGCATTTTTTGACACATTAACTATTTTTCCCCTCAAGGAAACTGTGAACTTTGAAAACCCTAAAGAGCCTAAGAGCAACAAAATCTGAGTCTGGCTTATATTTCTACTTCTCCCCTTTTCCTTGTGCGCATTTTTTTAAAGGTATGGAACAAGGACAGAACTAGCAGTGGAGGGCTGTGTTTTGGCAGAGCTCAGAAAGGATGAAATTTGGGATTTTTTGCCTTAGAATGGCAGCTGTGGAAGCTCCCCTACAAGCAAGGCGGTGCCCAGCTGTGCTTTGGATTAAGCAAAACGATTTTGGTGGTCAGCTTGTCAATGTTATTTTACCCAGGTTGTCCCACCATGGGTTTTTTGTTTCTCTGAGCCTGGTGGGAGGACAAAGGTGAGTAGACAGGCACCAGTGGGGCTGGAAGAGGTGCCTCAGGAAGCTCCCAGCCCAGACACCTGATTCCCCAGCCTCTCTCCCTTAAAATCCAGCCACTGGCTTGCTGGGGGTCACTCACAGCTCCCCACCACCTCTTCAAGGTCCCCAGTAGTTAAGAGAGGGGGGAGAAAGAGGGGCAAGGATTTCTTTGGTGGCCTCTAGGGGTTTGCTTCAAGCCAAATGCTCTTATTTCTGCTTTGGGTGGTGATGGCAGGGGTGTTTTTTGGCATTTTGCTGAGGCACATAAGATGTAGTCCCCACCTGATATTTTCAGATCAGCAGGATGGACCAGGAGACAGAGCCCAGTAAGGTTCCGGGGGCTCCAAATGGTTTGGGGAGCACTAAGAGCCATTGGTCTATGGGGTCCTGATCCCTTTTCCCAGCCCATGTGAAGAGGAGAACAAAGACAGTTTGGTTCTCTCAGGGATTAATACTGTGCCATTTGATGCTGAGCACCTCAGCCTGACTGAGGGACCCTGATTAAGCGCTCTGAGGGCAGGACCTCATTTCCTAAGCTCTGGCTTTAGTGCACTTCTGCCACCTGCTCATGCACCAGTGAAAGCCAAAGAGACTCTTCCTGCCACCTGTGTGCTGTGAGCCATACTGGTCTTGTAGGCCTCATCCAGAGGGTTATCAGGCCTCCAGATAATTTGCCAGGAAAAGAAAAAGAACCCACGGAGAGTGCCATGTTTTCTGCTTCCAAGATAGCCAAGCCTGAAACACCAGATGCTGGCTGTTCTGCTCTATCAGCCCTGCCAGATACAAGCACAGTCAGCTGATGAGGGAGCAATGAAGAAGTCAAACAGTCCATACGCCCAAACCTGACCCATGCAATCGCTTTCTCCTTTTATTCTGTGGCCTAATGGACAATGGTGCAACATCTCCTTCCAGAGGCAAGTGAAACAGTGGTGCTGCAGTAAGCAGAAGCTGGAAGGGTCCTGACAGGAGCTGACAGGAGAAGCCTGTGGTGTTAATGGCAGATCTGAAGAAGGAGGGTGGAGGCAACAAGAACACTAGGGCAATGCTTAAGGAGGTCATACTGTGTTGCTGGACTGGGCAAATTCCTGCCTCAAGACCCACAAGTGGAACAATCCCATCATGGTACAACCCAACTTCCCACATGAAAATGAAATATTTCATTTCACAGATTCATTTCATATATTTCACGATATTTTAAGGATAACTCTCTCAATTATTGTGTAATACTCCTGTTTTATAACAGGGGTCTTCTATGCAGCAGAAGTGTCAAGCAGGTTCCATGGACAGACAGCATCCTGCCACATTTATAGCACCTTATAATGACTCCCTGATCAGTGAACACTGTCCCAGTGAGGAGATCTATTTAGTTTTGGAGTCAGTGAACAGTGACAGGCACTGAGTAAGCATGCACTGAGTCAACCATATACCAATGAGCCCAGCTAAATCCAATATAAGTAACCTGCAGAGGACATTTTTATTCAAAGAATGATGTATTATTCACTGTAACCTTTTAGTCTTCCCTCCTGTTTCCTGGAAATGCAATTGCAGAAATACAGTGTTTGGACCAAATTCCATGCTTCTGTGAGTGATGGAAATAGATGATCTTCAAGGTCCCCTTCCAACCCAAACCATTCTGTGATTCAGTGATCTGTGCTGTACTCTAGGCTCTGGGTGTGATGTGGCACCAGGCTGGCCATTAATACATGCAGCTCACACTGGCTGTGGTTGTCCTTCCAAAGCAAATTCTGCAATCATGAATAGCTGGAACATAAAAGCCATCTGGAAAGAGTCTTACCATCTCATCTTAGTCCATTAAGTGGATATAGTAACAGGTGTACATATATATATACATATCTATAGTGGTGCTACTGCCACTGAACCTTGTCGTGTTTAGGAATTGATTTTCACTTCCCTTCTCATGAAAACTTTGGGTAATTGCACTTCTTCTTTTTAGTTTTTAGACAATTTTTGTTAACACAGGAGATGAATTTTTCATTAAATCAAATTTAAATCTCATTCACATGAAGGATTTGAAAGTTGGAATAAAAAACGGGTGGAAGGCAAGCTTAATATCATTAAATCCAGTGAATAAAGAAACTTCTACATGCGACTGGTTAGCCGGCTATTTCAAAAGAGTCTGAATTAGTAAGGACAGGCAGACAAAATTATATCCTTATCACAATTGACCAAAATGCTGTTCTTCTAAAACTGTGTACCTAAATGCAAGAGAAGTAGAGGATCCTAATAAACATGAATAAAAGGAAGGCTTCCCATGTTGCTTTTTCTAACTCATGTTTGAGCATGTGCTCAAACAACTATTCTCTTGCACTGTGAGTAATTAGTAATGTTCTTCCAGTGCTGTAAGAATCAGAAAAGTTAAGGATTCCCTGGGCATAACACAGCAGATAGAGTGTGACCTTGCAGTTTGTAAAACTGATCCTAATCCAATGAGGCATAAATAGGAATTTGGCCCTTACCAATGTCACACAGCAGTCCCCTTCCTCTGCCACCACAAGACTGGCATGGCACAGAGGAAGCTCAGCACTGGGATGCTTGCTCCCTTCTTCAGTGGTGGATCAATGGTGTTCCAAAATACTGACCAGCTGCTTTGTCTGTCTGAAAAGTTTTTGTTTAGGGGTGCAGGCTCCTGAGGCACTGGCCTAATCAGAATGGCTCCAACTGCATCTTGCAAGACACCTCATCCTTCGTACCCCTCTTCTGAAAATTGATAATTGGTCTTTAAAAATGCAGAGTCATTCTGCAGTCTGTGCCATAGAGTACCAAACAGTCTCCTGGGTTGGGAGATCCCATTGCTCCACTGCTGCTCCTTTGATGTGTCTCTGGGAATCAGCATGCTGGGCTCTCTTGAACTTGAGTTCCCA